>NC_063257.1:19042382-19386385 GCF_019578655.1 Ricinus communis | reverse complement strand
AAAATAAAATAACCAAGATAAGAAAGCAAACCCAAAGGGAACCTAAACTAGTTGGCAATCAAATAAAAGATAAAGGATTGGTGAGTCTAATCATGCTACCCGTGGATGAATTCTTAACCGAATTTCGTTTCTCTCGAGATAACCGAATTCCTAAACCTAATAACCTAAAGTTGGAATCTCTTCCTAACGATTGATTCTTAAATTAGCATTGCTTTAATCCGCCTCTATTAAGCTTTGTTAATTCTTAATCCGGCTAGTCAATTATCCTTATCTCTAGCCGATTATTAACCGCTCTTGCTATTCAAAATTCCAATTGCCAAATGGACTTCTCAATCACACAAAGCAATCTAAACACACAATTCACAACGTCCTCATGAATAATGCATTATCTTATTAATATTGAAAGCAAGAAGAATACAAAACTAACCCAAACAATGCAACAATATAATACTAAGCCAACATAGTAAAGAAATCCCAATGGATTTAATCAATCTAGCTAATCATGTTCATTATCAAAATCCACAAGAATTCAATTACAACAATGAGTAAAGGTAGAGAACCGATTACACCCTTGGATGAGAGTAAATGTACCCCAATGCCTCTTGCCCGATTTGAAAACCAATCAACGAACCTCGCCTAATCTTCAATCCTTGAAGGGAATCCTATTGAAACCTTTATCCAAGTCTCCTTTTCCCTTGGTTCCATTTCGGAAAACCCTTATAGAGAGAAATATTAGGGTTTGGGACGTTCTCCCCGCCTCTCCTCTTTTCTTTCCTTCTTTCTTTTAATTAATTCCCGCCACCACCACAATCGCAGTTGTGTTCCCAACACGGGCTGGTGTTTATGCCCGTGTTACTCGTGGCCGTGCTCCCTAAAAACTTTTTCTTTGATGTTTGATGCACCTAACACTACCGGGTTGTCAGGTTGAACACGATCGCTGTTGAAACCAACACGGCCATGTTCAGCTTCCTCATGCGCATACTTAGCTTGTTTCAGCAGCTTTGATGTCCAATTATGCTCCAATTCTTCCCTTTATCACTCATGATCCATGTGAATCGCAAACTCTTTAGGCCAAAGATAGTGTTGCCATGTCTCTAAAGCTCTCACCAATGGGTACATCTCCTTATCATAAGTTGGGCAGTTGAAGGCTATCCCATTGAGCTTTTCACTCAAATAAGCTATAGGTTGTCCTTCTTGTATAAGAACAGCTCCAATACTAATTATTAGAAGCATCACATTCATTCTCAAAAGTCATGTCAAAATGAGGTAAAATAAGTAAAGGTGCACTAACTAACTTAGATTTAAGCAAGTTAAAACCTTTTCTTGTTCCTTACCCATTTAAATTCCATATTCTTTTAATTACTTCCGTTAAAGGTGCGGGCTATGCTAGATAAGTCCTTAACAAACCTCCTATAAAAACTAGCTGGCCATACACCGATCTTACATCCCCAAAACTCTTAGCTTTTAGTTAAGACTCTATTGCCTTAACCTTTCCACTATCAACTTCTATTCCTTTAGCACTCACAACAAATCCAAAATAAAAAAGTTTATTAGTGCAAAGAACATTTAGCAAAGTTGATATACAATCTCTCTTGCTCAAAACATCAAGTACCAAGCACATGTTCAACATGATCAAGATATCATCAAAATAGACAACTAAATTTTCAAATAAAAGCATGCAAAACATGGTTCATTAATTTCATAAAAGTGCTAGGTGCATTAGTCAAGCCAAAAGGCATGACTAACTATTCATATAAACCATACTTAGTTTTAAATGTGGTTTTCCATTCATCATCCACCTTCATCCTAATTTGATGATAACCAGATTTCAAATCAATGTAGAGAAGATAGTCGACCCATAGAGTTCATCTAACATATCATCCAAATGAGGGAATTGGATGGCGATACTTTATTGTAATCTTGTTGATAGCACAACAATCAACACATATACCATATTCCATCCTTTTTGGTACAAGTAAGATAGGCACCACACATGAGCTCATTCTTTCTCTAATCCACCCTTTGGCTCAAATCTTACACTTGCCATTGCAATCGCTTTCATCTTCTCGTGGTTTAATTCGATAAGTCGGTCTATTTGAAATTGAAGTGCTAGGATAAAATCAATTTAATACTCGATTCCCCTTATCGGTAGTAGTACATTAGGCATCTCTTCGGGGTACAAGTCTTTGAATTCCAGCCCAAAGAGGATTGAAAGACACTAGGAAACTAGTGTTTTCTTGGTTAGCTTAAACTTGTACAAAATGCAATCATGGGTTGCCTTGATGAAAAGCTCTTCACCTCACCCTCTCTTGTATAGAAATTGCCTTCTTTCTTAGAACCGGCAATCACACCCTCTCCTTTTGCATGTGCCTCTTGCTATTTCTTTCTTCTTCTTCCCGCATCACCCTCTTTTCTCTCCTTTTTCCTCTTTAGGCTCACATCTCTCATGGCTTTTCATACAACTCTCCTTTTGTTGCTTTTTAACTCTTTTTCCTCTCTCAAGTGCTTTCTCTCTTTAGAACCTTTTGGTCCTTATAAACTTGCTTAGGAGATAATGGTACAAGTGTAATAGGTTTATTATTCATCATAAAAGAATATCGACTTGAATATCCATTATGCACAACTCACCTATCATATTGCCATGGACTTCCTAATAATATATGACTAGCATGCATAGGAATGACATCACATAACACTTCATCATGATAACGTCCAATAGAGAATGAAATCAATGATTGCCTATTAACCCTTATTTCCCATAATTATTCAACCATTACAATCTATAGGGTTTTGGATGTTTAGTAGTAGGTAAACATAACCTATCAACTAAACTAGCACTAACAACATTGGTACAACTCCCCATCTATAATTAAACTACATACCTTGTCTTGGACTTGGCATCTAGCATGAAAAATGTTCTCTCTTAGACTTCATTCTCTTCTTTGCTTGCTTATTAAGAGCACTTCATGACAAAATCTCACCATTAGGCCCAATTTGCTCACTTATGTCACTTGCATCCTTAAGATCGCAGCGCCCTTCATCATCATTACTAGACCATTTTGTGTAGCCACCATTACATGCTTATTTGGAAATTGTGATGCAATATGTCCTTGCTCCAAACATTTAAAACACTTAATATCTCGAGAGCTAGTGTTAGAAGTTTTGGGTTTACCTTGCGCTTTAGTGTTACCCAAATCTTTCCCATTCGTTTAACATCTACTTTGGGCTTGGAAAATCTCTTGTCACTATCTTTCCAATTCGGTTTCTATATGGAAGTTGTATTTCCGAATCATACCTAGTCATTTTACTCTTCAATTGCTTTTTAATCTTGATGGCTTTATGTAGCATGTCCTCCATCTCAACATATTCTTACAACTCTAACACATCAACAATGTTCTTGTTCAATCCACTCAAGAACCGTGCCATAGTTGCCTCTTTTTCCCCTCTACGCTGTTTCATCGCTGCAATTTCCAATTCTTTATAGTACTCCTCCATACTTTTAGATCCTTGTACCAATCTTTGTAGTCGATTGCATATATCTCTATAGTAATGTTGGGGTACAAATCTCTTCATGATGGTTTTCATCTCTTACCAACTAGTAATGGGGCGCTTCTCCTGTTTCTCCTCCTACTCAATAAAATTTATCCTACCAAATTATAGCATAATCCGTGAATTTAAAGCTAGGAGTTTTACCTTTTTCTCTCGTGAGCGCTTATGACAATCAAAGATGAAATCTACTTTTCCCATTTTAAGTATGCTTCAGGATTGGCTTTCCCTTGGAACTTAGGAATCTTCATCTTTATATTTCCAAAGTTGTTAGCTTGCATTCTACGCCCTTATCCATTATCATCAATGGGCTCATCATCATCATCATCATGCCATCTCCCTCATGAACTTGTCTAAGTGTGTGTTGGTTTATGTGGTTGGAGTTATTGTTAGGGTAATTTTGATTTGTTTCCACCCTCCACTCAATCACTAAAATTTTGAAGTTGCCTTCCTATATGCTCCAAATGCTCCATAACTTGTGAGATGGTTGGCTCCGGGCGGATCAGCCATGATAATCTATAATAACACAAAGACGGAGCAAAGAAATCTCACAAATAACACTCCCTCGCTGTTTACACTCAAAGGATACTCACGCTCGTGGTTTCACTTAAATAGGCTTTTACCCTCTAGTGAACTCACCACTCACCTTTACCACTCAATCTCTACTCTTTGGTCCTTATAAAGTCTAAAACAATCAATTATCAAACAACCAAAATTGTAACTATTCAATAACCAACAAATCAGATTTAAAACACACATAAGAATACCGAAATAAGAAGACTAAACTGGACTTAATGAACAAGATTAAGCCTATACACAAATGAAGGACTCCAAGAACCAATGTAATAAAAGACTAACTAAGCTTAACAAGTGAAGAAAACAAAAGACATAATTTTTTTATTTTTTTAGAATCGGTCCTACAGAGCCATTTCACAACAACAATTTTTTTTCTTTTTTTTTACTTTATTTCTTAGCTATTTTTCCTTTCCGCTTTTCCCAAGGCACTTAACTAAAGAATTTGAACAAGTAAAGATGTGATTAGAAGTAATCACAAACAATCATAAAATAGATTTAAATAAGATCACAAAATGAAACTGATTTTTTAATTTGAACAAAATTTGGATGAGAAGAATGACAAAAGAAGATAACGAAAAGAATATGCGAAATTAAAGATGCATAACCCGATTTAGAAATCCGGGCTCTAATACAAAATGATATGAACTTAGCCTCTATCAAATGATTAAACCCGTATGCAAGTTTGATTTTTTTGCTCAAGATCTATCTAGAACCAGATCAATGGAAACCTTAGACCCTTCAACTATATTAAACTATCAAACCTAAGGTATTAGAGGTAGAAGATGCCACAATTTAGTATGGATTCTAAATTGATAAGTTGGATTTGAACACCATAAATAATGAATTGCTTGATAAGTTCGAATTAGCTCTAAAGAAGAACTAGGAATAGAGTATAAAGTCATAAAATATATTAATCATCAATCCATCAACTTAAAAATTCATACTAGTCCTTTATAGCCTTTAGAAAATCCCAACTCTAAGGTATTAAGGAATTATAATTCAAATAGGATAGAAATAAACATCCTAACTAAATTAGATAAATAAAAAAGTCATAATACTCCCAAAATATTATGCAGTCGCCCATTAGGATTAAGAAACCCTAGTTTCTTTAAGCCACACGCATGGATCATCTTTGGTGGAGCTAATTAGGCCCAAACTCACTTATGTGCTCCTTTATGCTCATTACGCCTATATTAGACTTATTCAAGCCTAATAAATTGAATTAGATTAATGAGCCTTGAATTTGAATCTAAGTCTTTAAGTCTTGATGTGTCCTTAGCCCAAACATCTTGAATAAGCCCATTGAGGGCTTCTTTATCTTCTTAGCCTTGGACCTTGAAATTGGGCCTCCATGGATGTGAAGTGGATCTTGAATCCTATTTAAAGTAGGATTTTTGTTGAGTAGGACTCCTAGTGCCAATAGGATTTGCATCACCTTGTTAGAGTAGGATTCATTGTGCTAATTTGATTCGATATTATTCCCCCTTTCTTTAAAAGGATTCATCCTCAAATTTGACCGAATATTGTGAAAGAAGCAAACATATAATCTCCAAGAACAATACTAACTCATTATCAACCTGTAAATCGTTCACAAGAGTTGTTAGAGGAACTTTAGAACAAATAATATTTTCAATGCCAATAAACTCAACATGTTTAATTGGCTTAATGGCATCAAGCAAAACATCTTAATTCTTCACCAGCTCAACTTCTGCTTCATCTTCAACAATGATCTCTTCATCTTGACTTTCACTAAAAAGTTGCAAAGTATTATCTTTTTTCACCATCTTCATGCATCATGCCCTTAGAATCTTCAATGACTTCAGTACAGCATTGTAACTCCTCTATGTCATTAATCTTTTTGTTTTTACTCTCCAAAATACTCTTTTTATTTTCACTCTCTAAAGCACTCTTTCTATTTTTCATCTCTTTCTTTTCAGCCTCTACTGCCATTCTTTCCATTTAGCATTGGTCTTCATACACTTATTTTGCTAAAAGTGGTGCAATTATAGTCTTTCTACTATCCTTAATGAATGAATACCTATTGAGGTACCTATCATGCATCGCCCTCCTATCAAATTGCCATGGTTTCCCAAGCAAAATATCACTAGCATGCATAATTACTACATCGCACAACACTTCATCATGATATTTACCAATAGAAAGAAAATAATTGCTTGTTGGTTTACCTTAACCTCACCACAATCATTAAGCCATTGAAGCTTATATGGATGTGGGTAGGGCTGAGCATGGATCTCGGATCCATCTTGTACTGATCCATACCAAACCGTAGAATCGAATTTTTTACATATATTTATTAATAATTATTTACATTATACAAATAATACCTATTAAAAATAACTATAATATTATAAATACTTTATACTCTATAAAAAATTATTTTATATTTATCATTTTATATAATTCAAGCAATTATTATCGAAATAAGAAAAAAATTATTTTCTTTTACTCGTTGTTTAATGATTGACATCATACACTAAAAAATAAGAGAAGGAAAAACAAAACCCTCTTTTGTATCACATTTTTATCTATATAAATAACCATTCAAAGATTTTCACTATCCAATTTTCTCGCTTCCAATGTGTAAGAACACTTCTCTATTTTTAATTTTGTTTTTTATTTCTAATTTGTTAGTAAGGTATCCTATCTTGTCCAAGGTTGCACACGATGTATGGGTTATCCAACTTCAACAGTGGCCTCTAAATCTGCATTTAATACTGGAGGACAAACTCTAGATTAATATAGAAGTTCTTTACTTCCTACAAATAAAGTGGAGGTCCTCATTCATTGTCAAGATTGGCTTAGAAGTTCAAATAAACTTATCCAGCCTAGAAGAATCACTAGAGGAGATTGAATGCATAGGGTCGTGTAACATTTCTTTACTTCCTACATATGTTGGTTTACTGTTGATGCTGTTAAGTTTTATTAATATATTTTTTTAATTTTATTGCAAAAATTATTCAATATCTTGAGATTGGTGAGTCTCTTATGCCAAGATTAAATGTGGAGTGCTAATTTTGAGGGGAGGTAATAATATTCCTTTGCTAATTTTGTGTAATAGTTATTATATTATGTTAATTTAATTTTGGTTAAAATTAAGTAATAAGAAAACTCTGGTTCATTTTATTAGCTGATTTGTTTTCTTTTTTTCAATTGTTGGGGTGTGTACTAGTATTGTTACAGTTTGTACTCTTTAGCTCCTATAATGTTTTGGACTTGTATTTTAGTGCTACATAAAGTTTGTAAATTTTTTATTTTAATGATTGCCATCTACAAAATATTTTTATGCTACCAAGAATATATATTTTAATGGTTTGTATTTGAATATTGAATGAATTATTATACTTGCAAATGACCAAATTGCAAAATAGGTTGTTCAAGAATCAATTGCAATTCTAATTGAGATTTTCATGCTACTTTCTTTAGGTTGGTAATTGTATTTTCTCTAAATGTATTTGATTAAAGATGAGATTTGAAGTTGTGTTTTTAGATTTTTAGAACCAAAAATAGCATCAAACCGAATTGTATTTAACTCAGAAAATTGGTAAAATACTAGACGGATCCATTTATATTTGGTACGACATCGGTACCTTTAATTTTAAAAGAACCGAGATTTGATATGGTACCGTAATTTATAGATAACCAAATTGGATCGATCCATACTCAGCCTTAGATGTGGGTGTGGTATGGTAGGTAGCCCTAATCTACTAATTAATAGAGTACTTACAACATTAGTCCAACTCCCACTATCAATAATCACATTACATGCCTTGCCTTGTACATGACAGCTTATGTGAAACAAGTTGTCCCTTTGTTGCTCATGGCAATCCTCCCTTTGATAGTACATCTCACACACACAACTCACGTGGTTTAACACCGAAAACAAATCAAAGTCAAAACGGCATGACAAGCAGAAGACAAAACTAGACTTAATGAACAAGACTAAGCGTAAGCACAATAAAACACATAAGAACAATATATAATGGAGAATAACTAATCTTAATGAATTAATAACAAAAAGGACAAAATTAAAATACCAAGCCAATCCTTTTTAATTTTAGAACTCTAACAATAATAACTTAAACAAAGAACTAATAACAAGAACCGAATTAAAAGAAAGAAAAAGAAAGAAATTAGAATTTAATAATGAAAATATGAAAGGATAAAATATGATCTAGAGCCAAAGCTCTAATACCAAATGATAGAGAACCTCCATGAATAAGCTTGAGAACCCCTTTGAATTGCAAACCCCCAACACATTTTACATCCGATCTAGGATAAAAATAACCTTCCTAACTAAAAGAGGTAACTTAAACAAAGTCCTAATTAGGTTAAAATGAATGTTTGGCCACCCAAAATAAGACATAAAATCCTAATTTACATAAGTAATATAGATGGGCCTCATAACATAAGCCAAGTTAAGCCCAAAGTCTTCATGTGCTCCAATTTAGCTTCTTTGGTATTTTTAAGCCCAATAAACTGAATTAGATAAATGAAATTCTTCATGCCTTGATGTGTCCTTAGCCCAAATGTCTTGGATAAGCTCACTAACTTGTAATTTGAATCGGACTAGGACTCCTAGTTGAATTAGGATTCCTTTCATTGCTTGAACTCCTAATATCATCAGGACTCCTTACTAGATTAGAATTCCTAGTTGATTCAGGACTCCTTGTTGAATTAGGATTCCTTGAGCTAGTAGGATTTGCAACATCAAGACTCCTTATTGGAGTAGGATTCGTTGTGCTAGTTTGTTACATATCAAGGCCCAATGTATATAAGCTTAAGGCCAATCTTAAACCTCATTTTAATCTCAACTTTAAGCCTATTTGTATACGACCTAAAAGGCTCCTAACATGTTTGCAATGATTTATGAATTATGAATAAAACCTTTAATTCAATCTTAATTCTCTAATTAATTTAATTCATACTTAATTGATCAAGATTGGCATCTGGCAATGCATCATGACCACCCAAATGTGAGAAAGGATTAAAGTGCTTTAATTAACCTCTAAAGTGAACAGTCTCCCAATGTAATTCAATGCTTTCATTATACTTTTATCCTGATTGATTCATAAGGCATGGATGCAAGTGTCAACTCTATAATTGAATCAATCATATTTGTTCTTGATAAATGCATATAACATCTTGAATAATATATATGAAATACTTTTCATAATCTTCATTCAAACAACCTTGGCCAAGAATTTCCATGTTAAAACATATTAAGAATCACTGGGATAAGATCCCATAACATATTACCTTGGGCAATGAATTATTTATTGATAACTTATTATCTTCATATGACTCTTAGTATACCTAATGACTATCCTCGAGCACTTCATGGATAGAAAAACATAAGATAGTATCAAAGTATAGTAATCCTCATATAAGATAATATACCGTTATCTCAAGTCTAAGGATCACGTCTTACATGATTGTCACAAGAGTATTGTCCATAGACACTTAGGGTAAATTTCTTATGGACTACTCAGTAAGGTCGTGTTCAATGAACGTGTTCTTGTAACAAGCACCCATATGCTTATCTCCAAATAAACCTTATGAGATAGATGGCTTAACAAACAAGTAAGTGATAACACATTACAGTAGTATCGAGCGTTTGATCAATATCCAATGATCACTATCTAATTCTTGATGAAACATCAACTATGAACAAAGTTTAGGAACATATGTAATGACAAACCTCATTATTATAAACTCGCTTTATAATTTCTCTAATATATTATGGTAGTCTCGAGCGTTTGATCAATATCTAATTCTTGATCAAACATCGATTATGAACAAAGTTTAGGAATGTATGTAATAAGAACCTCATCATCATAAACTCACTTTATAATTTCTCTTATTTTTGTTTTTATATTCCATGATGTTCATCTGTTTGGATTATTCCTTAATAATACTTGACTACTCATACCATTAGAGTCGAAAAACGCCTTTAGTATAATTGTATGCCATCAATTATGATAAATAAATGAACATGATCATCCGACAATTCTTTTCCTTTAGGGCATACTCTAACATATAATGACGTAATTTGGGCCGTAGTGTTATTAGTTTGGCCCACACCAATGTCCCCTTGTTTTCTTTAAGCTGACTTATAAAATTTAGGACTATGAGAGTTATTGACTAGTCAACTCCTCTATGGTTCTTCATTTGATTTGATTTTATTCATCTTTCTTTATTGATTTATTCATATTTAGCTTGTAGTTTATTCTTTCTATGGAATGAGGGTTTCACAGTATAAGAATCGCATGCAACCGAATATTTGAGGCTAGTAAGCATATTATTTCAGTTTTCTACCTTATGGGAAATCAAGTTATAAGTTCTTTTAAGAACTTTTATGACTTATGAAGCCCTCGAGCTAGCAAACCTAGACTTATCGCTCACATTTTTTCTTTCTTTTGTGTTCTTCATCTACCCTTGTGTTTAAATCAATCCAATTTGATCCTGATGCTTAGCCATATGGAAGAGAACAAAGAACTTGTGATTTCTTTCCTTATCAAATCCAAAATCCTACCTATATTCTCATATTATTTGTTTCTTTTCTGCGTCTATTTGTAATCTATCTCAAGCATGATGGTTTGGTTTTATATGGTGAGCATAATCATGAGTGTTGAGTGAAAGGTCATGGAAACGACAATCATAAGCATCAGTCCAATGCTTAAACAAATATAGAGAAATTAAATTAGTTGATCGAGTATTGATATCATTCTCTAAATGAGCGCAGACGAACTTTTTGGAGGAAAGTAGGAACAATGAGAATCGAGGCATGCCCAAATATTCTGTTTTAGGATTTGGACCATTGGAATCCCAATCATTCCTTATTCCTCTCGGTACAAGGACTCCGGATGACACAACTATTATAGTAAGGAATCATGAGAGTGCAATTGACAAGCTTGACTGGTGGCATTGATGCTTAGCTTGCTGATCAAGCAATACGAGACATAAATCCACACACATAAGGGACAAATCATGTTGTTTTTTATTAATCAAAGCCGTACTCCAAGCAGTGGACTATGAGAGTTTTGATGTTTGGGATGGATATAATAAAGTAATTTAGGTCAAAGTGTTATTAGGTAGGCGCCCATGCGAATTTACCCTTGTTTTCATTAAGTTGGTTAATAAAAGTTAGGACTATGAGACTTGTTGACCAGTCAACTCCACTCTAGTTCTTAATTTGACTTTAATTTATTCATCTTTCTCTATTTATTTATTCATATTTATCTTGTAGTTTCTTCTTCTTATGGAATGAGGGTTTCGCGACTATAAGAACTGCATGCAAATGAATATTTAAGGCTAGTGAGCTTAATATTTCAGTTTTCTACCTTGGAGGAAATCGATTTATGGGTTCTTTCAAAACATTTGCAGACTTATGAAGACTTGCTCTAGGAACCTACACTTATCGCCTCACGTTCTTCCTTTCTTTTGTGTTCTTCGTCTATCCCTTGTGTTTAAATTAATTGGATTTGATCCTCACGCTTTCCTTATCTGGATTCAAAATCCTACCTTTGTTCCTGATTTTGTTTGTTTCTTTTTGTGTCTATTTGTAATCAATATCTGGTATGATGGTTTGATTTTATTTGGCAAGCATAATCACTAGTGTTGAGTTAAAGTGCATGGAAGTAGCAATCATAGGTACCGATCCAATGCTTAGACAAATGCGTCGAAAAAATTTAGTTGATCAAGTATTGATATCATTCTCCGAATGATCGTGAACGAATCTTTGGATGAATGAGGAAACGACAAGAATCGAGGCACGCCCCCAATATTCTAATTCAAGATTTCCACCATTGTGGTCTCCATCATTCCTTGTTCCTCCGAGCACGAGGACTCTTGATTATATAAGGATTAACATAAGGAATCATGGAAATGTAATTGACAAGCTTAACCGGTGGCATTAGAGTGTGAATAGATTATCAAGTAGGAAGAGACACAAATCCACGTGCGTAAGCGGGAATGCACGCGTTTTGATATTTGGAACGCATTTAATGATTTAATTTGTCCTTAGTATTTTTAGGTAGACCCACGCGAATATTTCCTTATTTTCATTAAGCTAGCTCCTAAAATTTATAACTACGAGTGTTGTTCACCAGTTAACTCCTCTCTAGTTCTTGATTTGACTTTAATTAATTCATCTTTCTTTATTCTTTTTTTCATATTTAGTTTGTAGTTTCTTCTTCTTATCGAATGATGGCTTTCGCACTATGAAAATTGCATGCAACTGAATATTTGAGGCTAATGAGCATATACTTATAAAGACTCTCGCCATCGAAATTGGACTAAGCGCCACGCCCTTTCTTTTTTTTGTGTTCTTTATCTACCATTGTGTTTAAATCAATTCTATTTGATCCTTACACTTAGCCGTATGGAAGAGAACAAACAACTTGTTGTTTCTTTCCTTATTGGATTCAAATTCGATCTATGTTCTCATTTTGTTTTTTTTATGCATCTCTTTCTAATCTTTTCCGGTATGATGGTTTGGTTTTATTTGGCAAGCATTAACACGAGTGTTGAGTGGAAGCAGACTTGTAGGCACTATCCAATGCTTGGATAAATGCGAAGAAAGAATATTAGTTGATCAAGTATTGATATCATTCTATAAATGATTCGCGGATGAAACTCTTGGAGGAAAGAGGGAACATCGAGAATCGAGGCATGCCCAAATATTTTGATTCTAGATTTGCACCATTGTGGTCTCCTTCATTCCTTGTTCCTCTAGGCATGAGGACTATTGATGACATAGGGATTGGGCGTAAGTAATCATGGAATGCAATTGACAAGATTAACCTTTGCTTTGGGGCATGACTTCATGACCAAGTAAGACGAGATGCAAAACTATGCATAAGGGAATTCACACATTTTGATGTTTGGAACATGTATAATGAAGTAATTTGTGTCGAGTGATATTAGTTAAGCCCATGTGAATATCCCCTTATTTTTCTTAAGCTAGCTCATAAAATTTGAGATCATGAGAGTGGTTGATCAATCAAATCCTCTCCAATTCCTTATTTGACTTTACGTGAATTCACTTTCTCTATCTATTTATTCATATTTAGGTTGTAGTTTCTTCTTCTTATCACATGAAGGCTTTCGCACTATGGAAATCGCATCCAATCGAATTTTGAGGCTAGTGAGAGTACTATTTCAGTTTTCTACCTTGCGAGAAATTCATTCACAGTTCTTTCAAGAACTTTGAGGACTTATAAAGATTTTCGTAAGCGAACCTAGCCTTATCAGCTCATGTCCTTTCTTTCTTTTTATTCTTTATCTACCCTTGTGTTTAAATTAACTCGATTTGTTCCTTATGCTTAGTCTTATCGAAAAGAACAAAGAACTTGTGATTTATTTTTTTATCGGATTCAAATCCTACCTATATCATCATTTTGTTCATTTTTTATGCTGCCTATTTGTAATCTATATTTAGTATGATCGTTTGGTTTTATTTGTTGAGCATAATCATAAATGTTGAGTGAAAGCGCGTGGAAGCGACAATCGTAGGCACCAAGCCAATTCTTAGACAAATGCGAAGAAAAGAATTAGTTGGTCGAGTATCGATATTCATTCTCTGAATAAGCACAAACGAAACTTTTAGTGGAATGAGGGAATAACGAGAATCAAGGCATGCCTCAATATCTTAATTCAAGATTTCCACCATTGGGATCTCCATCATTCCTTATTCCTCTAGTCATGAGAGCTCTTGATGACATAAGGATTAGTATAAGGAATTATGGGAAAGCAATTGACAAGCCTGACCAATGGCATTGGGGCGTGACTAGATGATCAAGCAGGAAGAGACACAAATGCACGCATGTAAGGGAGCAATCATGCCGCTTCGATTAATCCAAGTGAGAATGCACATATTTTGATGTTTAGGATGTATATAATGATTAATTTGTCCCTAGTGTTATTAGGTAGGCCCACACCAATATCCCCATGTTTTTTATAAGCTGGCTCCTAAAATTTACGACTATGAGAGTTGTTAACCCTTCAACTCCTCTCTAGTTCTTGATTTGACTTTAGTTAATTCATCTTTGTTTATTTATTTATTCATGTTTAGCTTACACTTTCTTATTCTTATGAAATTATGGCTTTCACACTATGAAAACCGCATCCAAATGAATATTTGAGGCGAGTGAGCATATTACTTATAAACACTCTCATGAGTGAAACCGGACGATCGCTCACGCCCTTCTTTCTTTTGTGTTCTTTATCTACCCTTGTGTATAAATCAATTCAATTTGATCTTTACACTTAGCCGTATGGAAGAGAATAAAGAACTTGTCATTTCTTTCCTTATCGAATCCAAAATCCTTCCTATGTTCTCATTTTCTTTGTTTATTTTATGCCACCCTTACTAATCTCCTCGCCTAGTATGATGCTTTTGGTTTTATTTGGGGAGCATATACACGAGTGTTGAGTGAAAGCGCATGGAACCGAAGCAATCATAGACACCTAACCAATGCTTGCACAAAATGCAAAGAAAGAATATTAGTTAGTCGAGTATTGATATCATTCTCCAAATTATCACAGTATTTATCTTTTAGAGGAAAAAGGGAATGTCGAGAATCGAGGCACAACCCAATATTTTGATTCAGGATTTGTACCACTGAGATCCCCATCATTCCTTATTCCTTTAGGCACGACGACTTATGATGACACAAGGAATGGCATAAGGAATCATGGGAACGCAATTAACAAGTTTGACCGGTGGGCATTAGGGCTTAATTTGATGATCAAGCGTGGATGAGACGCAAATCCACGCATATAAGGGAAAAATCATATTGTTTTCGATTAATCCAAGCCGTAATACAAGTAAGAATGCAAGTGGTTTAATGTTTGTGATGCTTATAATGAATTAATTTGGGTTGGATCATTATTAGGTAGGATCACACAAATTTCCCTTTATTTTCATTAAGATGGCTCATAAAATTTGAGAGTATGAGAGTTATTGATGAGTCAACTTAACTATAGTTCTTGATTTCACTTAAGTTAATCCATCTTTCTTTATTTATTCATATGTAGCTTGTAGTTTCTTCTTCTTATTCAATAAGGCTTTCGCATAATGGAAACCGCATGGAACCGAATATTTAAACCTAGACTTATCGCTCACGTCCTTTCTTTCATTTCTATTCTTTATCTATCCTTGTGTTTAAATCAATTTGTATTTATCCTTACGCTTAATCGTATGGAAAAGAACAAAAGAACTTGTGATTTCTTTTCTTATCGGATCCGAAATCCCACCTATGTTCTCATTTTGTTAATTTTTTTGTGTGTCTCTTTCTAATCTCTGTCTAATATGATGGTTTTATTTTATTTGGCGAGCATAAATATCAGTCTTTAGTGAAAATGTGTGCAAGCGGCAATCATAGGTACCGATGTAATGCTTGGACAAATGCAAAGAAAAGAATTAGTGGATATAGTATTGATATCATTCCCTTAATTATCACAGACGAATCTTTTGGAAGTAAAGCGGAAGCCGAGAATCGAGGCACGCCCCAAATATTCTAATTCTTGATTTGCACCATCGGGACTGCATCATTCCTTATTCCTCTAAGCATGAGGGATTGCTGATGACACAGGGATTGGTGCAAAGAATCATGGGAACACAATTGTCAAGCTTGACCGGTAGAATTGGGGTGTGATTTGACGATCAAACAGGACGAGATACAACTCCTCGCCAGAAAGGAGAGCTCATGTTGATTTTGACAAATCTAAGCAGTGGAATGCATGCGTTTTGATGTTCGAGATGCACATGATGATGTAATTTGGGCCGGAGTGTTATTAGTTAGGCCCACAAAAATATCCCTTTGTTTTCTTTAAGCTGGCTCATAAAATTTAGGACTATGAGAGTTGTTGACCGGTCAACTTCTCCTGGTTCTTAATTTCACTTTAGTTTATTCGTCTATCTTTATTTATTCATTCATATTTAGCTTGTAGTTGCTTCTTCTTATAGAATAATGACTTTCGCACTATGAAAACCGTATATAGCCGAATATTTGAGGCTAGTGAGCATATTATTTCAATTTTCTACCTTACGAGAAATCAAGTTATGGGTTCTTTCAAGAACTTTGCGAACTTATGAAGACTCGCGTTAGCGGACTTATGAAGACTCGCTAGCTTAACTTAGTCTTATCAGCTCATGTTCTTTCTTTCTTTTATGTTCTTTGTCTACCCTTCCACTTACATCAATTCAATTTGATAGCCCTATGGAAGAGAATAAAGAACTTGTGATTTCTCTAAATAATCATGCATAATCATAGGTACCAATCAAATGTTTGGACAAATGCAAAGAAATAAAATTAGTTGATCGAGTATTGATATCATTCTCTAAATAATCACAGACATTTCTTTTAAAGGAAAGAAGGAACGCCGAGAATCGAGGCACACCCTAATATTTTGATTCAAGATTTGCACTACTAAAATTTCCATAATTCCTTATTCCTCTAAGCACGAGAAGTCTTGATGACACAAGGAATGGCATAAGGAATCATGGGAACACAATTGACAAGTTTGACCGATGGCATTGGGGCTTCACTTGATGATCAAGCAAGACGAGACACAAATCTACATGCGTAAGGAAAAAATCATATTATTTTTTATTAATCCAAGTGTAATACAAGCGGGAATGCAAGCGATTTGATGTTTGGGATGCTTATAAGCGGTTTGATGTTTGGGATGCTTATAATGAATTAATTTGGGTTAAATTGTTATAAGATAAGACCACACAAATTTTTTCTTGTTTTCATTAAGCTGGCTCATAAAATTTGAGACTGTGAGAGTTGTTGATTCATATTTAGCTTGTAGTTTCTTCTTATCGAATGAAGGCTTTCGCACAATGGAAACCGCATGTAACTAAATATTTGAACCTAGACTTATCGCTCACATCCTTTCTTTCATTTCTGTTCTTTATCTACTCTTATATTTAAATTAATTCGATTTGATCCTTACGCTTAGCCGTATGGAAGAGAACAAAGAACTTGTGATTTCATTCCTTATCGGATTCGAAATCTCATTTATGTTCTCATTTTGTTCATTTTTTGTGTGCGTATCTTTCTAATCTCTATCTAGTATGATGGTTTAGTTTTATTTGGCGAGTATAAATACTAGTGTTGAGTGAAATCGTGTAGAAGCGGCAATCGTAAGCATTGATCCAATGCTTGGACAAAGGCGAAGAAAGAAAATTAGTTGATCGAGTATTGATATCATTCTTCGAATGATCATAGACGAATCTTTTAGAGGAAAGAGGGTATAACCCTCGTACCTAAGGAACAAATAATAATAATAATAATTTATATGTTTTAAGTAAAGATTTTATTCAATTTTGGATGATTTATAATAACATCATTATTGAGACCTTTATTTAAAAAAAAAAATTTAATACTGGATAGATGGATCTATTAAATTACACTTAATTAGTGATTCTTTTAAATAATTAATTAAGTGATTTATATAAAGTGTGAGCTACCCTTTTAGAAATGTCACATTCTATATTTTCTAAGCTCAAATATACATAAAATTAAATGCATATATTTTGACTCTAGTTCTTGAAAATAAATAATAGAGAGGTAAAATAGTAGTGATGATAATATTATTTTAATTAAGTAATTTTATAATTTTATTTATATAATCTGGAATTATTATTTTAAATTACTAAATGAATTACATTTTTGGAGACATATTATTTGAAAAAAATGATCTAAAACTATAGGACTTAATTAAGGAGTTAATTTTGGTATTTCCAATGTCAAATGATAGTGTAATAATTTAAATACTTAATCAATGTATTTGATTGATGAAATTATTTAAGTACTAGAATTTAGTTGATATCTCTTTATACAAAGGGGGTTAAAATTAAAGTTTGATTTAATATGAGATTTTAAATGGAAAATATCATTATCAGTATTTTTGAAATTAATTATGTCGGTAGGGATATTTTGATAATTCTTCCATTATAAAAACAAAGTTAAATAAATAGTTTTTATATTTCTTATAATTCTAATTTGGACAAAAATAACGCATTAGGATTTAATTAAAGGAACAAAAATAAGTTTAAGGATTAAACTAAAGTTAACTATGGCAATAGTTATAAAAGAACAAAAAGGAAGGACCTAGAGGGGAGAAAGGGAGGTATGGGGAAGTGAGAAAAAAAAAAAAAAAAAAAAGAAAGAGGAAGGAACGGAAATGATATGGAAGGGGAGAAGAATTCTTTTTCCTCCTCTTTTGCCATTTGCCATCAATGGCAAGAGAGATTGTGGGTACCCATAACCCTCTTTCTTGTTTCACTTTATTAAGGAAGTCATCTCCTAAAAATCCCTTGCCCAAACTCACCTTTTCAATTTGTCAATAATCTAAATCACCATTTACAGCAGCACATCAAACCTTGGAAAAAAAATTAATAATAATATCAGATATTTTCACTCAAGAATAAGGAACAAATGAGCTGGGGATTTTCTTGAAACCAAAAAGAACTCTCTTCCTTGGCTGATCGAATTCAGCTTCCAACTTTCTTCTTCACTATCACTTTCTTCTTCCTTCTTCACAAGAATATATTGAGGAGCCTTAATTAGTTTTTGGTCAAAGGAGGAAAGAGATTGAGTTCATGATTGAACCACGAGGATTAAAGTCTCTATATGTGTTGTGCTTGGATATTTGGAGGATATGATTGAAATTTTGTGTTAGTCTACTGGAATGGTAAGTTCATGCATTTTACCTTTTCAATCACATTCCAATTCGGGTGATATTAATGATTGCAATGGTACTGAATTAATATGCTGATTTATCTAGATGTGATTATATTTTGTTAAAGTTGCTGAAGAGATTTTTTGAATTTATTTTAGTAGAATTAACCTTCGTGATTTTGGATTATTTTCTTTTCTGTTGTGTTGGGTTAATAATTATAATGTATCCTTTTGGACTATTAACTGTAGGATGAAATAGAAATAAATTAATCCAAACTCTTGAAATAAAATATTAGCATATAAATAAATATTACCACATTTGGACATTTAATTGGTCTACCTAGATGTAGGTCAAATTGGTGTTTTAGAGTTTTACCATCAATTGTATATTATTAAGTTATGCATACCTTTTTTATATTAACTAAAAAGATATTAAATTTTTATTACTCCTATTAATTTATGGATATTAATATTGTGACTATTAATATTATTCTTAGAAATGTGGTTGTGATCATTGGAGGCGGATGTGATAAATTAATTTTTGGAGACCTCAGATGGAAATTATTGTGGATTGTGCTGTGAGTTTTTCTATGGGTTTTGGTTCCATTTTTACGGGAGAATTAGTCCACATTATAGGGGAGGTGCTGCTGAATTTTTAATAAAATTAATTAATTGAAATAGATGGATAATTAATAGGATTATGCTAAAATAAGATTAGAATTAGAATTAGATTTTAGATATAAAATCAAAAGATGTTGGTTGAAGATTATTAGAATTAGGATTTAAGTTTAATTGTAAATTATGTTTATGCATGAAATTTTAGAGTTGTGCACTCGAATATCAATCTGGAGGAAATTAGCAAAAAAATTAAATAAAGGTATAGTCAGTCGAGTTAGCATACCATGTGAGTGGATAAATCTATAACATCATATTTTTTAATATGTGAAAACAACCCCAAAAAGGGATATATTTTTAATATGAGAAAACAACATCGTAAGAGGAGTATATTTGCCAATATTAGAAGAAAACCCCATAAGAAGGGTATATTTGTGATATGATAGAACAATCCTATAAAAGAGGTACATTCATCAATATCGAAAATAACCGCGTAAGATGAGTATATTTGTGAATATGAGAAAACAACCTCATTAGAGGGGTATATTTCGAATATGAGAAAACAACCCCGTAAGGGGTATATTTGCAATTATAAGAAAACAACTCGTAAGAGGAGTATATTTGTGAGTATGAGAAAATAACGCCATAACAGGGGTATATTTGTGAATATGGAAAACAATCATATTAGAGAGGTATATTTATGAGTATGAGAAAATAACTCCGTAATAGGGCTATAGTTTTTATTATGAGATAATAACACAATAAGAGGAATATATTTGTCAATATAAGAAAACAACCCCGTAATTAGGGTATATTTATGACTATTAGGCAACAATACCGTAAAAGGAGTATATTTATGAATATGAGAAGTCAACCCCGTAAGAAAGGTATATTTGTAAACATTAGAAAACAACCCCATAAGAGGGGTATATTTATGAGTATCATAGAACAACCCCATAAAAGGAGATATGTTTAGTAAATAAAGTAAGTGTTCTAAAGATCATCAAGCATGCAAACGATTGATAACATAAAAGTAAACCCAAAAATATAAAACTAAAATAGGAATGCCTCCCAAGGGCGCTTCTTTTTGGTTCTTGAGTCATTTAGCTGGACTCGACATGGATCATCCTTGCAGATACAGAATCATGTTAACCCACTCCTCAATCTCTAATGAGTTTCCGTGATACACCTTGAGCCTATGTCCATTGACCTTGAAATCACCCTTCTCAGGATGATGAAGCTCGACTGTGCCATATGGGAAAACTAGCTTAACCACGAATGGCCCCGACCATCGACTTCCCGAGCTTCCCTGGAAACAAACGAAGACGTGAGTTATATAGCAATACTCTATCTCCAATCTGAAATTCCTTGGGACCTTTGAGCCTTTGATCATGCCACTTATTTATCTTAGCCTTGTAAATTGAAGAGTTTTCATACGCCTATTAATGCCACTCCTCCAATTCACTCAATTGCCACTATCTTTCCTTACCTACAGAATCAACATCAAAATTGCAAGTTTTAAGGGCCCAAAGAGCCCTATCTTCTAATTCGACAAGTAAATGACAAGACTTCCCATACACCAGCCTATAGGGCGTAAAACCTTTGGAGGTCCTATATGCAGTTCTAAATGCCCATAATGCATCATCTAGTTTCGAAGCCCAATCCTTCCTACTTACACCTATAGTTCTCTCTAAGATGCATTTTAAACCCCTATTAGTAAACTCAACTTGCCCACTAGACTATGGGTAATAGGGAGTAGAGAACCGATGCATTACACCATAGCACCTGAGTGCCTTTTCCAATTAAGCATTGCAGAAATGTGTTCCCCTGTCACTAATTAGCGCTCTAGGTGTGCCGAACCTAGCAAATAAACTCTTAAGGAACCTGCAAACAACTCTGGCATCGCACATTAGTTCAAAGGGCAGCCCCCAATCAAAGTGAAGTCATGATAGGGGTTGTGGTCAAAAGTTACTTCAATAACTCAAAAAAGATAAACATGCATCATAAAAAATGAAAGGTCCATCCTTAATTAGTAATTGAGTAAGAGGCCTAGCAATCTCAGAGAAATTTCTAATAAACCTTCCTCAGAGAACCCAACATGGCCTAAGAAACTCCTAACAACCCTAACAGAACTAGGGGGTGGTAGCTTAGATATTATTTCTATTTTAGCTCTATCAACTTCCATCCCTGCATGTGAAATCTTATGCCTTAGAACAATTCCCTCTCTTACCATAAAATGACACTTTTCCCAATTTAGCACCAAGTTAGCCTCAATGCACCTAGCTAACATGCTCTAAATTTTCCAAACAAAGTGAGAACGAATTACCAAAAATAGAGAAGTCATCCATAAATACCTCCATCGACTCCTCAATCATATCATTAAAAATGGCCATCATACACTCACTAAACGTAGCTTGCCAGATTGCATAGACCAAAAGGCATCCGTATTGAATCACATGATCATTTGTAGAAGAAGAACTTGTGTCTTTTGACATGATTGTAAAACCTAAAATCTTAACAAAAGAAAATAGAAAGAAACAATCTCACAACACTCCCTCACATGTTTCACTCAAAAATGATGTATACCACTTGTGTTTATACTCAATTTTGGCTTCTTCTTTTTTTCTCTAATGATCTCACACTCTTGCCTTTTACATCTCAAATTTGCCTTTTGATTCTTAGATGAACTAAGTTTCTCAATCAAATAAAATTTCAAGAATGTAATAATCAATGATAAAAAAAAATAAGGTAGGCTAACAAGAAAATAATAAGGTAGGCTTAAAGAAATGAACAATTTGTAGCAAATAGGCTAATAGAAATGAAAACAAAGATAGATCATCAAAGAACATAAAGAGACAGAATTATAAAGATAGATCTCAATGGAATATGAAGAGTCAATTTTATTTTTATGTAATCTGAGATCTAACACAAGAAAATCAAAAATAACAAAATTTTTTTTTATGGATGAATTTTTTTTTTTGATATATGAAAATAAAATCTTGAGATAAGAAGAAAAAAAATAATAACAAGAACAATAGATGGCAAAAGGTGCAAAATAAAAGATGAACACAAGATATTGAGAATTAAAAGATAGTTTTTGGATACGCAAACCTCAATCTTGAGCTAATGCTCTGATACCACTTATGATGGGAATTGTAGGTTTCATCAATTAACTCCCCAATAGCAAAAATACTATGATAAGTTGAATTAGAAGAAAACTAGAAATTACCAATTTAATCCACAAATTCGGATCGTTCAAAGATTGAAGTAAGAAGATGGATGCTACTTAACCCTTTTACCAACAAGGACAAAGATACTAAGATAGACTTTGAATTTCCTCTTATGCCAAAAACAAGAAAGTTTGATAAATAACAAGAAAACAAAGATTTAGATTTTGACACCACAAGCTAGAATAAAACTTGATAAGTCACAAGTGTTCAAGCAAGAATTTAAAGACAAAATTCCTCACAATAAAACTCAAACAAAGTTATAATTCATATATCAAATTCAATCATCCTCCAAAAGAAAGAAAAGGACTTGTTTATATAGAGTACAAGTCCATGCACACACTACTAAAATAGACTCACACACATAGGATTACTTTTACTCTTAAATGGCCTTAGTAACCACTATCCTTACTAATAGCCATTACTTGGTATTAATTACCCCATTAACTTGTATATGGTGGCTACATGTAACCCTAATTGTTATTAACACAAAAACAAGTTAAATATTATTCCTTGGGCCTCCATGGATGCCTTATTGGCTTGAAATTCTTGGGCTTTCCAAATGTCCCTAATTAAACCCAATATGGCTTGTTGAAGCTTCTTGGATTTGGACCTTGTGATTGGGCCTTCTGTACTATTAATGGATCTTGGATCTCTTTAAGCTTTGAACTTGGATTCACATCAGTCTCTCGATAATGACCTGAAAAGTGAAAGGAACCAAAAAACAGGTGATTCTGGCATAAAACAAGATAACTATGCACAAAAATGTAAACAATTGGGCATATAAACGTGTATAAAATGATGCACATCATTTTCTCATATTCATAGATATACCCCTTTTACGAGTTTGTTTTCTTATCCTCATAACTATATCCCACTCATAGGGTTGTTTTGTTATATTAACAAATATACCACTTTACGGGGTTGTGTTCTCATGCTCATAAATATAGCCCTCTTAAGTAGTTGTTTTCTAATATTTACAAATATACCAGGCTAATTGGTGTGCTTTCTCATATTCATAAATATACACATTTTACAGGTTGTTTTCTAATACTCACAAATATAACCCACTTATAGGGTTGTTTTCTTATATTGATAAATATTCTCCATTTATGGAGTTGTTTTCTAGTACCCCTCTTACGGGATTATTTTCTAACATACTCCTTTTATGGGGTTGCTTTTAAGACTCATAAATATACCTCTCTTATGGAGTTTTTTTCTCATATTCACAAATATACTTCTCCTACGGGGTTGATATATATATATATATATATATATATATATATATATATTATGGAATTGGTTTTTAAACTCACAAATATATCCTACTTATGGGGTTGTTTTCTCATATAAGAGAATATAACCCTTTTATAGGATTATTTTGTCATACTCATAAATATCCCCCTTTCATGGGGTTGTTTTCTGATAGTTACAAATATACCCCTCTTATGGGGTTATTTTCTTATATTAAAAAATTTAATTCTTTTTACAGGGTTATTTTTTAATATTTACAAATATACCCCTACTATGTGATTGTTTTCTCATATGATAAAATATACCACTTTTACGGGTTGCTTTCTCATACTCACTAATATATCTCTCTCACGGGGTTGTTTTCTAATATTTACAAATATATCTCTCTTATGTGGTTGTTTTCTCATATTAAAAAGATATACTCATTTTACGGGGTTGTTTTCTCATACTCACAAAAATACCTCTCTTACTAGGTTATTTTCCAAGTATTTACAAATATATACCCCCTATTATATGGTTGTTTTCTCATATTAAAAAGATATACTCATTTTACGGGGTTGTTTTCTCATACTCACAAAAATACCTCTCTTACTAGGTTATTTTCCAAGTATTTACAAATATATACCCCCTATTATATGGTTGTTTTCTCATATGATAAAGTATACCCCTTTTACAAGGATGCTTTCTCATATTAGAAAAAATAATCCTTTTACGGGGTTGTTTTCTCTTATACACAAATATACCCCTCTTGCGTGCATGTTATCTAATATTGAAAAAGGTACCCCTCTTACGGGGTTGTTTTCTCATACTCGCAAATATAACCCTCTTATAGGTTTGTTTTCTAGTATTTATAAATATACCCCTCTTACGAGGTAGTTTTGTCATATTAGAAAATATAACCATTTTTCAAGATTGCTTTCTCAAACTCATAAATATAACCCACTTACGGCGATGTTTTCTCATATTCATATATAAACCCAATTTACGAGGTTATTTTCTCATACTCATAAATATACCCCTCTTACTAAGTTGCTTTCTAATATTTACAAATATATAGCCACTCTTATGGGGTTGTTTTTTAATATTAAAATATAACCCTTTTACGACGTTGGTTCCTCAGATTCTTAAATATACCCCTCTTACAGGATTATTTTCTCATATGAAAAGATATACCCCACATGTGCGCTTGTTTTATCATACTCACAAATATAGCCCTGTTACGCGGTTATTTTCTCAAACTCATAAATATACCCTTCTTTCATGGTTGTATTCGAATATCAATAAATATACCCCTCTCACGAGGTTGTTTTCTAATATTCAAAAATATTTCCCTCTTACGGGGTTGATTTCTCATATTCATAAATATGCCCATTTTACTGCGTAATTTCCTCATTCTCACAGATATACCTCATTTACCTAGTTATTTTCTTATATTGACAAATATAGCCCTCTTACTAGATTATTTTTATATATTAAAAAATATACCCCTTTTACGATGTTGTTTCGTCGCACTTACAAATATACCCACTTACGGGGTTGTTTTCTTATATTGACAAATTTACCACTTTTATGGGGCTGTTCTATCAAACTCAGAAATATACCCCTCTTACAGGGTTGTTATCTAATAATGACAAATATACCACTTTGACAGGATTCTTTTCTCATATTAAAAAATATACAACTTTCTACGCGGTTGTTCTCTCATACTAACAAATATACCATTCTTACAGTGTTGTTTTCTAATATTCACAAATATTTCCCTCTTATGGGGTTTCACATATTCATAAATATACTCATCTTACGTGGTTTTTTTCTCATATGAAAGGATGTACCCCTTCTACGCGGTTGTTTTCTCATACTTATAAATCACTTACGTGGTTATTTTCTCATATTCACAAATAAACCCCTCTTACGGGGTTTATTTGTGAATATGAAGAATGCAACGCGCTTGACGAAAAGGATGTTCTATTAATGAAGAATGCAATGAATGATAATAAGATTGAACAACTATAAGGACTGAATAAAGAGTTGTTTTCTGAGAAGAAAGCTTAGAAGCGAAAGTTTAGAAAGTTAGAGTTTTTGTTATACTCTTGGTTAGTACAATAGTTATTATATTCATTTTTCATTTTGGTAATTTTATGTCCAAGGATAGTTTGATGCTTCCTTAGTTTCTTAAAGAATCAAATATGATTATGTACCAATCTAGAAAATGGTTGTGTGATTTCACCTTTATCTTGAAGTGAAATTGCTGGAATGCTTTTCAGATTATATCAGTAGAGAAATGAAATGCAGTATACTGTATTAGAATTTAACCATAATGTTTTATATCAAAATCCCATTGTTATTAAAACACAGTATATGAACGGGTTATCGAAGCTCTTCAAAATAAATTACTGATTTTCCTAAACTAACTTGTAAAAATAATGAAACCAAGTCGAATCCCAAGGGAACCAATGTGAATAGCTTCTCAAAGTTAAATAATAAAAATGAGGGGGTTTTGAATGTTTGAACCAAAATTATAAATAAACAGAAAATAATAAAGGCTGAATATTAAAGTAAATAAAAATCATTTACAAAACTTCCAATTCAAGAGTGCAAATTCCATCCAATTATAATTTTGGTCATAGGCTTAAATATCAATTTTTCTATTCAACTACTTAGTCAACTTATTTGAAAAAGTCGCAACAAGTGTAAATTCTCCTAATATAATTGTCACGACCCCACCCGTGGGCCCGTGACCGGCACTAGGGAATGGATAGGCATAAGGCCACCGAAACCCGTAGTAAGCCTGACACTCACTGATTTAAACAAATCTCAAATTAATATTATTAAAACCACAAATTATCTTAATAGCTACATTCTACATAAATACTTCGGTCTGCCAGAAAAACTAGGCGAGACCTGAAACTCAGAAAATTTACAACTGATACATCTACTATTACTACTGCGGAGAATCTAAGATTTACCAATTTACATACCAAATCAAATACATCACCCGATGATGAAGGAGTCAGTTACCGAATAAGAGTCATGGAGAACTAACAAATACGAATCAAAAATAAGAAATGAGACTGCCACCGAGAGTGAGTTAAAATCAAATAATCTAGAGACTATTGCTTCTTCTCAAAAAACATAGATTATTCAAATCGATATCAAACCATACTATAACCATACCCTACTATTTCCTTCACATAAAATATTAATCATTCGAATCAAAATATCAACCATGCACGTAAATACAATCCATATTATAATCATACCATAATAAATTAATAAATAAATAAATAAAAATATAATTTTACTTTTACGGGACGAGTGGCTCGGTAGAACCCTAAACCCCAAAATCTAGTAGCCATTCGGCTCTCTTAATCCAATAAGATCGCTCGAGAGCAATGCTCGACCAGGGACCTTACTTCCGATCTTGTCACTTAAGTATCCAAATAAGAAATCTAGTAGCCATTCGGCTCTCTTAATCCAATAAGACTGGCGCCCCGAGAGCAATGCTCGACCAGGGACCTTACCTCCAGTCTGGTCACTTAAGTATCCAAATAAGCCGGCGCCCCGAGAGCAATGCTCGACCAGGGACCTTACCTCCGGCAATTTACACAAATCAGCCCAGAGAACCATGCTCGACCAGGGCAAACCCATGAAAATCTTATTGCATGTCCATGATCATCACCAGTGCGCACGCGGTCCTGATGTATCCCATCAGGCGGCATGTTCTACAAGCCACGTTTCCCAAGACACAATTATCCAATATAATAAATATCATTATCTGATGAACTCAACCAACACATATCGAAATAAAGATTAAAGATTTAAGGTAAAACAACGTGCAATTCGTGAGGGGAAAAATAATAACGTTTATCTTATTATAACATACTAATAATAATATTTATATTATTTCAAATATTAATAATCAAGTGAAATCATTTATTTCATGATACTAATAATCATATTAAGCACAAATTCTAAATAGCATATTAAAATCGGACTAGCAATAGCGCGAAAGATTAAATGACTTTAACTCACAGGGATTGGCGACCTCCTAGCTCGCCTCCTGCCTCGGTAGGAGCGAGCCGAACGAACTGACAATCTAGTCACGGAAAACAATTTATCAAAACGCTGAAACAATCGATCATTAATCCTAGGTCTAGACTCCTAGGACTGACTGTCTAAGAATCTCGACTCGGGAGAATTCTACCGAAAATCCGGCAGAACCTCCCCTACAACACGAACATTACCCCCTGTAAAAACGGGTCCAGGACCTGCCAGAAAAACACTCTAAATATCCAACAATTTAAACAACGGGAGTCGGGTCCCCAAACTTCACTATTTCCCGACACCGCCACACAACACAAAATACGAGGCAGGCAAACTGACAGACAATTATTTTTGACTCACAAATATCATCAAATACTCAATATAATCCAATAGACACAATTAAACCAAGAATTTCTAAAATTAACGGGCCAAAGAAAATTACCGAGACGCTCGATCGCTCGGTCGACTCGCCTCCGGCCGCCGGAGTCCGATCGACGATCGGAACACACCATCGAACTCACAACGACGCGCTGATGACGATCCCCGCTTCCGATTTTCCGATCTGACACCCGATCATCCGGAGAGATTTGCGGACGATCTCGACCGTCGATTCGCAAACGAAACCCGATCGCCACGAAACCGGTGCCAATGCGAAGCTTGAGATGAGGAGAGTCGGGATACATCCTCCGATCATCCATCCTCCGCCGGAGCTCGCCGGAGAAGCCCAAAAAACACGGCTGCCACCACTTCTCCAGAACTCTCTCCTCCGGCCACCAAAACCGACGCCGCTACCGCCAAAAGGAAGCTCTCTCCAAGGGGAGCTGATCGCCACCGAGATCGGCCGAAAAGGCCGCCGGAAACGGCCGGAATGACGCCGGCCGCCACACGCCGCGCGATTCCGCCGCCGCCGACGCCGCCACCGCCTCCACCGCCACCATCGTGCTTGCTGCTGCCGCGGCGCTCTCCTTCCGACGTTGGCCTCCGTCCGTCCACCATGGACGGCCGGCTCTCTCTCCTCCCTTTCTTCTTCTTCCCTAATTTCTTTCCTTTCAATACTCGACATTAGGCCCCGAACTTTTCCTTATTGCAATTTGGTCCCTCAACTTTCTTAATTACTTACAATTTCATCCCTGCGAATTCCAATTTAACCCCCAAACTTTCCTTTAGTCTTTCAATTAAGCCCCTAACTATTTAATTTGGGCCAAATCCGAATTATTGAAAATACACAATTACAAAAATACCCCTGACCGAGCATATTTATTTATGAAAATACCAAACTCACAAATTTCCATTAAAACCCCATAAAAATAAAATTATACTTTTAATCCTTATTCCAAAATAATCCTCCAATTAAATCCTACACACAATTAAATTAAATAATCAATTTCCAACTTAAAATTTAATACTACTAATCAATTATAATACCAATTTTCCCAAAATTCTTTTATAAACATCCTTTACAATTCTACCATAATTTTCCAATATAAAATTTTGCTTATATAAATATGCATTTGGGAAAAATTTTGAATAACCAAAATATAATCATTTCTCAAATAATTTACTTGAATAATTTCTTAAAATTTCAAACTAATTGCGTATAGAAAATAACTCATTTATTTGATTAATATTAAATTTTTCATTAAATTATTTCAAATTAAACCCAATAATAATGAAGCTAAAATTAACTTAAATAAAAACTCATTATTAAATATATAAAAAAAATTCCGGGTGTTACAATAATTGACTCAAACTCAACATCCAAATCAAAACTTACCATTAGTCAACTAGGCACGATAGCATTCCATATCAACTCAATGATAGCATGAAGAATAATGAGAATGACTAAACCAACATTAATTATTCGAGATAGCTACAATTGAATTAATCTTGTTCTTTTATTTTCCTAGAGCTTATCATGCAAGCTATGTAATTCGAAAAGGCCGTAATCACACACACATGGGCCAGCTCCTTGCTACTTGTGTCAATCGTTCATGACAATTACGAATCATAAACTCAAAGTTTAGCAATAGAAAAATCAATATAAAATTGAGTCGTCAGTTCAATCAATATCAAAAATTCATAAACAATAAAAATAAGAAATAAAGAATACTTGAATTAAAAAAGAATTCTGTTAAGCACAAAGCCTCACAAAATCGCAATTAGAATTTATTAACTCTTGAATCAGAAACTAAAAGCTTAGCCACATATGGTGGAGTAAAAATTCATAAGAGTTGTAGAGAATAGAAGAAGAAAAATAAAAATAATCTCAAAGTACTCAGCCGCTCTTTACTTAGTAGAACTAGCCTCCTTATATAGGAAGTCAAACCTAAACCCTAATAAGATAATCCTTATCCAAAAAGAAATAAACTTCCTATAGGATCTTAATCCTATAAGGAAGGATAAGATACAGGGTAAAACATGTCTTTAGGCTGAATTCCACTAAATCCTTTATATTTCACCACCTAGATCAGAATAAACACAATTTTCACAATTAAGCACATTATCCAATCAAAATGTAAGGGAATTAAACACAATAAGTATAGCTATTTATGATCTATCAAATTTCCCCACACTTAATTCATGCTTGTCCTCAAGCATGCCTCAATTCCACATACCAATTCTCCTCTCTACTTCCTTTTCATCTCTTTTAATATCCACAAATACCAAATAAGTTAAACATACATCAATGAGTTGAATCATAATGACAATCAAGAGAGTAGCACTCATAGGATAAATTTTGTAAAAGAACAAGTATCTCACTAATTCATCAAAATCAAAGCAAGAAGACTTAACACCCTAACATGGTTTCACTCAATGCTTTCAAAGTGTTTAGGATGCATTTAATCTCAGAATGAAAACATAGCATGTTATTACCATAAGCTTGCTAATGAATCAAGTTCTCCACCACTACACATGAATTAGATGCAAAAATCAAAGAAATTTCATAAGGGTTGTAATGGGGCTTAGGAAAGGGTATTGATAAAAGGAAAGATTAAAGTGTTTCACAATCAAGATAAAAAGGTTAGTTACCTACATGATAACTATGCCATATAACCATAAAACACACTACAAAAACTTTGAAATTTATTCCCACATCTTATATTAGTACTAAAAACTTTGGAGAAATAACATGTAACAATTCAATTCAATATATTTGATGAATACTTCTCCAATTATCCTCTTTCATGAAAGGAATAAGTATCAACTTTTTCTTTTTCTTTTTTTTCTTTTTTTTCAAGATTTTCTTCCCTTGTTTTTCCTCTTTTTTCTTTCTGTTTCTTTTTATACCATGCAACACTTTCCCTCTTGTCTTGATAAGGGTAGAAAAATAGGGGTAACAAACGAAAGGCCTTGGGCTAAACAATATGTGTTAAAAACAGGAAAAGAAAAAGAAGTGGAAAATATGCTCAAAGTGGCTAACTAAAAGGAAAATCAACAAGGTAGGTCTTTTAAGAGTCTAAGAATTGGTTAGTCCTAATTGCTCTTATTATATTAAAGCACCAATCCAAAAATGCGGTCTCAACATGCATTCATAAGCAAGTTTTAGAATAAACACACTAACTTTGACAACACTCAACAAAAACAATTAGAGCAAAATATAATGAACTGCTCTTAGGCTCAAAAGCTCACTTGAATGTTTAAATTTGTATCAAGTCTTGTGCATTTTTCAATCAATAAACTAATGAGATACCATCAAATAATTTTAAAGAAACACTAATCATACTTATCCCTTTCATGTGTTAAAACTCAAACCAAAAATGTATCTCTAACTTACATGATATTCTAGGTTATCAAAACAAAACTCAAGGTTGCAAAAGAAAAATCAGCACATTTGAATTAAAGCATACCTAATTCTAAGCATAAAAAAAATAATTTTCAAAAAGAAAAGGAAATCATTTAATTATCATGTAATTGACAAATTCTTCCCCCACACCTAAACTATACATTATCCTCAATGTATTAAAAAGAAAATGGCTCACAAAAGAAATGAAAAGAAATATGAAACTCCCCTGATTTGCGAGCAACTTGGACTAAGTAGTCTATGGTGATGGTAGGAGAACAACTTTCCCTTTACCCAAGCGAGATCGCTTGAATGGAGCATTATCGTCATCGCATAGGGATGCTGCAATATGGAAAGAAAAAAAATAAAATGTTCTCTCTTCTTCTTCTTTTTCTTTTTTTTTTAACACGGAAATAAAAAAAAATACCACAGAAAATAAAGTAAAGAAGTCAAAACAAATCAGAAAGTGGTTTGAGATAAGACGTGGTCATGGCTTATAAAAAATGATCTTTTGTAAAATAAAGTAAAGAAGTCAAAACAAATCAGAAGATGGTTTGAGATAAGATGTGGTCACAACTTATAAAAAATGATCTTCTAGAAAATAAAATAAAGAAGTCAAAACAAATCAGAAGGTGGTTTGAGATAAGACGTGGTCACGGCTTATAAAAAACGATCTTCTGGTAAATAAAGTAAAGACGTCAAAACAAATCAGAAGGTCGTTTGAGACAAGACGTGGTCACGGCTTATAAAAAATGATCTTTTGGAAAAAAATTTGGTTGATGCATCTTAGAGAGCTGTAAAAAGGCGTGATCATGCCTTATGGAAATTAGTCTCCTGCTAAAAAAAATTGACCTTCTTCATTAAAAAAAACTAAAAACTAAAAACTAAAAACTAAAAATAAAATAAACTAAGTGAAATAAAATAAAGAGTATAAATAAAAACAAAGAAAGCATTTGGGTTGCCTTCCAATGGCGAAATTGTTTAACGTCATTATGCTTGACGGAATGATGAAACATTTGAGTCATCCAAATAAGTGGGGTGATCCAAAGGAAAACTAATGAGACATGGAGCAATTTCATCCTCATGGAAGATCTTCAATCTATGATCATTCACTTTGAAAATTTTATCTGAATCCAAGTTTTTAATTTCCACTGCACCACAGGGAAACACATTAGTAACAACAAATGGACCGATCCATCGGGAACGAAACTTACCAGGCATAAGCTTCAATTGAGAATTATATAATAGTACTTTTTGACCAATCTCACAATCAATTCCTTCTAAATTAGATTGTGCATCTAATTCTTGCTCAGCGCCAACACTTTCTTTTGAAAATACTTCCTGCACAATTGGATTAATCACATCAATATGGCAAAGAGAATGTACATCATTAGGATATTTCATTGCATCGAATATATTAAATTTAACAATCTCTCCATCAAACTCTATGGAGAGAGTACCCTCATCTACATTAATCTTTGTCTTAACAGTTTTCATGAATGGTTGTCCTAACAAAAATCGAAGCTAATTTTGATGAGGAATTACCATCCAGTTCCAAAATGTAAAAGTCGACAGGAAATATAGCTCATTAACCTGCACCAAAACATCTTCAAGAACTCCAAGGGGATGAATATAAGAACGATCAGCTAATTGAATCACTACACTAGTCTTTTGCAAGTTATTTAGTTTCAACTCTTAATAAATAGAAAATGGCATGACATTAATGGAAGCTCCTAAATCTAACATGGCACGCTCAATTTTCGTATTACCAATAACACAAGGTAATGAAAACATACTTGGATCCTTGCATTTTTCTAGTTGACCAGTAAACTCGCCTAAAGCATTAGCCTCTTGTATCAAGTCTGTTGCAATGTTGGGCACATATCAGTGGGATGTCCTGCGTAAAATACACACATCTAAATAGGGTTTTTAAGATTGATTTTATGGACATTTGGATGTGAATTGGTCTCAACACTCACCTTATACATATGTTTGTGTGCATTAGGTCCAAAAGAGGTCAAAGGATGAAAAAGGAAAGAATTGGAGCATAATTGGACGTCAAAGCTGCCGAAACGAGCTAAGTACGAGCATGAGGAAGCTGAACATGGCCGTGTTGATCTCAACACTGGCCGTGTTCTCAACACGATCACAAGCATTGGTCATGTTACCAACACGGGGAAAAACACGGCCGTGTTGGACATCAAAAGAAGAAGTAGATTTTAGGGAGCACGACAACAGAGAGTAACACGGCCAGGAACACCATCCCGTGTTTAGAACACGGCCAGGAACACGGCCGTGTTGGAGGCGACAGGGGGTATTAATTAAAAGAACGAAAAGAAGAGAAAAAGAGGAGGCTAGGGTTAGAACGTCCTAAAACCCTAATTTTTCTCTCCCTAAGGGTTTTCTGAGCTGAGACCAAGGGAAAAGGAGACTTGGATCAAGGTTTCAATCGAATTTCCTTGAAGGATCAAAGATTAGGCGAGGTTCGTTGATTGATTTTCAAATCGAGCAAGAGGAACAAGAATCGATTCAATTGGAGCAGAAGGATTTGGGGATGTTTACTCTCATCCAAGCGTGTAATCGGGTTTTCTCTACCTTTGCTTATTGTTGTAATTGAATTCTTGTATATTTTGAGAATGAACATGATTAGCTAGATTGATTTAATCCATTGGGATTTCTTTACTATGTTGGCTTGATATTATATTGTTGGATTGTTCGAGTTGGTTTTGTATTCTTCTTGTTTTCAGTATTAATAAAATAATGCATTATTCATGAGACGTTGTGAATTGTGATGTTTAGATTGCTTTATGAGGTTGAGAAATCCGTTTGGCAATTGGAATTTTGAATAGCAAGAACTGGTTAATAATCGCTTAGAGATAAGGATAATTAACTAGCCGGATTAAGAATTAACAAAGCTTAATAGAGGCGGATTAAAGCTTAATGCTAATTTAAGAATCAATCATTAGGAAGAGATTCCAACTTTAGGTTATTAGGTTTAGGAATTCGGTTATCTCGAGAGAGAAACCGAATTCGGTTAAGAATTCGTCCACGGGTAGCATAATTAGACTCACCGATCCTTTATCTTTTGTTTGGATGCCAACTAGTTTAGATTCCCTTTGGGTTTTTCTTCTTGTCTTGATTATTTCGTTTATCAATCACTCTTGCATCTCCCTTAGGACTTAGCTTGTAGTTAATAGTTAGTTTAGAATTTATTCATCATCCATTTTAGGTTAATATAACAAAGAACAAAGGAGTAACTCTGGGCTTTCGCTTTCCCGAGGAATTACGACCTTGATACTCGCCATTAGTGCTAGACTGCATCGATAGGTACACTGCCTTAGATTGTAGCTAGCACGAGTAGCACCCATCAAGTTTTCGGCGCCGTTGCTGGGGAATTGTTTGAAAACTAGAGTGAAATTTGCTATTTGTTAATTTAGCCATTTTTTTTTCTTTCTTATTATTTAATGATTTTTTTTGTTTATTTATTTTATTTTATTTGTACATATTTATTTAGTTTAAGTTTATGATTCAGATAGTGAATGATAAGGAGGTTCAATGCTAAACTCAAACTCTTTGTGTGACGCATTGGAAAATAGGATTAGGAACCAAGAGAGTGCTAAAAATTGGGATACCCGTGCATCTTTAGAAGTTCGAGTGGAATCGTTTTGCAGGGCTACTGATCAACTCTCCACTCCTATCCTTTCATCTCAAGTTTTTTATGAATTTTGTTGTGGTTTACATTTGAGTAATGATTGTCCATTGTGCAGTGATTTTACTTCTTATTCTTATAACTGTGAACAGGTGAATTATACGGGCAATTGGCCAAGTGAGTCGTATGGAAGCACCTATAATCAAGAGTGGAGTACTCATTCACCCTATGGATGGAGCTTAGATGGCCCAGAACCACCAGAATCTCAGCAACCACATCAGCAGCCTACTCTTGCACCTTCAACTCAAGATGAAGAGTTAGTGTCAAAGGAGCTGATGATGAGGTTCATAACAAGTCTTGAGGAAAGATTCCAACAAACAAAGAGGATACTTGAAGATCAACAAGCCTCGATTAACAACATAGAGCATCAAGTAGGCTTAATCTTCAAGTTACTAGCGGAAGAGCAATTGAGAACTCCATCAAACGCTGCTGAATCCGAGGAACATTTGAGCGCCATCACTTTGCGTTCAGGTGAGAATTTTTCTGGTTTATCTATTATGTTTGACGATGATGCTTATGTGCAGGACGACTCTTTGAACATGGAGATAGAACCAGAAAAGGAAGAGGCAAACATGATCCCTCTGAAAGACTACCAATAAGAATACACAGTTGATGATGCTGAGTTGCAGTTAGAGGAATTTTTGGTAGATTTTCCACAAGTCCCTTCGATGATGGAAGATGAGCACGAGTTGTCCAATGAAGAAGTCTTGGAGGAGCTCGAGTTTCTCCTAGCAAGTGAACCAAGCCAAGGACTGAAGAAAACCATCAACACTCCTGAAGAAATTGCCTAACCGTCGATCCTTCCAATTGTTGAAACTCTAGCTTTCAAATTGGAAGAGCCCCTAGAGCATCATGACTACGTGCAAATATATGAGGAGCGAGTTTTGCCCATCATACTGGCAGCTTGCTTGACTATCGGGAAGAGGAAGTTGACGATTATCTCTCTAAGCGGATATTTGAAGCCATTTGCTTGGAAGAAGGATGGATGGTCGCCAATCCCCACCGTTTGCTTTTCACTATGAGTCCAGCTAAGAAGACTCATCACATCAAAAAGAAGCACTTTTGGGAGGCACCCCAAATTCTATTTTTCAATTTGAATACTTTACCCTTGCATTGTGAACTTAGTTGATTAGGTTTTATAGTTAGTTTTTGTTAAGTTTTATTTATGTTGAGTGTATGAGTTGAGGATTTAGTGGTTTTGCAGGTGAGAAAGAGTGAGAAAGTGTTGAGAATCGCAACTTTTGCATTATTTGGAGATCAACACGGGCGTGTTCAAGACCGTGTTCATTAACACGGCCCGTGTTATGATTGAAGAAAATCAAACTAAGATGAACACGTTCACAGAAGCTAACACGGGAATTTATGCCCTGCCGTGTCCACAACCCGTTCCCGTGTCAAAGACCGTGTCCGTAACACGGGCGTGTTCTGAGAAGTGGTAAGTCAGCATGTTTTTATTCGTTTAACACGGCCCGATATCCACACCGTGTTCATGAACACGGCCCATGTTATATAACACGAGCGTGTTCCGCACACTTGCCTATATATACCACTTCATTTCAAAAAAAATTTTGCTCTCCCCCATCTCTTACTCTCTCACATCTTATTTCTCATTTCGAAGGCTTTGGATATTGCGTTTGTCAAGTAAGTACCCTCCAACTTCATTTTTCATTATTTTATTTTGATATTAGTTCGAATTTATATTTTTTTTTCTGTTTCAATTTTTTTTATTTTTTTTTATTTCCTTATTTTATTATTTGATGTATGCATTTACATTCATGTTTGTGTTTAATTTTCTTTTATTTTCTTTAATATAGTTTATATACTTAACTTGCTCATATTTTCCATTTTTCTTTTCTACCATTATTTACGATTGTGATTAATTCCTTATTTTTCTCTTTATTATTATTGCCGGCCGCTAAACAATACGCTCTATCATAGATAGTCGAGTCTGTTTGTGTCTGTTTTATATTAGCATATTGGTTTGCCTTGTGATGGATAATGGCGAAGTAAACTCCATATGGATGAATTGCAAATTTAATTGGTTAGCATTGCTTGGCAGTGTTGTGGATTAAATTTTCTTTGCAGGACATTGAACAGTTTAATTTTATCGAGTTAAATCATTTGGTTTGTTCATTTTATGCCGTTATGCTGCCAGAATTTTGTTGATCCTTAGTACTAAAAGTTTCCTTTTCAGGTACCATGTCCACCAGACGAGGATCAGGAGTTTACAAGAGGAGGCAGACCGATGGTTCCTCTTCCTCTCGATCATCAGGCGCTGCACCGACTAGTTCAGGCCAAATTAGACCACCGCAGCGCCATCGATTCCTACTTTTCCAAGGGTAGCCCACCTTTGAGCAGAGATATCAATCGATGAGGCACAAAGATTTGGGAAAAGGGCGTAGGATAGACTGGCCAGCACTGGAGACCGTCGGACTTGCAACGATCACCGATATCTGAGACACCCCATTTCAACATTTCTTTGACATTGTTGAACCAACATATAGGGAGTTGATCATGGAGTTTGCCAAGCACTTTCTTTCTCGCAAAGCCGCCATGGGACTTCCAACAACCGGATGCGATCGTTTCGGACTAGCAAGGCGGACTTTCATGATGAGTGTCGGTAGTTTGGGGTACACTGAGGCTTGTGGACTGAGGAGGATGCACCTGGAGAGGTTTATAGTCGCTGTATACACACGCCTAGTGTGTCATATCCGCAGATGTGGGCTGAGATTTGATGACACCGAGGGTTACAGGCCACCCAAGGCGTCTAACTTGCACGAGGGATCGGTACTTGCATGCATTCTTGGCTAGGACCATCAACGTAGGGGGAGATAGTGGTGGTGTAGTTACCCAGCCAGACCTGTTTATACTTTACAACATGCACCAGCACTAGTCTGTCGACATGGGGTACTTATTGGCCAGACAGATCAGTGCCTTCTACAATAACTCAAAGAAGTTATTTTTCTGTTTTGGGACTTACATTACTCGACTGGCTAGGAGCTTAGGAGTTTTGGAGGAAGCGATACCACATTTGACAGAGCTGGGGGTGATGGAAACGTTGGGACTTCCCTAGATGGTTAGTATGGGGATGGTGACTCGTAGGCAGGGTCCGCTAGGACCAGAGTATAGACTAAGGAATGCTCTCTTGGCAGCACTCAGAGAGGAGCGACCTGCCCCACAAGCCCATGGTACACAGGATGTCCCACCTTCTTCTGATATTCCAGAGTCTTCCTCCAGACCGTCTACTTCAGCTCCTTCTGGGTCTTCTTCAGCTGTTTTAGGAGTCTCCCCAATTGAGTTTAGAGAGTTGCAGCTTTGAGTGCGAGAGGTTGGCGAGGAGCGGCGGCGATTTCATTCGACAAGAGGCTTTTCAATGAGGACCTTTTACGGTTGTCGTCGAGTTTTGAGCCGGATGATGGCTCGGTTTGAGAGGCAGAGGGCTATGCTTCAAGCCCTGATTGAGCAGGGAGGTACGTTAGAGGCCTCTATGGCCAATGACATGTTCGATGATATTTTGCTACAGACTTTGCACCGCCTCGTCCACGAGCCGGGTTCCAGAGCGAGCCATTTTGACATCCCTCTAGCGGATGATCCAACCGGCCCTCCCTCTCCAACTGAGCACCCTTCAACACGGCTTGACGAGCCTCCTATTGACGGCCGCTCCTGCTGATCCACCAGCTCCGCATGTGACACTACTTCCGATCCTCGGAGAGCGGCAACTCCTCCACCATGCATCACCATCGCCTGATATACCTGCCGATGCACCTCTTTTCACCCGGAGCCATAATCAGTGATAGTTTCTTTTTCCTTTTCATTTCATATATTTTGTACACCGAGGACAAGGTGTCCTTCAAGTGTGGGGTGGTGATATCAATATATACTTACTTTCATGTTCTATTATTTTGTATATGAAATTTAGATCCTTTTCTAGTGTATATATCGCATTTCATTTATTCCATCTCAGTTATTTGTTTATTCTTTGTGCAATTTTTTTGTAAAATTTTGAAAATTTTTCACTTTGTTTCGATGCTCTTACTGTTGACTTGCTTTTGAAATCCTGTTTATGTCCATGTGATCGGGTAAAACCGATAGTGTTGAGTCTTGCGGAAGAATGTAAGATAATTAGTTTGAGTTTTGCACTGAGTTGCTTTGGTCTATTTAATTCTATTTTGATGATTTTTATTTGGAACCTACTCAAAAAGCACACTTATATGCTTTTATTTATTTCTTGTTGAGAGTGCCAATTACTGTTTTTACTTTTAGAACTTGCTCGGTAATGCTTATGAGGGCCATAAGGAGAGTTTAACACTTTGGTATGATAGAGGCACTTAGGTTTTTCATTCTAGCCAAATAGCCTTCATTCGTTTATTGATTCTGTAGATAACCCTTTCTTTCACCATTTCTTTTATCATATTCTATTACCATTTAGTTTTATTCTGCTTTGGGTTATGATTTTGCACATGAGTTATTTTTATTGGGAACTTTTGTCTTGGGAATAGCTTTAGAATCTTGTAGCAGCTTACTTCAATCCAAAAAGAAATTCACTCTATTATGTGAATGTTCTTCTCTTATGAAAAAAGAAAAAAAAAGAATAAGAGGGAAAGGTGATAAAAAGAAAGAAAGTAAGTGAGCTAAACATTTTGACTTGATTCCTATTTCCCACCTTGGACTACTATCCATTGTTTACCCCTTGTGATCATTGTGACTTGTGTGCATGTCATGTATTTCATTGCAGAACACCATAGGTTCAACTCTGACCAAATTTACCTACCCTTACCTAATCCCCATTACAACCCTTATAAAGACCTCTTGACATGGTTGTTAACTCTCCATAAGTGGTAGGAGTAGGATTTAAGAGCAAGCATATAGTAAGTAAGGCAGTAGTTGATGCATTGAGCGATTAAACACTACCCTTTAAACACTTTGAGTGATTTAGAGTGAATCTGGTGAGGAGATGTTTCTGAATAATTTCCTTGAGACAGTATTTTATGAATTATTGGCATCTTGGTTGTGATACTTGAATTGATTGCTTCGTTTCTTTTTGTTTGACTTGTTCTTGTTAAGGATATGTGCAGGAACTCTCTAGCTTGTTTGTCAGTTTAAGTATTGTTCCTTAGTGGTTTATTTTCCTTATTTTACTTTTGATTGCTTGAGGACAAGCAATGAGCTAAGTGTGGGGTTATTTGATGTGCGTAAAATACACACATCTAAATGGGGTTTTTAAGATTGATTTTATGGACATTTGGATGTGAATTGGTCTCAACACTCACCTTATACATATGTTTGTGTGCATTAGGTCCAAAAGAGGTCAAAGGATGAAAAAGGAAAGAATTGGAGCATAATTGGATGTCAAAGTACAAACGAGCTAAGTACGAGCATGAGGAAGTCAGGCCGTGTTGATCTCAACACTGGCCGTGTTCTCAACACGGTCACAAGCATTGGCCGTGTTACCAACACGGGGAAAAACACGGCCGTGTTGGACATCAAAAGAAGAAGTAGATTTTAGGTAGCACGACCACAGAGAGTAACACGGCCAGGAACACCATCCTGTGTTTAGAACACGGCCAGGAACACGGCCGTGTTAGAGACGACAGGGGGTATTAATTAAAAGAATGAAAAGAAGAGAAAAAGAGGAGGCTAGGGTTAGAACGTCCCAAAACCCTAATTTTTCTCTCCCTAAGGGTTTTCTGAGCTGAAACCAAGGGAAAAGGAGACTTGGATCAAGGTTTCAATCGGATTTCCTTGAAGGATCGAAGATTAGGCGAGGTTCGTTGATTGATTTTTAAATCGAGCAAGAGGAACAAGAATCGATTCAATTGGAGCAGAAGGATTTAGGGCTGTTTACTCTCATCCAAGGGTGTAATCGGGTTTTCTCTACCTTTGCTTATTGTTGTAATTGAATTCTTGTATATTTTGAGAATGAACATGATTAGCTAGATTGATTTAATCCGTTGGGATTTCTTTACTATGTTGGCTTGATATTATATTGTTGGATTGTTCGAGTTGGTTTTGTATTCTTCTTGTTTTCAATATTAATAAAATAATGCATTATTAAAGAGACGTTGTGAATTGTGATGTTTAGATTGCTTTATGAGGTTGAGAAATCCGTTTGGCAATTGGAATTTTGAATAGCAAGAACTGGTTAATAATCGCTTAGAGATAAGGATAATTAACTAGCCGGATTAAGAATTAACAAAGCTTAATAGAGGCGGATTAAAGCTTAATGCTAATTTAAGAATCAATCGTTAGGAAGAGATTCCAACTTTAGGTTATTAGGTTTAGGAATTCGGTTATCTCGAGAGAGAAACCGAATTCGGTTAAGAATTCGTCCACGGGTAGCATAATTAGACTCACCGATCCTTTATCTTTTGTTTGGATGCCAACTAGTTTAGATTCCCTTTGGGTTTTTCTTCTTGTCTTGATTATTTCATTTATCAATCACTCTTGCATCTCCCTTAGGACTTAGCTTGTAGTTAATAGTTAGTTTAGAATTTATTCATCATCCATTTTAGGTTAATATAACAAAGAACAAAGGAGTAACTCTGGGCTTTCGCTTTCCCGAGGAATACGACCTTGATACTCGCCATTAGTGCTAGACTGCATCGATAGGTACACTGCCTTAGATTGTAGCTAACACGAGTAGCACCCATCAATTGTGTTATGCCACAAATTTCTTTTCTGATGTTGGTAGCTCTTGTTGCAGGAAAAAACTTATCTAAGAACAATCTTTTCATCTCATTACATGTTGTTATTGAACCGGAGGGTAGATAATAGAGCCAATCTTTTTCTTTATCCTTCAAAGAAAAGGGAAAAGCTCTAAGATTTATTTGCTCTTTGGTCACACCCTGTGGCTTCATTCCCGAGCATACAATATGGAATTCTTTCCAGTGTTTATGAGGATCTTCACCTGCACATCCACGAAAAGAAAGGAGTAAGTGAATTAAGCCAGATTTTAATTCAAAATCAATTGCAATATTAGGAAATGTAATGCATAAAAGTTGTTGATTCAAATCCGGCACGGCTAGCTCTTTGAGAGTTCTATTCGCCATATTTTCTGCAACTTCTTGAAAAATAGATGTCTCACCAATAGCCAAATTTATCTCTAATTCCTCTATGAGATAACTTTTTCTTTGCCTAGTCTCCTTTCTTAATTGACGCGTTGTCTTCTCAATTTCAGGATTATATTGCAAATCAATAGCTTGAGAAGAACGAGTCATAAACAAATAAATTAAACAATGAGAAACTAAAATAAGCTCCCCGGCAACGGCACCAAATTTTGAGCGGGTTGTCGAAGCCCTTCAAAATAAATTACTGATTTTCCTAAACTAACTTGTAGAAATAGTGAAACCAGGTCGAATCGCAAGGGAACCAATGGGAATAGCTTCTCAAAGTTAAATAATATAAATGGGGGGATTTTGAATGTTTGAACTAAAATTATAAATAAACAGAGAATAATAAAGGCTGAATATTAAAGTAAATAAAAATCAATCTTATAAAACTTCTAATTCAAGAGTGCAAGTTTCATCCAATTGTAATTCTAATCATAGGCTTAAATATCAATTTTTCTATTCAAGTACTTAGTCTACTTATTCGGAAAAGCCGCCACAAGTGTAAATTCTCCTAATATAATTAACATAAACCCAGCATCCAAATCAAAACTTACCATTAGTCAACTAGGCATGATAGCGTTCCATATCAACTCAATGATAGCATTAAGAATAATGAGAATGACTAAACCAACATTAATTAATCGAGATAGTTGCAATTAAATTAATCTTGTTCCTTTATTTCCTAGAGCATATCATGCAAGCTATGTAATTCGAAAAGGCCGCAATCACACACACATGAGTTAGCTCCTTGCTACTTGTGTCAATCGTTCATGACAATTACGGATCATAAACTCAAAGTTTAGCAATAGAAAAATCAATATCAAATTGAGTCGTCAGTTCAATCAATATCAAAAATTCATAAACAATAAAAACAAGAAATAAAGAATACTTGAATTAAAGAAGAATTCTGTTAAGCACAAAGCCTCACAAAATCACAATTGGAATTTATTCACTCTTGAATCAGAAACTAAAAGCTTAGCCACACATGGTGGAGTAAAAATTCACAAGAGTTGTAGGGAATAGAAGAAGAAAAATAATAACAATCTCAAAGTACTCAGCCACTCTTTACTTGGTAGAACTAGCCTCCTTATGTAGGAAGTCAAACCTAAACCCTAATAAGATAATCCTTATCCAAAAAGAATTAAACTTCCTATATGATTTTAATCCTATAAGGAAGGATAGGATAAAAGGTAATCTAAACAAATTAAAATCCTAAATAGTATGGGAGTCAGTTTTCCTTATCCAGCACTTTCAAAATAAAGAAAATAACATAAAAGTGGGTCCACCACAAATTTATCTAAAAAATTTGAAATTCTCTTCTATAGATTACAGTAGCTCGCAGATTGTAAGGCCTGGTCACGCCTTATTGAAAATGACCTTCTGCATAAATTTTCACTCTTCCTCTAGAAGACTTGGTTTTTGACAAGTGATGCTTTAAAACATGTCTTTAGGCTTAATTCCACTCAATCCTTGATATCTCACCACCTAGATCAGAATAAACACAATTTCCACAATTAAGCACATTATCCAATCAAAATGTAAGGGAATTAAATACAACAAGTATAACTATTTATGATTTATCAGTATACTGCCCACATTGGCTGCTGATATTTATCCTTTAAAAAGGCAGTACCACAAAAATAAAATTCAAGCAAAAAATGACAAAACACAAACAATAAAACACCCATATTTGTATTGTAACAGTTTAATATCTCTTAACCCTATTACATTCAGATGATTCAAGGTGCACTATTCTCTTGAGTGCAATAATGTCCCTAGCTACAGTAGAAGGTTAAGATGCACTTAACCCAATAGTTCATCATCCACCTTTGCCCCCCCACAATAATCTTCCACCTCTACCAGCATTTCCAATTCCAATAGTGCTTGTGGAAGGTGGAACTAGCTGTGAGGAACTTATGTGTTTAGCATAAGAGGGTGTTGATGATGCTGCTTTTGCTGCAGCTTTTTCACCATACAGAGTCTTAAACCTATTACTTTCTAGCATCTACATAAATATAACCACTCAAATTTTCAGAGTATCTAGATTATTACAAAATCCTATAACATAAACAAATAACTAATGCATGAATGTTACCCTCATATAGATGTTTCCATATTCCTCAAACACTTTAACACCATATCCTTATCGGACCAATGCTCCCTCCTTTTGCTGGATTTGTTTTGTGCCGCTTGGCTTGCAGTCTTTTGAGTGATTTGGCTTCCAATAGTTGTATTCTGCCTCTTCAGTCTAATTGTCATCTTATGAGTGACATGTCTTTTTTGTTGACTTGAGGACCCATCCTTCTAGTGATGGCAGATGTACTAGGAGCAGTCCTTTGTGTACATTGACCTACCACTTTTAGTGGTCTTCCCCTTTTGACCTTTATTATGAATTGGTAGCTCAACAAACATTATGAATTTGTTAACATTAAATATTTTAGTAAATTACAAAAATAATACTTACATTAAGCTTCGGTGGCATTTCAACTGTGGGATTTTTGCAGCTACACTTATTATGCCCAATCTGGAAACATTTCTGGCATGTCATCAGTATGCCATGTCTTCTTAATTTGGTTGCGTTCTTAGGCTCTGATGGGCTAATTATGTAGCTACAATCCAAGGCAATGAACCTATTGATGCAGTCTAGCACAACGATAAGTATTAAAATTATCATATCCCTCGGGAAAGTGAAAACCTAGAGTTACTACTTCGTTCTTTGTCATCTAACCTAAAATATATGATGAATGATTTCGAAATTTACTAATAACTGGAAACTAAGTTCTAAATGAGATGCAACAATAAATGAAACAATCAAGACAAGAAAGCAAACCCAAAGGGAACCTAAACTAGTTGGCAATCAAACAAAAGATAACAGATTGATGAGTCCAATTATGCTACCCGTGGATGAATTCTTAACTGAATTCAGTCTCTCTCTTGAGATAACCAAATTCCTAAATCTAAGAACCTAAAGTCGGAATATCTTCCTAACGATCGATTATTAAGTTAGCTTTAAGCTTTAATCCGCTTCTATTAAGCTTTCTTAATTCTTAATCTGGCTAGTTAATTACCCTTATCTGTAAGTGATTATTAACCAGTTCTTGCTATTCAAGATTCCAATTACTTAATGAATTTCTCAATTACAAAAAGCAATCTAAACAACACAATTCACAATGTCTCATGAATAATGCGATATCTTATTAATACTGAAAGCAAGAAGAATATAAAAAGGAACTCAAACAATCTAATAATTCAGTACTAAGCCAACATAGTAAGGAAATCCCAAATAGGTTTAATCGATCTAGCTACACATGTTCATGTCTAAAACAACTAGGAATTTAATTACAATGATAGAATAAAGAAAATGAAACAGGTATAGCCTTTTCCCTTGAATTGGATGAACAGCTAAAAATCCAAATCTACACGGCGGTTGATCTCCTGAATTGCCTCTTAATTTGCCTTAAAATCCATTCTTGATCTTCAATGTGATGCTTGAACCACTAAAATCCATCCTTTAATATGCGAAATAGTCTCCCAAAGTCGAATATTGAAATCTGAAAAGGGGTGGCTCGCGCGCGTATGTGTGATCTCAAGTCAGAAAATCGAACCCTAGCAAGATAATCGATTTTGCCAATATAAATGTCACAGCACGGCCGTGGTCAAGCCCCTGCTGGTCAGCACGGGCGGGGTCCAGGCCGTGCTGGACCTTCAAGTTCTGAAAATAATCCTCTGCTCCCTGACCGTGCCCTCGCTAGTGCTGAGCCAATTTTGATGGATTCTGTTCCGTATTTGCCGTGCTCAACCTTGAAATGCTAGCCTTTGCTCAATTTTGATGGATTCTGGTCTGTATTTGCACGTATCTCCCTCAAATACTGATAATGTCCATCAATGATCACCTAAAATATGAAAGGAACCAAAACATAGTTGATTCTGGCATAAAATAAGATAACTATGCACAAAAATGGAAGTAATTGGGCATATAAATATGTGTAACACAATCCATATCAGGCTCCTATTCTTCAGCTCTCTTTCTACATCTTTTGGGTCTACCTGGCATCTTTCTAAGTGTTGGGGGCTAGATGGGAGCACCAGTAGCTGCTGGCCACATTTTCTTACCATTGATAGACTCCAAAGGATAGCTATATGATTCAGTGTACTTTTGTACACTAAAATATGCATCAAAAAAATCAGTTATGCCTCTCTTCATGAAATGGATACTAGAACATGCATGCATGCAAGGGATTCCTGTAATATCCCATGACCTACAGCTACATGTGCATTTCTTTAAATCGACAACAAACTGGTCATCTCCTACTGCAACCTGAAATTTATCCCCAACAGGTGGCTTACTAATGCATAATCTAGAATTATATTTATTAGTCTCTAGTTTAGCTCTAATCCTAGGACATATGCTATTAGTTATGCCACTCATACCCATAAGCTTATTATGTTGCCTCTCTATTAATGCAGCTCTAATACCCTCAAGCATATCTATGATTGGTCTTCCCCTAGCCTTAATTATATACCCATTAAAAGTTTCAGCTACATTATTATTTATCATATCATATTTTGGTATATCAGAAATGTAAACCTTATAAAACTTCATTCCCTGGCAGCTTAGTTCATTAAGTGCTTCATTTAGAGAGGCCTCATATGTGCTCCTTGCAGCTCTCCAAAATATGTTCTTCAATGCTTGCCCTTTGAATTCTTTTTTCCAATTATAATAGACATCCCTTGCACAATTGTGATGCTCAACAAATGGTGTCAATGTACTAATGGATTTTATAAATCCCTATCAACATCCAAAGCAACAAAGACTCAAGAACAAAGTTATATGATGGAATGAAAACAATACATAAAAATTAAAAATAAGTTTTTCAATACCTTTTGCTGGTCACTTATAAAGGTCCAACCTAGGCCATCTGTGATATTCGGCTCCTCAAATAGCAACTTCAAAAACCAACTCCAAGAAAACTCATTTCGGACTCAACCGCCCCAAATTATTAGGAACATCTAGTTGTTCCCATCCTTGGCAGTAGCACACTATAGGGCTCCACCTAGAAAAGTATTCAAGAAGCAACCATTGAATCTGATGATTGGTCTAAGCCCTTTAAAAATCCTTTTCTCAACCCACTGAAACTTATAAGATGAAGTATCCTAGTTGGCATGTGACTCCTTGTCTTAAGACATATCCTAGTTGTCTTAGGATTATAATTACTTATCCTAATATGATTAGCAGATTATTTAAAAGGTTGTTTTAATTAATAAAAGTACTATAAATCCTTTAGGATAAGGACTTGTAATTTTAGAATCCTAGTTGAACTAGGAAGTTGTCTAGATTAAGACAAGAGTTTGACTTTTGTCCTAAAATTTAGACATGGCAAAAAATTTAAGGAATTAAAAGGAAATTTTATTTTTTAAATTTGATTTAATTAAATAAAATTTCTCATTAATTTTTGTTAACCTAGGACTTATAGTGTCCTAGTATGACTAGGTTATCTGTCTTAATTAAGACATAAGTTTGACTTTCTGTCTTAATGTTTGACTTTGTCCTAAAATGACATAAATCAAAATTAAGGATATATTAAAGGGAATTAGTTATTAATTAAATATAATTTAATTAATTTTAATTCTCTATAACTTTCTTCAACTAAGATTCAATCTTGGTTTCCTAGTATGACTAGGATTAGTAAAGTTTGTTTGGTCAAAGGTTGACTTTATATCATATTTTTTTGGTTTTGGCCAAAAATTACACTCTAAAATATGGAGAATTTTTATTTTGAATATGATTTAATTATTTTAATTTTTCGTACTCCATTTAGTCCTAATTGTATGCAATGATCAAATAACTTGAATTATGCTATTTTGATTCTTTTATATGCTTCATATAATATGATTATATTTGGCATGATGGATGGTTATGGGCTATAAAGACCAATGTGATTGTGTTAAATGGTTGAATATTTTGATTTGGTATTTTTGAAATAAGGACTGTGTTCCATGCCCTTCTCTAAATTTCTCTAGGTTATAAAACTCTTTCCTCATCTAACTCCCCTTGAATGCAACTCAAGGTATCTCTAAATCTTATGTGAATGTTATATATAGTCTTAGATTAGTTAGATATAATTTTATTTTATAATCCATATGTAGATATGTGTCACGAAACTTCGGCTTAGAGGTTAACCAAGTCGCGCGGCACTTAGTTAACTTGCTTGACAAAGTCGAACTAAGTAAGCCTAGATGAGAGTTGGGAGCAAGTTTAGGTGAGCAAAGTAGGCAGCAAGGGTAGAATAGAGCACTTGAGCTTTATAAATATGGAGAGCTTTATTAAGTTTCCAACCTTCCTCTTGTATGTTACAAATGATGAATGGAGGGGGTATTTATAGGCTTCCCACCTCCTCAACTTGTGGCTAGGAATCATTCATCTAGAATTCTCTACAAGCTACTTATGTACAAGGCTTCCTTTGGAAGCTACTCTATGTACAAACAAGGGAAGCTTCTAGGCAGCTCCTTGGCTTGGCACACAGCCTTGCATCCTCTAGCAATTTCTAGATCCTTCCCTTGGTTTCTTTGGGCAGCCAATTTGGGCTAGGCTGCAGCATTGGGCTGGGCATATGTTGGGCATATTTCAGCCCATGGACAAGCCTTGCCTTGCCCAAGATGAGGCGGCTGTGACACCCTCCCCTACTCAATCTCGCGACGTCCTCGTTGCGCCTTGAGCTTTGTAATTTTGGATATACTCGGGGAATTGCCATAGCCAATCTTCACGTTCCCACGTAACCTTGATATCGGGCAGATTTTTCCACTTCACCAAGTATTTGGTGTAGTTGGGAACTCCTCTTCTTCTTATCACTCTGTCCGCAAAGATGCATTCTAACTCGGTGACAACGGCTGTTGGAGCTCTTCTAGATTCGCCACGGCTGGGGTCTTCCTTGTCTTCGTGGTATGGCTTAAGCATACTCACATGGAAGACATTATGGATTTTTAGTCTTGTAGGCAGCAGCACCAACGCGTTTCACGACTGGGAATGGGCCTTCATATCTCCTTACCAAGCCTTTATGCACTTTGCGGAGGGACTTGAATTGATTAGGCAGCAGCTTCACCATCACCAAGTCGCCAGCGCTATATCCTTTAGGGCATCACTTCACGTCAGCCCACTTCTTCATGATGTCTGCCTCTTCGTGCCATTCTCTCATAAATTTATAGGCAGAAGGGCTGGCTCCTCCGAAGCTAGCAGCAATGGCATTCGGCGTTAATGGCTGCTGTCCCATAATGACTTCGAAGGGACTCTTATCCGTGGACTCGCTTCTTTAGAGGTTATACGAGAATTGGGCTACGTCAAGCAGTTTTGCCCAATCTCGTTGGTAAGCACTAACATAGTGCCTTAGGTAGAGTTCCAGCAAGGCATTAATCGTTTCCGTTTGGCTGTCGCTTTGCGGATGAAAGCTTGTGGAGAAGTTGAGGTCTGTGCCTAATAACTTGAACAACTCTCGCAAAAACTTGCCAGTAAACCGAGGGTCTCTATCGCTGATTATACTCTTGGGAAACCCCACAGCTTCACAACATTCTTGAAGAAGAGGCGAGCTGCCTTGTCTACCTTGCAGTCCGCCGGGGCAGGGATAAAAGTAGCATACTTGCTAAATCTATCCACAACAACCATGATACTTTCGAACCCTTCGGATTTCGGTAGAGCCACAATAAAGTCCATTGAGACAATCTCCCACGGCCTTTCAGCGACAGGAAGAGGTTCAAGTAGGCCAGCAGGCTGTTGTTGTTCCACCTTGTCTTGTTGGCATACAAGGCAGGTCCGAACATAGGCCTCCACATCGTCCTTGAGTTGCGGCTAGTAGTAGTTTTGTTGGACTAGCGCAAGTGTGCAAGTCATGCCGGGATGTCCAGCCCACAAAGAGTCATGGCACTCCTTCAAAAGTTCTCTCCGCAGATTTCCCTACTTCGCCACATAGACTCGATTGCCAACAGTGAGGAGAAGGCCATCTTTCTCCTAAAATCGTCGAGTTTTTCCCTCGATTGCTAGCTTGATGATGCTCTTGGCCAAAGTGTCTTGCTGCATTCCTTCCTTGATGCGGCTAAGGAAGTCGCTCTTCAGTGTGTTAGCAGCAATGGAAGCCAACTCCGCCTTTCTACTCAACGCATCAGCGACAACATTGGCTTTGCCTGGCTTATATTCAAGCTTATAGTCGAATTCGGCCAAGAAATCTTGCCAGCGTGCTTGCTTAGGACTCAACTTATTTTGACTCTGAAAATAGCTTGTAGCCACATTATCTGTTAAAATAGTGAACTTGCTGCCGAGCAAGTAATGTCTCCATGTGTGCAAGAAATGGACGACGGCAGTCATCTTCTTCTCTTGGACAGTATACCGCCTTTCCATTTCATTAAGCTTGCGACTTTCATAGGCGATAGGGTGCCTATCTTGTATGAGGATGCTCCAATGGCATAGTCTGAGGCATCCGTGTGCACCTCAAATGGTTTTCCATAATCGAGCAGCATCATGACAGGCTCCATTGACACAGCATTCTTCAAGGTTTCGAATGCAGCATGGCATTCCTCACCCCAATTCCATGCCTTATTCTTCTTGAGTATATAACAACCCCGCAAGAGGGATATATTTGTCAATATTAGAAAACTACCCCGTAAGAGGGGTATATCACTAAAAATGAGAAAACAACCCCAAAGAGATGGTATATTTCTTAATATGAGAAAATAACCCCGTAAGAGAGGTATATTTATCAATATTAGAAAACAACCCCATAAGAGGGATATATCTTTAAAAATTAGAAAACAACCCCAAAAAATGGAATATTTTTTAATATGAGAAAACAACCCCATAAAATTTGTATATTTGTCAATATTAGAAAACAACCCCGTAATAGGAGTATATTTGTCAAAATTAGAAAAAAAACCTCGTAAGAGGGGTATATCTTTCAAAATGAAAAAGAAACCCCAAAAAAGTGGCATATTTTTAATATGAGAAAACAACCCCATAAGAGGGGTATATTTATCAATATAAGAAAACAATCCCGTAAGAGGGGTATATTTATCAATATTATAAAACCACTCCGCAAGAGGGATATATTTGTCAATATTAGAAAACAACTCCGTAAGAGGGGTATATTTGTCAATATGAGAAAACAATCCCGTAAGAGCAGTATATTTATCAATATGAGAAGACAACCCCATAAGATGGGTATAGTTGTTAATATTATAAAACGACCCTATAAAAGGGCTATATTTGTTAATATTAGAAAACAACCCCGTAAGAGATGTATATTTACGAATATTAGAAAACAACCCGTAAGAGAGGCATATTTGTCAATATTAGAAAATAACCCCGTAAGAGGGGTATATTTCTCAAAATAAGAAAACCACCCAATAAGATGGGTATATTTGTCAATATTAGAAAACGACCTCGTAAGTGGAGTATATTTGTCAATATTAGAAAATAATCCTGTAAGAGAGGTGTATTTGTCAATATCAGAAAACAACCCCGTAATAGGGGTATATTTATCAATATTAGAAAACAACCAAGTAAGAGGGGTATATTTATCAATAAGAGAAAACAATCCCGTAAGATGGGTATATTCGTCAATATTAGAAAACAACCCTGTAAGAGGGGTATATCATTCAACTTCAGAAAATAACCCCAAAAAATGGTGTATTTTTTAATGCGAGAAAACAATCATGTAAGAGGGGTATATTTGTCAATATTAGAAAATAATCCCGTAAGAGGGGTATATTTGTCAATGTTTTAGAACAACCCCACAAGAGGGATATATCTGTCAATATTAAAAAAAACCCCGTAAGAGGGGTATATATGTAAATATTTGAAAAAAAACCCCATAAGAGGGGCATATCTTTCAAAATGAGAAAACAACCCCAAAAAAGTAGTATATTTTTTAATATGAACAAAAACAACCCGTAAGGCGAGTATATTTGTCAATATTAGAAAACAACACCTTCAGAGGGGTAAATTTGTCAATATTAGAAAACAACCCCGCAAGAGGGCTATATTTATCAATATAAGAAAACAATCCCGTAAGACGTGTATATTTGTCAATATTAGAAAATGACCCCGTAAGAGGGGAATATTTGTTAATATTATAAGACAACCCCGTAAGAGAGGTATATTTGTCAATATTAGAAAACAACCTCGTGAGAGGGGGATATTTGTCAATATTAGAAAACAACCCCGTAAGAGGGGTATATTTACCAATATGAGAAGACAACCCCGTATGATGGGTATATTTGTCAATATTAGAAAACGACCCCGTAATCGCAGTATATTTGTCAATATTAGAAAACAACCCCGTAAGAGGGTTATATTTATCAATATGAAAAAACAAGCCCGTAAGAGGGGTACATTTATCAATATTAGAAAATAATCCTGTAAGTGGGGTATATTTGTCAAATATAATAAAACAACCCCGCAAGAGGGATATATTTGTCAATATTAGAAAATAAACCGGTAAGAGGGGTATATTCAACAATATTAGATAACAACCCCGTAAGAGGGGTATATTTGTCAATATTAGAAAATAATCCCGTAAGAGGGGTATATCTGTCAACATGAGAAAACAAGCCCAAAAAGGTGGTATATTTTTTAATATGAGCAAACTACCCCGTAAGAGAGGTATATTTGTCAATATTAGAAAACAATCCAGTAAGAGGGGTGTATTTGTCAATATTTGAAAACAACCCTCGTAAGACTGGTATATTTGTCAATATTAGAAAATAACCCGTAAGAGCGGTATATTTGTCAATATTAGAAAACAACCCCGTAAGAAGAGTATATTTATCAATAAGAGAAAACAACGCCGTAAGAGAGGTATATTTGTCAATATTAGAAAACAACCCCATAAGAGATGTATATTTGTCAATATTAGAAAACAACCCCGTCAGAGGGGTATATTTATCAATATTAGAAGACAACCCCATAAGATGGGTATATTTATCAATATTAGAAAATGACCCCGTAATAGGGGTAGATTTCTCCATATTAGAAATAACCCCGGAAGGGTGATATATTTGTCAATATGAGAAAACAACCTCGTAAGAGGGGTATATTTGTCAATATTAAAATACAACCCTATAAGATGGGTATATTTGTCAATATTAGAAAATAATCCCGTAAGAAGGGTATATTTGTCAATATTACATAACAACGCCGCAAGAGGGATATATTTGTCAATATTAGAAAACAACCCCATAAGAAAGGTATACTTGTCAATATTAGAAAACAACCCCGTAAGAAGGGTATATTCGTTAATATTAGAAAACAACCCCGTTAGAGGGGTATATCTTTCAAAATGAGAAAATAACCCCAAAAAGGTGGTATATTTTTTAATACGAGAAAACAACCTCGTAAGAGAGGTATATCAGTCAATAGTAGAAAACAATCCCGTAAGAGGGGTATACTTGTCAATATGAGAAAACAATCACGTAGGAGGGGTACATTTGTCAATATTAGAAAATAATCCCGTAAGAGGGGTATATCTTTCTCAAAATGAGAAAACAACCCCAAACAGGTGGTATATTTTTTAATATGAGAAAACAACCCTGTAAGAAGGGTATATTCTTCAATGTTAGAAAACAACCCCGCAATTCGGGGTATATCTTTCTAAATGAGAAAAAACCGCAAAAAAGTGGTACATTTTTTAAATTGAGAAAACAACCCCGTAAGAGAAGTATATTAGTCAATATTAGAAAACAATCCCGTAAGAGGGGTATATTCATCCATATTAGAAAACAACCCCGTTAGAGGGGTATATCTTTCAAAATTTGAAAATAACTATAGAAAATGGTATATTTTTTAATATGAGAAAACAACCCCGTAAGAGAAGTATATTTGTCAATATTAGAAAACAACCCCGTAAGAGGGGTATATTTTTCAATATTATAAAACAACCCCGCAAGAGGGATATATTTGTCAATATTAGAAAACAACCCCGCAAGAGGGCTATATTTATCAATATAAGAAAATAATCCTGTAAGATGTGTATATTTGTCAATATTAGAAAATGACCCCGTAAGAGGGGTATATTTGTTAATATTATAAGACAACCCCGTAAGAGAGGTATATTTGTCAATATTAGAAAACAACCTCGTGAGAGGGGGATATTTGTCAATATTAGAAAACAACCCCGTCAGATGGGTATATTTACTAATATGAGAAGACAACCCCGTATGATGGGTATATTTGTCAATATTAGAAAACGACCCCGTAATCGCAGTATATTTGTCAATATTAGAAAACAACCCTATAAGGGTGATATATTTCTCAATATGAGAAAACATCCCAGTAAGAGGGGTATATTTGTCAATATTAGAAAACAATCCCGTAAGAGGGGTATATTTATCATTATGAAAAAATAACCCCGTAACAGGGGTACATTTATCAATATTAGAAAATAATCCCGTAAGTAGGGTATATTTGTCAAATATAAAAAAACAACCCCGCAAGAGGGATATATTTGTCAATATTAGAAAGCAAACCGGTAAGAGGGGTATATTCAACAATATTAGATAACAACCCCGTAAGAGGTGTATATCTGTCAACATGAGAAAACAAGCCTAAAAAGGTGGTATATTTTTTAATATGAGCAAACTACCCCGTAAGAGAGGTATATTTGTCAATATTAGAAAACAATCCCGTAAGAGGGGTGTATTTGTCAATATTAAAAAAAAATCCTCGTAAGAGGGGTATATTTGTCAATATTAGAAAATAACCTCGTAAGAGCGGTATATTTGTCAATATTAGAAAACAACCCCGTAAAAGGAGTATATTTATCAATATGAGAAAACAACGCCGTAAGAGAGGTATATTTGTCAATATTAGAAAACAACCCCATAAGAGAGGTATATTTGTCAATATTAGAAAACAACCCCGTCACAGGGGTATATTTATCAATATTAGAAGACAACCCCGTAAGATGAGTATATTTGTCAATATTAGAAAACGACCCCGTAATAGGGGTAGATTTCTCCATATTAGAAAACAACCCCGGAAGGGTGATATATTTGTCAATATGAGAAAACAACCTCGTAAGAGGGGTACATTTGTCAATATTAAAATACAACCCCGGAAGGGTGACATATTTGTCAATATGAGAAAATAACCTCGTAAGAGGGGTACATTTGCCAATATTAGAAAACAACCCCGTAAGATGGGTATATTTGTCAATCTTAGAAAACAATCCCGTAAGAGGGGTATATTTGTCAATATTATAAAACAACGCCGCAAGAGGGATATATTTGTCAATATTAGAAAACAACCCCGTAAGAAAGGTATATTCGTCAATATTAGAAAAGAACCTCGTTAGAGGGGTATATCTTTCAAAATTAGAAAATAACCCCAAAAAGGTGGTTTATTTTTTAATACGAGAAAACAACCCTGTAAGAGAGGCATATTTGTCAATATTAGAAAACAATCCCGTAAGAGGGGTATATTTGTCAATATTAGAAAATAACCCCGTAAAAGGGGTATACTTGTCAATATTAGAAAACAACCCCTAAGAGGGGTATATTTGTCAATATTAGGAAATGACCCCGTAATAGGGGTATATTTATCAATATAAGAAAACAACCCCAGAAGGGTGATATATTTGTCAATATGAGAGAACAACCCCGTAAGACGGGTACATTTGTCAATATTAGAAAACAATCTCGTAAGAGAGGTATATTTTTTAAAATTATAAAATAATCCCGCAAGAGGGATATGTTTGTTAATATTAGAAAACAACCCCGTAAGACGGGTATATTCGTCAATATTAGAAAATAACCCCTAAGAGGGGTATATCTTTCAAAATGAGAAAAGAACCACGTAAGAGGGGTATATTTGTCAATATTAGAAAATAATCCCGTAAGAGTGGTATATTTATCAATATTAGAAAACAACCACGTAAGAGGGATATATTTGTCAATATTAGAAAGCAGCCCTGTAAGAGGGTATATTTGTCAATATAAGAAAATAACCCCAGAAGGGTGATATATTTGTCAAAATGAGAGAACAACCCCGTAACAAGGGTACATTTGTCAATTGTAGAGAACAACCCCGTAAGAGGGGTATATTTATCAATATTAGAAAACAACATCGGAGGGGTGATATATTTGTCAATATGAGAAAACAACCTCGTAATAGTGGTACATTTGTCAATATTAGAAAACAATCCCGTAAGAGGGGTATATTTTTCAATATTAGAAAACAACCCCGCAAGAGGGATATATTTGTCAATATTGGAAAACAACCCCGTAAGAGGGGTATATTTGTCAATATTATAAAACAACCCCGCAAGAGGGATATATTTGTTAATATTAGAAAATAACCTCGTAAGAAGGCTATATTCGTCAATATTAGAAAACAACCCCGTTAGTGGGGTATACCTTTCAAAAATGAGAAAATAACCCCAAAAAATTGGTATATTTTTTTAATATGACAAAACAACCCCATCATAGAGGTATATTTGTCAATATTAGAAAACAATCCCGTAAGAGGGGTATATTTTCAATGTTAGAAAACAACCCCCCAAGATGGGAATATTTGTCAATATTAGAAAACAACCCCGTAAGAGGGGTATATTTGTCAATATTAGAAAATAACCCCGTAAGAGGAGTATATTTATCTATATGAGACAACGACCCCGTAAGAGGGGTATATTTATCAATATTAGAAAACGACCTCGTAAAAGAGGTATATTTGTCAATATTAGAAAACAATCCCGTTAGAGGGGTATATTTATCAGTATGAGAGAACAACCCCGTAAGATGGGTATATTTGTCAATATTAGAAAACGACCACGTAAGAGGGATTTATTTGTCAATGTTAGAAAACCCCGTAAGAGTGATATATTTATCAATATGAGAAAATAACCCCGTAAGAGGGGTATATCTATCAATATTAGAAAACAATCCCGTAATAGGGGTATATTTGTCAATATTAGAAAATAACCCCGTAAGAGAGGTATGTTTGTCAATAATAGAAAACAATCCCACAAGAGGGGTATATTTGTCAATATGAGAAAACAACCACGTAAGAGGGGTATATATGTCAATATTAGAAAATAATCCCGTAAGAGGGGTATATCTTTCAAAATGAGAAAATAACCTCAAAAAGGTGGTATATTTTTTAATATGAGAATACAACCCCGTAAGAGACATATATTTGTCAATATTGGAAAATAATGCCGTATCAGAGGTATATTTATCAATATTAGAAAATAATCCCCGTAAGAGAGTTATATTTATTCATATTAGAAAAGAACCCTGTAAGAGGAGTATATTTACTAATATGAGAAAACAATCCCGTAAGATGGGAATATTTTTCAATATTAGAAAACGACCCCGTAAGGGGGGTATATTTGTCAATATTAGAAAACAACACTGTCAGAGGGTTGTATTTGTCAATATTAGAAAACAACCTCGTAAGAGGGACAAATTTGTTAATATTAGAAAATAACCCCGTAAGAGAGGTATGTTTGTCAATATTAGAAAACAATCCCGTAAGAGGGGTACATTTGTCAATATTCGAAAACAACCCTGTAAGAGAGGTATATTAGTCAATATTAGAAAACAATCCCATAAGAGGGGTATATTTATGAATATGAGAAAACAACCACGTAAAAGGGGTATATTTGTTAATATCAGAAAATAATCCCGTAGAAGGGGTATATCTTTCAAGATGAGAAAACAACTCCAAAAAGGTGGTATATTTTTTAATATAAGAATACAACCCCGTAAGAGAGGTATATTTGTCAATATTAGAAAACAATCCCGTAAGAGGGGTATATTTGTCATTATTAGAAAATAACCCCGTAAGAGGGGTATATTTATCAATATTAGAAAATAACCCCGTAAGAGGGGTATATTTATCAATATAAGAAAACAACCCCGAAAGGGTGATATATTTGTCAATATGAGAAAACAACCTCGTAAGAGGTGTATATTTGTCAATATTAGAAAATAATTCCGTAAGAGGGGTATATTTATCAGTATAAGAAAACAATCCCGTAAGAGGGGTATATTTATCAATATAAGAAAATAACCCCGGAGGGGTGGTATACTTGTCAATATGAGAACACAACCCCGTAAAAGAGTTATATTTCTCAATATTAGAAAATAATCCTGTAAGAGGGGTAAATTTATCAATATTAGAAAACAACATCGCAAGAGTGGTATATTTGTCAATATTATAAAACAACCCGTAAGAGGGGTATATTTGTCAATATTAGAAAATAACCCTATAAGAGGGGTATATTTATGAATATAAGAAAACAACCCCGAAAGATTGATATATTTGTCAATATGTGAAAACATCCCCGTAAGAGGGGTACATTAGTCAATATTAGAAAACAACCGTAAGAGGGTTATATTTTTCAATATTATAACCCCGCAAGAGGAATATATTTGTCAACATTAGAAAACAACCTCGTAGGAGGGGTATATTCATCAATATTAGAAATCGACCCCGTAAGAGGTGTATATCTTTTAAAAATGACAAAACAACCCCAAAAAAGGGATATATTTTTTAATATGAGAAAACAACAACGTAAGAGGGGTATATCTGTCAATATTATAAAATAAGGCCGTAAGAGGGGCATATTTGTCAATATTAGAAAACAACCTCGTAAGAGGGGTATATTTGTCAATATTAGAAAATAACCCCGTAAGAGGGGTATATTTGTGAATATAAGAAAACAACCCTGGAAGGCTGATATCTTTGTCAATATGATAAAACAACCCCATAACAGGGCTACATTTGTCAATATTAGAAAATAATCCCGTAAAAGGGGTATATTTTTCAATATTATAAAACAACCCCACAAGAGGGATATATTTGTCAATATTTGAAAACTCCGTAAGAGGGTACATTTGTTAATATTATAAAACAACCCCACAAGTGGGATATATTTTCAATATTATAAAACAACCCCGTAAGAAGGGTATATTTGTCAATATTAGAAAACAACCCCGTTAGATGGGTATATCATTTAAAATGACAAAATAACCCCAAAAGGTGGTATATTTTTTAATATGAGAAAACAACCCCATAAGAAAGGTATATTTGTCAATATTAGAAAACAATCCTATAAGAGGGGTATATTTGTCAATATTAGAAAACAACTACTGTAAGAGGGATATATCTTTCAAAATGAGAAAACAACCCCAAAAGATTAGTATATTTTATAATATGAGAAAACAACCTCGTAAGAGGGGTATATTTGTCAATATTAAAAAACAACCTTATTAGAGGGGTATATTCGTCAATATGATAAAACAACCCTGTAGGAGGGGTATATTTGTTAATATTAGAAAACAACCCCGTACGAGGGGTGTATTTGTCAATATGAGAAAACAATCCCGTAAGATGGGTATATATGCCAATATTAGAAAACAACCCCGTCAGATTGGTATATTTGTCAATATGAGAAAAAAACCGTATATGAGGGGTATATTTTTCAATATTAGAAAACAACCCCATAAGAGGGGTATATTTGTCAATATTAGAAAACAACCCTGTAAGGGGGTTATATCTTTCAAGATGAGAAAACAACCCCAAAAAGTGGTATATTCTGTAATATGAGAAAACAACCTCGTAAAAGGGGTGTATTTATCAATATTAGAAAACAATGTCGTAAGAGGGGTATATTCGTCAATATGAGAAAACAACCCGTAAGAGGGGTATATTTGTGAATATTTAAAATAACCCTATAAGAGGGGTATATCTTTCGGAATGAGATAATAACCCAAAAAAGTGGAATATTATTTAAGATGAGGAAAAGACCCCGTAAGAGGGGTATATTCATCAATATTAAAAAACAATCCCGTAGGAGGTGTATATTTGTCAATATAAGAGAACAATCTCATAAGAGGGTATATTTATCAATATTAGAAAATAACCCCTTAAGAGGGGTATATTTGTTAATATTAGAAAACAACCCCGTAAGAGGGATATATCTTTCAATATTACAAAACAACCCCGTAAGAGGGGGTTTATTCGTTAATATGAGAAACAACCCCGTAAGAGGGGTATATCTTTCAAAATGAGAAAATAACCCCAAAAAAGTGGTATATTTTTTAATATGAGAAAATAACCCCATAAGAGAGGTATATTTTTCAATATTAGAAAACAATCCTGTTGGAGGGGTATATTTGTCAATATTAGAAAACAACCCCGTAAGAGGGGTATATTTGTCAATATTAGAAAACAACCCTGTAAGAGGGTTATATCTTTCAAAATGAGAGAACAACCCCAAAAAGTGGTATATTTTGTAATATGAGAAAACAACTTCCTAAGAGGGGTATATTTGTCAATATTAGAAAACAACCCCGAAAGAGGGGTTTATTCGTTAATATGAGAAAACAACCTTGTAAGAGCGGTATATTCATCAATATGAGAAAACAACCCGTAAGACGGGTATATTCGTCAATATGAGAAAACAACCCGTAAGAGGGGTATATTTGTGAATATTTAAAAATAACCCTGTAAGAGGGGTATATTTTTCAAAATGAGAAAATAACCCAAAAAAGTGGAATATTATTTAATATGAGTAGAAAACCCCGTAAGAGGGGTATATTCATCAATATTAAAAAACAATCCCATAGGAGGTGTATATTTGTCAATATAAGAAAACAACCTCGCAAGAGGGGTATATTTGTCAATATTAGAAAATAACCTCGAAAGAGGGGTATATTTGTCAATATTAGAAAACAACCCCGTAAGAACGGTATATTTGTCAATATTACAAAACAACCCCGTAGGAGGGGTATATTTGTCTATATTAGAAAACAACCCCATAGGAGGGGTATATCTTCCAAAATGAGAAAACAACCCAAAAAAGTGGTATATTTTTTAATATGAGAAAATAACCCCATAAGAGAGGTATATTTGTCAATATTAGAAAACAATCTCGTTGGAGGGGTATATTTGTCAATATTAGAAAATAGCCCCGTAAGACGGATATATTTATCAATATGAGAAAACAGCCTCGTAAGACGGGTATATTTGTCAATATTAGAAAACGACCCTGTAAGAGGGGTATATTTGTCAATATTAGAAAACAATCCCGTACAAGGGGTATTTTTATCAATATAAGAAAATAAACCCGTAGGAGGGGTATATTGGTCAATATTAGAAAATAACCCCGGAAGAGGGGTATATTTGTCAATATTAGAAAACAACCCCGTAAGAAGGGTATATTTGTCAATATTATAAAACAACCCCGCAAGAGGGATATATTTGTCAATATTAGAAGACAACCCCGTAGGAAGGGTATATTCGTCAATATTAGAAAAACACCCCGATAGAGGGGTATATGTTTCAAAACGAGAAAATAACCCCAAAAAGGTGGTATATTTTTTAATATGGGAAAACAACCACATAAGAAAGGTATATTTGTCAATATTAGAAAACAATACAGTAAGAGGGGTATATTTGTCAATATTAGAAAACCACTCCCGTAAGAGTTGTATCTCTTTCAAAATGAGAAAACAACCCCAAAAGATTAGTCAATATGAGAGAACAACCTCGTAAGAGGGGTATATTTGTCAATATTAAAAAACAACCTTAGGAGGGGTATATTTGTCAATATTAGAAAATAATCCCGTAAGAGGGGTTTATTTGTCAATATGACAAAACAATCCCGTAAGATGGGTATTTATGTCAATATTAGAAAACAACCCCGTCAGAGGGGTATATTTGTCAATATGAGAAAAAAATCCAGTATGAGGGGAATATTTGTCAATATTAGAAAACAACCCCGTAAGAAGGGTATATTTGTCAATATTAGAAAACAACCTGTAAGAGGGGTATATCTTTCAAAATGAGAAAACAACCCCAAAAAGTGGTATATTTTGTAATATGAGAAAACAACCTCGTAAGAGGGGTATATTTGTCAATATTAGAAAACAACCTCGTAAGAAGGGTTCATTCGTTGATATGAGAAAACAACCCCGTAAGAGGGATATATTAGTCAATATGAGAAAATAACCCGTAAGAGGGGTATATTTGTGAATATTTGAAAAATACCCTGTAACATATCTTTCAAAATGAGAAAATAACCCAAAAAAGTGGAATATTATTTAATATGACGAAAAAACCCTGTAAGAGGGGTATATTCGTCAATATTAGAAAGCAATCCCGTAAGAGGGTTATGTTTGTCAATATTAGAAAATAACCCCATAAGAGGGGTATATGTGTCAATATTAGAAATCAACCCCGTAAGAGGGGTATATCTTTCAATATTAGAAAACAACCCCAAAAAAGTAGTATATTTTTTAATATGAGAAAATAACCCCATAAGAGAGGTATATTTGTCAATATTAGAAAATAATCCCGTTGGACGGGTATATTTGTCAATATTAGAAAACAGCCCCGCAAGATGGGTATATTTATCAATATGAGAAAACAACCCTGAAAGATGGGTATATTTGTCAATATTAGAAAACGACCCCGTAAGAGGGGTTTATTTGTCAATATTAGAAAACCACCCCGTAAGAGAGGTATATTTGTCAATATTAGAAAACAACCCCGTAAAAGGAGTATTTTTGTCAATATTAGAAAACAACCCCGTAAGAGGGGTATTTTTGTCAATATTAGAAAACAAACCCGTAAGAGGGGTATATTTGTCAATATTAGAAAACAGCCCCGTAAGAGGGGTACATTTATCATTATTAGAAAACATCCTCATAAGAGGGGTACATTTGTCAATATTATATTACAACCTCGTAAGAGGGGTATATTTGTCAATTTTAGAAAACAACCCCGTAAGTGGGGTATATTTGTCAACATTGGAAAAAAATCCCATAAGAGGGGTGTATTTGTCAACATTAGAAAACAACCATGTAAGAGGGGTACATTTGTCAAAAATAAGAAAACAACCCCGTATGGATGATATATTTGTCCACTCTTATGGGGTTGTTTTCTCGTATTGACAAATATACCACTTTTTTGGGGTTGTACTCATGTTGAACGATATACCCCTCTTACAGGGTTGCTTTCTAATATTGACAAATATACCCCTCTTACGGGGTTATTTTCTCATATTGACAAATATATCACTTTTTTGTGGTTGTTTTCTCATGTTGAAAGATATACCCCTTTTACGGGGTTGTTTGCTAATATTGACAAATATACCCCTCTTACGGGGTTGTTTTCTCATATTGACAAATATACCACTTTCTTGGAGTTGTTTTCTCAGGTTGAAAGATATACCCCTCTTACGGGGTTGTTTTCTAATATTGACAAATATACCCCTCTTACGGGGTTGTTTTCTAAAATTGATAAATATGCCCCTCTTATGGGGTTGTTTTCTCATTTTGAAAGATATACCCCTCTTACGGAGTTATTTTCTAATATTGACCAATGTACCCCTCTTACGGGGTTGTTTTCTCATATTGATAAATATACCACTATTTTGGAGTTGTTTTCTCAAATTGACAAATACACACTTCTTACGGGGTTGTTTTCTGATATTGACAAATATACCCCTCTTACGGGGTTGTATTCCAATATTGACAAACATACCCATCTTACGGGGTTGTTTTCTCATATTGACAAATATAACCCTCTTCTGGGGTTGTTTTCTAATATTGACAAATATACCCCTCTTTCGGGGTTGTTTTCTCATATTAAAAAATATACCACTTTTTTGGGGATGTTTTCTCAATCTGAAAAATATATCCCTCTTACGGGGTTATTTTCGAATATTGACAAATATACCCCTCTTACAGGGTTGTTTTCTCCTATTGACAAATATACCAGTTTTTTGGGGTTGTTATCTCATGTTGAAAGATATACCCCTCTTACGGGGTTGTTTTCTAATATTGACAAATATACCCCTCTTAAAGGGTTGTTTTCTCATATTGACAATATACCACATTTTTTGGGTTGTTTTCTCATGTTGAAACCTATACCTCTTTTACGTTGTTGTTTTCTAATATTGATAAATATACCCCTCGTTCGGTGTTGTTTTCTCATATTGATAAATATACCCCTCTTACGGGGTTGTTTTCTCATATTGACAAATATACCACTTTTTTGGGGTTGCTTTCTCATGTTGAAAGATATACCCCTCTTACGGGATTATTTTCTAATATTGACAAATATACCCCTCTTACGTTGTTGTTTTCTCATATTGACAAATATACCACTTTTGGGGTTGTACTCTCATGTTGAAAGATATACCCATCTTACGGGGTTGTTTTCTAATATTGACAAATATACCCCTCTTACGGGGCTGTTTTCTCGTATTGACAAATATATCAGGTTTTTAGTGTTGTACCCTCATATTGAAAGATATACCCCTCGTACATGGTTGTTTTCTAATATTGAAAAATATACCCCTCTTTTGGGGTAGTTTTCTCATATTAAAAAATATACCACTTTTTTGGGGATGTTTTCTCAATCTGAAAGATATATCCGTCTTACGGGGCTGTTTTCTAATATTGACAAATATACCCCTCGTACGGAGTTGTTTTCTTATATTGATAAATATACTAGTTTTTTGGGGTTGTTTTCTCAAGTTGAACGATATACCCCTCTTACGGGGTTGTTGTCAAATATTGACAAATATACCCCTCTTACGGGGTTATTTTCTAATATTGACAAATATACCCCTCTTACGGGGTTGTTCTTTCATATTGATAAATATAACCCTCGCACGGGATTACTTTCTCATATTGACAAATAAACCACTTTTTTAGGGTTGTTTTCTCATTTTGAAAGATATACCCCTCTTACGGAGTTATTTTATAACATTGACAAATATGCCCCTCTTACGGGGTTGTTTTCTAATATTAACAATATACCAGTCTTACGGGGTTGGTTTCTCATTTTGAAAGATATGCCCCTTTAATGGGGTTGTTCTCTAATATCCACAAATATACCCCTCTTACAGGGTTGTTTTCTAATATTGACAAACATACCCATCTTACGGGGTTGTTTTCTCATATTGACAAATATACCCCTCTAACGGGGTTATTTTCTGATCTTGAAAGATATACCACTTTTTTGGGGTTGTTTTCTCATTTTGAAAGATATACCCCTCTTATGGGGTTGATTTCTAATATTGACAAATATACCCCTCTTACGGGGTTGTTTTCTCCTATTGACAAATATACCACTTTTTTAGGGTTGTTGTCTTATGTTAAAAGATATACCCATCTTACGGGGTTGTTTTCTAATATCAACAAATGTACCCCTCTCACGGGATTGTTTTCTAATATGGGCAAATATACTCCTCTTACAAAGTTGTTTTCTCATATTGACAGATGTAACCCTCTTATGGGGTTATTTTCTCATATTGACTAATATACCACCTCTTACGGGGTTGTTTTCTCATGTCGAAAGATATACCCCTCTTACGGGGTTGTTTTCTAATATTGAATAACATACCCCTGTTATGGGGAGTTTTCTCATATTGACATATATACCTCTTTTTTGGGGTTGTTTATTATTGTTGAAAGATATACCCCTATTACGGGATTGTTTCCTAATGTTGAAGAATATACCCCTCTTACGGGGTTCTTCTCTCATATTGATAAATATACCCCTCTTACGGGGTTGTTTTCTCATATTGACAAATATACCACTTTTTGGGGTTGTTTTCTCATGTTGAAAGATATACCCCTCTTACGGGGTTGTTTTCTAATATTAACAAATATACCCCTCTTACGGGGTCCTTTTCTCATATTGACAAATATACCACTGTTTTGGGGTTGCTTTCTCTTGTTGAAAGATATACCACCCTTACGGGGTTGTTTTCTAATATTGACAAATATACCCCTCCTATGGGGTTGGTTTCTCATATTGACAAATATACCCCTCTTCTGGGGTTGTTTTCTAATATTGATAAATACACGCCTTTTACGGGGTTGTTTTCTAATATTGACAAATATAACCCTCTTATGGGGTTGTTTTCCAATATTGACAAATATACCCCTCATACGGGGTTATTTTCTCATAATGACAAATATAACCCTCGTTTGGGATTATTTTTTCATATTGACAAATATACCACTTTTTTAGGGTTGTTTTCTCATTTTGAAAGATATACCCCTCTTACGGGGTTGTTTTCTAATATTGAATAATATACACCTCTTACGGAGTGTTTTCTAATATTGACAAATATACCTCTTTTTGGGGTTGTTTTTTATTGTTGAAAGATATACCCCTCTTACGGGATTGTTTCCTAATGTTGAAGAATATTCCCCTCTTACGGGGTTGTTCTCTCATATTGACAAATATAACCCTCTTACGGGGTTGTTTCGAATATTGACAAATATACCCCTCTTACGGGGTTATCTTCTCATATTGACAAATATACCCCTCTTTTGGGGTTGCTTTCTCATGTTGAAAGATATAGCCCTCTTATGGGGTTATTTTCTAATATTGACAGATATACCCCTCCTACGGGGTTGTTTTCTGATATTGACAAATATACACCTCTTTCGGGGTTGTTTTCTAATATTGACAAATATACCCCTCTTACGGGGTTGTTTTCTCATATTGACAAATATACCCCTCTTAGGAGGTTGTTTTCTCATGTTGAAAGATATACCCCTCTTACGGGGTTGTTTTCTAATATTGAGAAATATACCCCTTTTACGGGTTTGTTTTCTAATATTGACAAATATACCCCTCTCACGGGGTGGTATTCTCATATTGAAAGAAATACCCCTCTTACGGGGTTGTTTTATCACATTGACAAATATACCACTTTTTTGGGGTTGTTTTCTCATTTTGAAAGATATACCCCTCTTACGGGATTATTTTCTAATATTGATAAATATACCCCTCTTATGGGGTTGTTTTCTCATATTACAATTAATAATTAATGGAGGTAATATCTTTAAAATATTTTAGATAATTTTTAAGATCCAAATAAATTTTATCGTGCAAAAAATCTAAAATTCTGCATGTCTGGAAGACAACGGGATTTGAAAGCGGATATAGCCAACGATCGGAACCGGAGGTGCCTACACGAAGCTTATGATGGGAGGAGACCAAAAACACTAAAATAATAGCCCAACTCTCGGTAGAGAAAGCTTGTGAGGCTTCACCAAGGCTGTCAGATGATGGAGGTAGGAAGAAGGGCTAATCTTGGGTTTCAAAGGGGGAGGGACTCAAATCTGTCATCAGATTTGTAGAAACAAGGCGATAGGAGGCTATTTCGGTAGTGGTAGCGAAGAGGACAACTCCTCCGCCTTGTTACAGCTGAAATACATGAGGGGGAGGAAGAAGGAGTGGCGCTGGTAAGGAAAAGAATAAAGGAGGGAGGCTTGGTGGCTGGGTGGTAGAGATGGGTGGCTGGAAATTATGGAGATGAGTGTGGAGAGGTGTGCTGCGTGGGGAGGAAGAAGGAAGAAGGGGATGGGGGCTTCAGTGATATTTTCCAAAAAGATAAAAAAATATCCATAAGCCCCCCCTAAGTACATTGCTACAGTAACAACCAAATTATATTTTATTTGTCTTACATACACTTATATACACACTTAATCCTATTCCAATAAATTAGCACTAGTTTCGACTCATAATAACAATAATTGTTGTCCCTTGGAACCAAGAAGGGGGGTTGATTTGGTGAGCTCAAATTATGGAATTAAGTAGTTTTAGATAACACACAAGGATTTAAGAAAGATTAAGGGAGAGTTGATGACAGTTAGGGTTAGAGAAGCTGGTACAAAGGTTTATAGTGGCTCGAGAACAATCCTCTCTACCTCCATTCCTCAAGATCACACTTGAGTATTCTACTATAATTTTTAAGATTACAACCTTTGGATTTTACAAGTTCACCCAACAACTTGGTGTTTTCCAAGGCTAACACTAAACCTCTTCCTTTAGTGAACCAATCTCACACTAATTCCCTTAACCTTTAAGTAGTAATGGTTACTCAATAACCAATTTCTTGTGTTTTTAATATCTAGGCTCACACAACAACCCTTTACACTTTTAATGAACAATGAGTTTCAACTCAATATACTATACAATAAAAGAAATTAGATATAGAGAGTTAAGAAATAAATTTGTAAGAGTTTTAGTACATCTAAATCACACACTTGGTAATTGAGTTTTTATGAGGGATATTTACACTCATACCAACCTCTTAGAGACGTTTTAATGGGCCCAAAACTCATTAAATGCAAGATTGATGACTTGGCGAAGATTTGCTTGAAGTCTTAAAAAGCACCCCCGCGCTTCTAAAAAAGGACGTTGGGGCCAAGGGCTCCAAATAGGTGGCTCTAACTTGGTGGCTGATATCTCAACGGTTACTGACATTGTATTAATTGTGAAAACCACCCTTGCACTTGCCTTGTCTGCGCCCTCATGCTTCCCAATTGCAATATCATCTGCCATTGTTAGGACTTTAGTTTCCAATTGAAGCGCCCTCGCGCTTTTTGAGCAGTTTGTCTGTTGACTGCCAAGTGTCTCTCTTTTACTTGGGACTTTTTCAACAGGCATTCCCAATGGCTGTCTTACCTTTTCCAATCTGAAAAGTGCCCTCGCACTTTTTAGGGCTTTTTATGGTCCTTCCTTGAAAACTTGAGGATGCTTTTACTTTAATAGGTTCCTTTGATGCTCAGTCATATAGACACTTAGACACAAGGTTAGCGATACTCAATTTTGGTGTTAAGATCAAAATAGAGATCAATTGCACCTTAGGTCAACAATCTCCCTCTTTTTTATTTTGACAACTAAATTGATTAGAAATCCAAAAATGATCATGTATAAGTGCAATTGAATAGTCAATAGCTAACATTCAAGAATTAAAGGAACAATTCACTTGATAGATTTACTCCCCCTCAATATTTGCATTTTCTCCCCCTTAGTTTTTGCAACTAAACTAAGTCGTTATTGAAATTGTGTATTCTCCCTTTTTATTCTTAATAATCAATTTATGCATACTTCTTCCCCTTTCTCAAAATTAAAAAGCAGGAAAGAAGATTAAATGGCAAAGAAGTAGAACACAAAAAAGAAGTACTTGCATTAATGGAAACACTTTACAAGTGTGATCAATGAAAATGAATGCATGGATGAGAGAAAGGAAAGAAAAATTTAAAGAGAATAATAAATTAATCTTCTTCTTCTTCTTCCTGTTCTTGAACTATTGGCTCCTCGCCTTTTCCTAAACCATTTGTGCTTGCTTGAGGAGGGGGAATGGGAGCCTATTCTTCTTTTTCTTCTTAATCCTCTACATGGCAATAAGGGATCTTATGGACTTTTTGAATTTCCACCAAATCCGCATGCAAGTGATGGAGGTAGTTCCAAGTCCTCTCTATTTTCTTTAGGACTTTTTTTTCCAAAAGAGAAAGAGAGGGTTGCCTTTGAAAAGTGGAGGGAGTAGGCTCACTTGGCAATCTATGGTCCTTTTTGCTCCTATCATCCATATATTCTCCTATTAGAAGGAAAAACTCTCCATCAACCTCCCATTTAGGCCCAAGTCTTATGACTTTGGCATGCTAAAGAAAGGCTAAACCTAACAAGAGAGGTGAAATAGGAGGAGTAAGAAAGGTTGTGTTGAGAGGAGAAAGAACTTGAAGATGTTTGGCAATCTTAGCGATGTAGGAAGAGAGAAGAATGACACCTCTTTATATGTTGCCAAGATGAAAAAGATGATCAAGGAAGAATTTGAAAGTGAGAATGCACTTACCATTAATCATTGTGTAGAGGAAGAGAAGGTCTTTTTGAGATATTTTTTCCACCCCATTATCCCTTGCATGGATGTTAGTTGTAATCATCCTATGCACTATCCAATGAGCCAAGGATTTGAGGTCTTTGCAGAGAGTCTTTGGAATGGATTTCTTTGGTAGAGATTTGCCTCCAAAATTGAGAAAACGAAAGAGGCATTTCAACAAGGTTTTCAATGATGGAAAGGTGGGTTCTTTCTTGAAACCCAAAGATTAATGAAAATTGGGTTCTTGAAAGGTTCTTTTTCTCCTCAAAGAGTCCAAACTCTATTCCGTAGTAGTCATCCCCATCTCCCTTTTTGTTGATCACTAAGGTGGAAAGGAACTCCTTAGTGAGGTTCTCATATCCTCAGTATATGGATTGGGGCAGAAAGAAATCTCAAAGGCTTACATTGTCTAGAAAAGTATTTACCACTTGAGAAATGCCAAGTTTGATGAGGGCCTCCTCATTGAAAAGTCTACTTGGTTGGGTCTCTTTGCTCTCTATTGTCATAAACTTGATTTGAGCTTTATCATTGACACCTTCATTGTTTCCATGATAGATTTAGAGGAAGAAGAGTCTCTTCTAATAGTTTTTTTGGCCCCATACCAATTCTTGAAGAATTTGAAGAAAGTTTGGGAAAAATTAAAGTAGAGAAGAAGAATATTTTAAAGCTTAAACAAGAATGTAGGTAAAAAGTGATGCATTTCTATGAAATAAGGTTTTTATTAGCCTTGGGGGGGGGGGGGAGGGGGGGCGGTAAAAAAACAGCTAGTTTTTCATTAAATCATATTTTGAATAAAACTGTAATGGCTAATGTTTATAGATATAAAGGAGAAGCGCGATCGTGCTTTTAAAAAATTAGTCACAACAACTATAATTTTAGGAAACCGCGGTTGTTGAGCAATTGCGAATATGCTTTTAAGGTCATTTCCAAGCTTTCACATAGACCTATAAAGCGCAAGCGTCCTTCTAAAGCGCGAGCACGCTTTTTACAAGATTTTGAGCAAAAATGGAAAAGTGTTTTGATGAACATACAACATTTAATTTGATCGCATGATTTAGTGTGTGAGTATTGGAATGCAAACATATTTAAAGTGATCTTGTGCCAAGGTGATTACAATACTTAATTACACTTAAAATAAAGATGCACAAGTATAAACCTCACAATAAAAAGGCATATAGATTTAGCACAATATAAAAATTCCGTCTATGCTAAGGTACTTCCATCTATCATTCCTAGTTCTCTTTTTATGAAATTTAATATTTCCTCATTTAGGGGCTTGGTGAAAATATAGGCTAGTTGCTTATTTGTGTCAATATACTCTAGCACTATACTACCATTTTGAACATGATCTCTTAAAAAATGGTGTCTAATATCTATGTGCTTACTCTTAAAATGTTGAATAGGATTTTTAGAAAGGTCTATAGCACTAGTGTTGTCACAAGTAGTAGGAATGTGATCAACCTCTCTTCCATAATCTCTTAATTGTTGCTTCATCCATAGGATTTGAGCATAACAACTTCCCGTCGCCACATATTCAGCTTTCGTGATGAAGAGCGCAACTAAAATGTGTTTCTTACTAAACCATGACACTAAGCATTCTTCTAGAAGATGACAAGTTTTGGAAGTGCTCTTTCTATCTAATAGGCTACTGGCATAATCGGCATCCGAATAACCTATAATATCAAAGGATGTTTCTTTAGGATACCAAAGCCCTAAGTTCAAAAGTCCCATACAAATATTTTAAGATTCTTTTTACGACATTTAAATGAGACTCTTTGGGATAAGATTGAAATCTAGCACAAAGACAAACACTATATATAATATTGGGTCTAGAGGTGATTAAATATAAAAGTGAGCGAATCATACCTCTATAAAGCTTTTCATTCATACTCTTATCCTTCTCATCCTTGTCCAATTTTATTGTGACACTCATGGGGGTCTTGGCTACTTTGCAACCATCCATCTCAAATTTCTTTAGAAGTTTTTTAGTGTACTTGGATTGGTCGATAAGTATTCTATCCTTGCTTTGCTTGATTTGAAGACCAAGGAAAAATTTCAGCTCTCCTATCATATGCTCATTTCAAATTCCCTAGTCATACACTTAGCAAAATCCTCACAAAGCAACTCATTAGTAGCTCTAAACACAATGTCATCAACATAAATTTGAACAATTAGAGTATCATGCTTGTGTCTTTTCACAAATAGTGTAGTGCCAACCTTGCCTTTTTGAAATATATTTTTAATTAAAAAGGAACTAAGCCTTTCATACCAAGCTCTAGGAGCTTGTTTCAATTCGTACAAGGCTTTAGATAATTTGAAGACATCATTAGGAAATTTATGATTTTCAAAATCGGGAGGTTGCTCAACATAGACTTCCTCCTCAATAAAATCGTTTAAAAATGTACATTTCACATCCATTTGAAACAATTTGAAATTCATGTGACATGCATAAGCTAAAAGTATTCTAATAGCTTCTAATCTAGCAACCGGAGCAAAGGTCTCATCATAATCAATGCCTTCCTCTTGGTAGTAACCTTTTGCAACCAATCTAGCTTTATTTCTAATGATAGAGCCTTGCTCATCTAACTTGTTTCTAGACACCCATTTACATCCTATAATTTGGTGATCCTTAGGTCTAGGAGCAAGTTTCCACACTTTGTTTCTCTTAAATTGGTTGAGTTCATCTTGCATAGCAATCACCCAACTCTCATCATTTAGAGCCTCATGAATGGTCCTTGGCTTAATTTGAGAGACAAAGGCTAGATTATTTAAAGCTACTAGTTTAGAACGAGTATTGACACCTTTTGATAGTCACCAATGACTTGAGTAGGAGGATTATCCTTTTTGAAGTTCCACTTCTTGGGAAGATATTGTGAGGTCTCTAACTCTTGGGGATCTTGAGTCGCATCTTGATTTTATTGGTCTTCTTCAATTTCCTTTATAGATTCCTCTGCTACTTTTGAGGGATTATCAACATTTACTTTGAGCTCCTCAAGTGCACCTACAAGATCATTTACATAAACACCTTTTCCAAGATCAAGCTTATTTGATTCATTAAAAACTACATTCATAGACTCTTCAACTACTAAAGTGCGTTTGTTAAAGACTCTATAGCCTTTTTGCTTGATGTGGAATAGCCTAGGAAGATTCCTATGTCAGTTTTAGCATCAAATTTTCCAAGGTTGTCCTTGGTATTTAAAATGTAGATTTTGCATCCAAAATTCTAAAATATGAGACCTTAGGTTTTCTTCCTTTCCATAGCTTATAAGAAGTTTTGTTTAGTAAAGGTCTTTTAAAAACTCTATTTGCCACATTACAACTAGTGTTAACGGCCTCGACCCAAAAGTAAGAAGAAAGTTTGTACTCATTAAGCATTGTCCTAGCCATTTCTACTAGTGTTCTATTTTTTCTTTCTACAACTCCATTTTGTTGTGGTCTTCTAGGAGATGAAAAATTGTGAAAAATTTCAAATTCTTTACAAAGGTTTTCAAAAAGATCATTTTCAAATTTTTTTCTATGATCACTCCTTATAAAGGAAATCAAAATACCCTTTTTCATTTTGAGCACGTTTTGCAAAAGATTTGAAAATATTAAATGCTTCATTTTTAAGAGCAAGAAAATTAATCCACTTAAATCTAGAGTAATCATCAACAATCACAAATGCATATGACTTTCCGTCCAAACTAACTACTCTAGTAGGTCCAAACAAATCCATATGTAATAGTTGAAGTGGTCTAAAAGTACATACAATAATTTTAGACTTAGAAGATGATAAATGTTGTTTTCCCATTTGACAAGGTTCACAAGGCTTGTCTTTGATAACTTCACGTTGGGAAGTCCATTTACTAGCGCTTCTTTGGCTAGCTTGTGTAGAAGCTCCATACTTGCATGTCCAAGTCTTCTATGCCATATCCAAGATTCATCAATAATAGATACAACACACTTGAAAGATTGATTAGCAACTTTGTATATGTCAATTGTGTAGGTGTTGCCACTTCTTTCTCCTTTGAATATCACTTTGTCAGTTACTAAGGTGTTCACAAGACATCCATTAGAGTTAAAAGTGACTTTGTTCCCTTTGTCACAAAATTGACTTACACTTAATAAATTATGTTTCAATCCATCAACTAGGACAATATCATCAATGAAAGACTTACAATCCTTGCCAATGGAGTCGATGCCAATTACCTTAACCTTGACATCATTTCTAAAGGTTACTTTGCCTCCATTATAGTTCTTGACATTCACAAAGAGGCTCTTGCCACCCGTCATATTCCTTAAACATCCACTATCAACATGCTAAAGACTAGTGCTTGTGGATTCAAGATAAACATACAAAAAGAAGTTAATTCACTTAATTTTAGGTACCCAAACAAGGTTGGATCTTTTGGAGTTAGCATTGAAGAATCCATCCATGAAAAGATGCATCTTCCTTATTTGGCATTTGACATTAATATGTCCAACTATCATGCAATAGTCATAAGTAACGTTTGAATTTTTATTAAAATTTGAGTTAGTCTTCTTAGCCACTTTTGCTTGAGGTTTGGACCTCATATGATTGTTTTCACACATACATGAACAAGATTTGTTAATTTTTGAGTTTTTATACATGAATGCATGCTTTGTTTCTTTTGGCTTAGCCTTTGGAACATGTGTACCTTTCCCTTTCTTTTGAATGGAAGGTTTAGTATGTGTTTTATTCTTTGAAACTCCATTTAAGTTTCTCTCAATTGTTTGTGGTTGAGTGGCCTTGACAAAGATTGTGTTGTGAGATGTTAAGAGACTCTCTCCCTTTATAAAATCTTAAAATTGAGTTCCTAAACTCCTCAACTTCATTTTTCAAAAGATTGTTCTCTTTAAAGAGTTTTTTATTTGAAATTTCATCTAATGATTTCTTTAGGTCCTCATTTGATGTTTTTAAGGAGGAAATTTCCTTCTTTGAAACCTGAAGGTCTTCCTCCAAACTAGAAAATTTGTTTTTGTAAAAACTTAGTTTTGAAAGCATGTTTTGTAAAAGCTCATCCTCATCATCCCACACATCATCACCAAAAGAATGAGAAGGTGAACAAGAAGAAGAATTGCATGAATGAGAAGTAACATCGCATTGCGAAAATGCCCCCTTCATGCCTACCTTGTCCACACTTAGAATCACCCTCGCGCTTTCCATCGCGATGTCGTCTACCATTGTTGGGACTTTAGTTTCCAATTGAAGCGCCGTCACGCTTTTGAGCAGTTTGTTCGTTGACTAACAAGTGTCTCTCCTTTACTTGGGACTTTGTCAACGGGCATTTCCAACGGCTGTCTTACTTTTGCCAATCTGAAAAGCGCCCTTGCTCTTTTCAGTGCTTTTTATAGTCCTTCCTTGAAAATTTGAGGATGCTTTTACTTTGATAGTTTCCTTTGATGCTATGTCATATAGACACTCAGACACAAGGTTAGCAATATTCAATCTGAGTGTCAAGATCAAAATAGAGATCAATTACACCTTAGGTCAATAATGATAATTACATAAAATAAATAAATCACTAATAATTAGTGTAGACTAAATCCAAGTAAAATAAAAAATAAGATTTTTATAAAGCTAGTTTAAATAAAATTTAACTCACTCACTTAAAATCAAAACTATATTTAAAATTCACCCAAAATAAATATATTAAAATTATTAAATAATATTAAATTAAATGGTACTCGTGTTATTCGGTTATTAAAATAATTCTTAGATGCTCAATTAATCACAAAAAATATTAATTTACCAAGCTCGAAAAATAATGAAATTAAAATTTAAAAATTAAGAGTATTACATTCTCCCCCCTTATGAAAATTTGTCTTCGAATTTTGAAAGAAATAAGGCTTATCTTAAGACTGAAACAAATGAGGGTAGGAATCTCTCATCTCCTGCTCGGTTCCCTAAGTATATTCTTCGGTAGAATGATTCCGCCACAACACCTTAACCATCAGTATAACCGTAGAGCGAAGTTGGCGAACTTGAGTATCCATGATCATGACTGGTTGCTTCTCATAAGTTAAGTCTTTGCTCACTTCCAGATACTGAGGTTGCAACACATGTGAAGGATCCGAAATATACTTTCTCAACATAGATATATCAAATACTGGATGCACATGCGAGAAATTAGGCGGCAAATCCAACTTATATGCTACCTCTCTAATTCTGTCAATAATCTCAAAAGGTCCTACATAACGAGGGGCCAACCTATCTTTCTTATCAAACCGCATCAAACCTTGCATAGGAGGTACCTTTAGGAATACATACTCCCCAATACTGAACTCCACATGCTTCCGCTTAGGATCCACATAGCTCTTTTGCCTACTAAAAGCTGTCTTTAGTCTCTCGCGGATAATAGGAATCTTTTCTAAAGTAATCTGACCCAACTCTGGTCCTGCTAACTTCCTTTCACCAACTTCTTCCTAATACATAAGAGATATGCACTTCCTGCCATACAATGCCTCATATGGAGCCATCTTGATGCTCGCATGATAGCTGTTACTATAAACAAACTCAAATAGTAGGTACTAATCCCACTAACCACCAAAATCCATAACACACATTCAAAGTATATCTTCCAAAGTCTGAATTGTCCTTTCTGACTGTCCATCAATCTGAGGGTGGAAAGCTGTTCTGAAGTCCAATATGGTACCAATCTCTTCTTGTAGCTTCCTCCAAAACCTCAAAGTGAATTGTTGTCCCCTATCAGACTTATAATTCTCTCTAGATACACCCTTGCATACTTAGCCATAAAATAAGTAGTCTTCCCGAGTAGAAAGTGTGCTGATTTAATCAAGCGGTCCATAATTACCTAGATAGAGTCATAACTAGCTGAAGTCTTAGGCAAAACTGACACAAAATCCGTAGTAATCCTTTCCCATTTTCACTCCGATATAGAAAACGGCTGCAACAACCCTGATGGCCCCTAGTGCTCCAGCTTAACCTGCTGACATATCAAACACTTGGAAACAAACTCGCCACATCTTTTTCATCCCTTTCCACCAATAAATGCCTTTCAAGTCGTGGTACATCTTGGTAGAACCTAGGTGAACACTGTAAGCTGTGTATTAATCATCTTCTAGAATATTCTTTCTGAGATCCACATCGGGAACACATAGTCCAGTTCCCATCTTGAGAGTACCATCTTCATCAATAACAAAATCATTAGCTTGAGCCTGCTCTGCTTCTTCCTAGATCTTCCTTAATTGTGGGTCCTGACTCTGAGCTAACTTAATTATGTCAACAAGCACGGACCTAACCTTGAAATGTGCCAACAATGCTCTCGATTCCAATATCTCCAATTGTAATCCTCGGTTGCATAATTCATGAAACTCTTTAGTTAGAGGTGTTTTTTCTGTGTTGATGTGAGCAATGCTACCTATTAACTTCCTACTTAAAGCATGTACCACTACATTTTCTTTACGTAGATGGTTAAGAATGGTACAATTATAATCCTTTAGAAGCTCCAACCATCTTCTCTGCCTTAGATTTAATTCCTTATGCTAAAATATATACTTCAAACTCTTGTGATCCATATATACATCACACATCTCCCCTTAGATATAGTGCCTCCTGATCTTAAGGGCAAAAACTACTGCTGCCAACTCTAAGTCATGAGTAGGATAATTCTATTCATGCCTTTTCAAATGCCTGGATGCATAAGCCACTACCTTACCATGCTGCATCAAAACATAACCAAACCCACTCTAGAAGCATCACAATACACTATGAAACCACCAGTTCCAAATGGTAAAATCATTACTAGAGTTGAAATCAAACAATCCTTCAGCCTCAGATAGCTCCTTTCACATGCATCAGTCCACTAGAATCTGACATTCTTTTGAGTCAGCCTAGTTAAAGGCACTGATTCTTGAAAAGTCTTGCACGAATCGGTGGCAGTAGCCTGCCAATCTTAGAAAGTTGTTGATATGAACCAACCTAGCACAACGAATCCTACTCCAACAAGGAGTCTTGATGATACTCATTGAGCTAGTAGGATTTGCATTATCAAGACTCCTTGTTGGAGTAGGATTCTTTGTGCTAGGTTGGTTCGTATCAGTTGTGAACTTCTGTCACTGTAGTTGGTCTCTGCCAATCAGTCACTGCCTCCACTTTCTTGGGGTCCACTTGAATTCCCTCTCTAGACACCACGTGACTCAAAAAAGCTACGCTCTCTAACCAAAACTCACACTTGGAGAACTTAGCATGCAACTGATGCTCCCTCAAGGTCTGAAGTACCATTCTCAAATGCCATGCGTGCTCCTTTTCGCTTGTGGAGTACACTAAGATACCGTCAATAAATACGATGATAAAGCGATCTAGGATTGGCTTGAACACCTAATTCATTATATCCATAAAAGCTACATGAGCATTAGTGAGTCCAAACAATATTACCAAGAACTCATAATGCCCATAATGCATCCTGAACACCGTTTTAGGAATGTCCTCCTCATGAATTTTCAACTGGTGATACCCCGATCGCAAATCACTCTCGAAAAAACATACGACACCTTGAAGCTAATCGAATAGATCATCAATATGAGGAAGTAGATACTTATTGCCAATCGTCAACTTATTTAATTGTTGGTAATTAATGCAGAGGCATAAGCTACCATCTTTCTTTTTCACAAACAGTATTGGAGTTCCCTATGGGCACGTACTAGGTTTGATAAAACCCTTATCCAGAAGGTCCTGCAATTGGTCCTTTAGCTCTTTTAACTCTGCTGGTGCCATTCTATAGGGTGGCATGGAAATGGGAGTTGTACCCGATACCACATTGATGGAGAACTCTATCTCTCTATCAGGTGGTAACCCTAGAAACATCAGGAAAATCACAGACGATAGGAACATCCTTAACTCTACCTTTTTCTACCGAGGTATCCTTGACCAGAGCCAAATATCCCTGACACCCACGGCGAAGCATCCATCTAGTCGTAATGGCTGACACGAGATCGATGGGGTGCACGTATCTGTTCACCTTTAAAGTAAAACTGTAAGTATCCCGAAATTTAAAAAGTTACTTTCTTTTCCCGATAATCCAACATGGCATAGTGCATAGCCAACCAGTCCATTCTCAAAATTACATCAAAGTCCATGACATCCAAAAAAATTAGATCGGTAGTCAGATCTCGACCCTCAACTAACACCAGACACGACTAAAACATAAATCAGTCTTTAAGGCGTTACTTAACAGCGTAGTCATAGACATAGGAACCTGAAATCGATTTAGTTGAACACCTAATCTTAATGCAAAGCTAGGAGATACAAAAGAATGGGTAGCCTTAGGGTCTAACAAAACTCTAGCCTTAGAATAGCATACTGGAATAATACCTAACACCACAACATTGGAAGCTCAGGCATCCTAGTAGGTGAGAGTGAACACTCTTGCTTGTCCATGGCCTGACTACTGTGAAATCGAAGCCTAACTCTGAAGTCTGCCCCTTGATCTGCCTCCTACAGCCCTACCTCCAAAACCATGCCCCTACTGGCCAGTAAATTGAGATCCAACCTGGGAATAACTAGGAGCTGCAGAATAAGCTGGTCGAGCTACGCTAGCAGATGAGCCTTGAGAAGAAGCTGGTTGGCTAAAATAGCAAGGGCATGCTTGACCCATATGACCCATCTCACCATAGTTGGAACAAGCCCCACTAGACACTAGGCACGATCCCTAATGTGTCATGCCACACATCTGGCATGCACTGGCTCCTAAACTTTCACTATTATAACCAGAACTCTATCTATTGCAACTAAAGCTCTGTCCTGGCCTGAATCCTCGGCTACCCTTTCGATTATGTGTACCCTTCTTATGAGTACGATATCCCCTCTACCCGGCCTGTTCGTCCGAAATCTAAGAGTATCCTCCATTACCATAAAACAACACTACTGGTTGTGCACTACTCAAACCCTCCATCTTGGTCTTCTTCTTCTTGCCCATGTCCCTTGGCCAAACCCCTATAGGGTCATCTCCATCTGCCTAGCCATATTAGTAACCTCTAGGAAGTTGCTCCTCCTGGACTGAACCAAGGAGATAAACTCTGGACCAAGACTTGAAATGTACTTGCTGTTCTTCTGCTCCTCTATCCCCACAGCATAGGGCGCATACCTGCTCAGTTGGACAAACTGCCTACTTTACTCTACCACTGACAAATCTCCCTTAACTAGCTTCTTAAATCTCTTTCTGTACTCCTGCCTCACACTAAAGTGGATAAAATACTCCTCGAACCTTTCTCTGAACTAGCTCCAGGTCATACCATCCAAAAAAGGACAAATATAATCTCTAAACGATTGAGAAGCTATTTCCTTTAAAGAATAGCCTGCCATCTCGATGGTCATCTTATCTGAACACCGCAAGTCGGATGCTCTCTTTCCCACCTCATTTAGGAAGTCCAAACGGTCTTCTGATACCCCATCAAACTCCATAGTTCTCAGCTTAGTATACTCGAACATAGGAACCTCGTATGGATTTCTGATACCGAACCTACTACTGCGGCTCCTTGAACCTTGAGCAGCCTACTGCTACTGAAGAACTAATAGCTGCTCCAAATCTCTCTCCACCCCAGTCATGTCGGCAACAAATGCATCAACTGGAACTCCACCAGCATTGGGTCCTCTTGAGCGTCGCCCTATTCTGACTGGGCTACCGCTTGAGTCGTACCTCGCCTCCTAGTATCACGGGCTAATGGTAGTGAGGCCGACTGCGTAGAGACCTCATTTTAGGCATCTTAGGCCGCTGCCGCTGCTCGAGTCCTCGGCATAACAGAAATTGAAAATAAATATACAGAATATCAAAACGATAACAGACTCTCTAATGTGTAGTGCAAATACTAGAATCAACGAAACATGCAAGGACAGACTCGACCCTAACTCTGTAGTAGCTAAGGAAGCTAACCTAGGTCGAATTGAATCTTAATTTAGGCTCTGATACCAACTTTGTCATGACCCGATCTATAGGCCCGTCGTTGGAGCTAGAGGATGGGTATGTTTAAGGCCACCGAAACTCGTAACAAGCCTGACTGATCAATTACTTAATTAAAATATAATTCCATTCAATATACCAAACATTTATCTACTAATACTCATCTATATAACTATAATAGAATTTATACTAGTTCATCAGTAATAATAGAATTAATATATCATGGCGATTAGAAATAATAAGTCTAAATGTAAATACTGTAGAGTGTCTAGAAATTTAAATAGCTAGGAATACAAGAAAAATTAATTACATTAAGCCCGAGGAAGAAAATAGTTGGGCTGCCCAAATAAGAGGAACTGCAGATAACCTAGCTAACGCTTGAAAAATTAATAAATTGAGAATGTTAGTCTCGAGAGTGAGTTAAAATCATATAATTTGAAATAAAGTAACCATCTATATGAAATAAGTATTTAAATAATATAGAATATTACAGAATAATAGCATGCGTGTCGTATCAAAATTTGGAAAAAATGGAATTTAACATATATAGGATGAGTACCTCAGCAGAAACGTAAACCCTAATTCTATCAGCTTATTCCAATAAGACTGGCATCCAGAGAGCAAAGCTCGACTAGGATGCTTAAATCCAACCTAGTCACTTAAGTACCAATATAGCCGGCGCCTAGAGAGCAATGCTCAACTAGGGACCTTTATTTGGCAAATCAAAATCTTATAGACCTAGAGAGCTGTGCTCGACCAAGGCACATCACCTAATATTTTTCTATTACCTGTCTCTAATTTATACTAGTGTGCACACGGTCCTGATGCAACCCATCAAGTGGCATGTTCTACTACTGTCTCATCCCGAAACACGTTTCAAATTTAGCATCAAAAAATTAAAGTGACATGATACACAAATATTTATAATAATAAAAATAATAAATGTAATGAAAAATAAGTAATAATAATAATAATATTATTGAAAAGGATGAAGATAAAATGTAATAATATTAATATTGCTAATAATAAAAATAATATTTATTAATCAAATAAAATTTGCATTTAATTTGGGATATGACACATGCAGTAGATTATATGACTTTAACTCACACTTCTGCCGAGTTTCGTGAGATGCTACTATGCCTCTGGTGGAGCTGGATGAATCGATGGATTATCTATTCATGAAAATAATTAAATCAATAAAATATTTTATAATCAATCCTAGGCCTAAACTCTTAGAATTAGACTGCCTAAAACTCCCGACTGATGCCAACTTGGAAATTCTATCAAAAATTCAGCAGAATCTCCCCTAAAGTACGAATGTTTACCTTCCATATAACGGGTCCAGAACTTGCTAAAAACACTTATAATATTCATCAATTATTTAACAGGACTCGGGTTACCAAAGCTGCATTATTTTTCCCGTCTCCGCAACACAACTGAGATCACATACAATAGATAACGGTTCGGCATAATTATTTATTCTAATCCAAAAGAAATAATTTGCTGGTATCTAATTTAATTATTCAAAGCCACAATTAACTCTAAACCTACTAATAATTAATCGCACTAATTAATTCATGATATTTATAATTAAACTATCAATAAATTAAATTAAATTAAATATTTATAATTAACAATTAATGGAGCTATATCTTCTAAGATTTTTTAAATAATTTCTAAGGTTCAAATAAATTTTATTGAGCCAAAAATCTAAAATTCTACGCGTCCGAAAAACACCGGGATCCAAAAGCCGATACAACCACCGATGTTAAAATTTGGATCCGGAGGTGACAACGAGAAGCTTGTGATGCGAGGAGCCTAGAAACACTAAAATCATGGCCCAACTCTCATAAGAGAATGTCGGATTGTGGCTAGAAAGGCGTTGCTCTGGTGAGGCTTTACCAAGGCTGCCTACGACGATAGAGGCGGGAGGAAGGCTGATCTGGGGTTTCAGAGGGAGAGGAACTCAAATTCGTGGTCGGATTTGCAGAAAATAGCGGTAAAGGCTGTTCTGGCAGTGGCAGTGAAGAGGATAGCTCCTCCTTGTTACAATTAAAATTCGGTGAGGGGGAGGAAGAAGGAGTGGCGCCGACAAGGAAAAGAAAGGGGGAGGGAAGCTTAGTGGATACGAGGCAGAGATGGGTGGCTAGAAATGGTGGAGATGGGTTAAGAGAGGTGTGCTGTAGGGGAGCAAGAAGGAGGAAGGGGATGGGGGCTTGAGTGATATTTTCCAAAAAGATAAAAAAAAATGTCCATAAGCCCCCCCTTAAGTACATTGCTACAGTAACACCCAAATTATATTTTATTTGTCTTACGTACACTTATACACACACTTAATTCTATTCCAATAGATTAACACTAGGTTGGACTCAAAATAATAATAATGATGATTACATAAAATAAATAAATCACTAATAATTAGTGTAGACTAAATCCAAGTTAATAAAAATAAGTATTTTTAATAAAGTTAGTTTAAATAAAATTTAACTCACTCACTTAAAATTCACCCAAAATCAATATATTAAAATTATTAAACAATATTAAAATTAAATGGTACTCATATTATTTGGTTATTAAAATAATTCTTAGATGCTAAATTAATCACGAAAAATATTAATTTACGAAATTGCCCCTAAAAAATAATGAAATTAGAATTTACAAATTACAGGTTTTATAATTGGGTTATTCTTAAGAGGAAGAATAGGGCAAACCAAAGTGTAAGAATCTAAAAGAAGTATTTGTTTAAGAGTACAAGAACTATCTAGGGAGCTGAACCTATTAATGTAGCTGGGACTAAGGTACCAAGATTCGAGATTTTCAAGAACTTGATTATCAATAGGATGGTCGAGCTGAGTACCAACGAAGTTCGAGAGAAGGTCACCACCAAGATGCAAGAGCTAAAGCTAGAAGAGTTCATCGCCCAACCAGAGAAAATAAGTCGAGACACTAGCTGCTCTTATTGAAAATAGCATTATTAATTCTTTTTATGATGATGATGTAATAACGTCTGACATTTATGAGGATGATGTTTCTTTCCTTTCCAAGATCAATGCTATGAATAATTTTGCTTACTTGTGTGATGTTTTTCCTAATGCCAGTATGCATATTTGATAATCATGATATTTGCATGTTTAACATCAATTCCGTACAAATTGATTCATTTAATTTAGGCATAGATGCAAATCAACAGAAAATTTTGGTAGCTCATGATATAACTCCTGAAGAGAGGAGATAATTTAAGAGAATTAAAGAAAAAAGAAAAGTAGTATTTGCTTGGTCCTATGATGACATGCCAGTTCTAGACAGAAAAATAACAGAGCACCACATCTCGACTCATCTACATATTAATCCAATCAAGCAGAACATGAGAAGATTGAGGCTGGAATGGGCAGAGAAAATACGAGAAGAGGTTGCTAAGCCGGTTAAGGCAAATTTCTTGACGTGGTCGACTACCCCGAATGGCTGGGAAATATTGTCCCAGTCTTGAAGAAGGATGGTATGGTCAGAATGTCCATAGATTACAACGACTTGAATAAGGCATGCTCTAAGGATGACTTTCCTCTAGCCCACATAAATGTAGTAGTTGATAGTGCCACCTAAAATGCGATGTACTCTTTTACGGATAGGTTCTCCGGGTACAATCAAATCATAATGGCAGTGGTGGGCAAGTTGAAAATATTATTTATCATCGAATAGGGGACGTATTGCCACAAGGTTATGCAATGGTAGGACATTGTGGATCCAATGACGTAGAGCATACGGTCTATTATCTCAATAAGAAGTTGTTGCATTATGAGTTGAAGTATAAACTCATAGAAAAGACATGTTAAGCCATGATATGGGCTATAAGAAAGTTGAGGCACTACTTTCAGTCTTATAAGGTCCATGCAATTTCAAAAATAGACCCTCTGAAGTACTTATTTGAAGCTCCATCTCTTATAGGGAAGCTGGCTAGATTGTCACGACCCCACCCGTGGGCCCGTGACCGGCACTAGGGAATGGGTAGGCTTAAGGCCACCGAAACCCGTAGTAAGCCTGACACTCACTGATTTAAACAAATCTCATCTCAAATTAATATTATTAAAGCCACAATTTATCTTAATAGTTACACTTTACAAAATTACTTCGGTCTACCAGAAAAACTAGGCGAGACCCGAAGCTCAGAAAATTTACAACTGATACATCTACTATTACTACTGCGGAGAATCTAAGATTTACCAATTTACATACCAAATCAAATACATCACCCGATGATGAAGGAGTCGGGTTATCAATAAGAGTCATGGAGAACTAAATACGAATCCGAAAAAAAATATAAATGGAGACCGCCGAGAGTGAGTTAAAATCAAATAATCTAGGGACTATTGCATTCTTCTCAAAAAAGACATAGATTATTCAAATCAGTATATCAAACCATATTATAATCATACCATAATAAATAAATAAATAAAAATATATATTTACTTTTACTGGACGAGTGGCTCAGTAGAACCCTAACCCCAAATTCTAACAGCCATTTTGGCTCTCTTAATCCAATAAGACTGGCGCCCAGAGAGCAAGCTCGATCAGGGTCCTTACCTCCAGCCTGAACACTTGAATTCCAAATAAGCCGGCGCCTAGAGAGCATCGCTCGATCAGGGACCTTAACTCCGTGAATCAATCGAACTCGGCCCAGAGCAATGCTCGATCAGGGCAAACAAATCCATAATAATCTTATATCCATGATCATTACAGGTGCGCACGCGGTCCTGATGTAACCCATCAGGCGGCATGTTCTACAAGCCACATTTCCCAATTCGCAATCATCACATATAATAAATATCATTATCTCATGAACTCAACCAACACATATCGAAATAAAGATTAAAGATTTAAGGTAAAACAACGTGCAATTTGTGAGGGGAAAAATAATAACGTTTATCTTATTATAACATACTAATAATAATATTTATATTATTTCAAATATTAATAATCAAGTGAAATCATTTATTTTGCGATACTAATAATCATATTAAGCACAAATTCTAAATAGCATATTAAAAATCAGACTAGCAATAGCGCAAAGATTAAATGACTTTAACTCACAGGATTGGGCGACCTCCTAGCTCTACTCCGGTGCCTCGGTAGGAGCGAGCCGAACGAATTGACAATCTAGTTACGGAAAACAATTTATCAAAACGATGAAACAATTACAATAGATCCTAGGTCTAGATTCCTAGGACTGACTGTCTAAGAACCTCGAGTCAGGAGCTACCGAAAATTCGGCAGAACCTCCCCTACAACACGAACATTACCCCCCGTAAAAACGGGTCCAGGACCTGCCAGAAAAACACTCCAAATATCCAACAATATAAACAACGGGAGTCGGGACCCCAAACTTCACTATTTCCCGACTCCGCCACACAGCACAAAATACGACTATGGCAGGCCAACTGACAGACAATTATTTTTGACTCATAAAATCATCAAATACTCAATACCATCCAATAGACACAATTAAACCAAGAATTTCTAAAATTAACGGGCTAAAGATAATTACCGAGACGCCGATCGCCACGGAGTCCGATCGACGATCCGAACACACCATCGGACTCAACGACGGCCGATGACGATCCTCGCCCGATTTTTCGATCCGACACCCGATCATCCGGAGAGATTTACGAACGATCACGGCCGATTTGCAAACGAAGCCCGATCGCCACGAAACCGGTGCCATCGCGAAGCTTGAGGCAGGAGAGTCGGGATATGCCCTTCGATCGTCCATCCTCCGGCCGGATCTCGCCGGAAAAACCCAAAAATGCCGGTACCGCCACCATTTTCTCTCTCCACCGGATCTTTCGATTTCGGCCACCGCCGACACCGCCACCGCCAAAACAAAGCCGAGGGCCGAGAGGAGTCGATCGGCACCAAGATCAACGACCGACGCCGGAAGCGCGGCAAGGAAGCTTCGGCCATTTTCCTCCTCGCGTGGCCAGCCTCACGGCCACCAGACTCAAGTCGCCCGACGACGCACGCCACCGCAACTCCTCCTTCTTCTTGGCTCTCTCTCTCTCTTCCTCTCTTCCTTCCCCGATCCTCTTTTCTTTCAATATCGACATTAGGCCCCCGAACTTTTCCTTATTGCAATTTGGTCCCTCAACTTTCTTAATTACTTACAATTCCATCCATCAAAATTCCAATTTAACCCCCAAACTTTCCTTTAGCCTTTCAATTAAGCCCTTAACTAATTAATTTGGGCCAAATCCGAATTATTGAAAATACACAATTACAAAAATACCCCTCACCGACATATTTATTTACAAAAATACCAAGCTCACAAATTTCCATTAAAACCCCATAAAAATAACATTATACTTTCAATCCTTATTCCAAAATAAATTTGCAATTTAGTCCTAACACACAATTAAATTAAATAATCAATTTCCAACTTAAAATTTAATACTACTAATCAATTATAATACCAATTCTCCCAAAATTCTTTTATAAAAACATCCTTTATAATTTCTTCCAAAATTTTCCGATATATAATTTTACTTATATAAATATGCATTTGAGAAAATTTTGAATAACCAAAATATAATCATTTCTCAAATAATTTACTTGAATAATTTCTTAAAATTCAAACTAATTAGATATGGAAAACAACTCATTTATTTGATTAATATTAAATTTTTTATTAAATCATTTCAAATTAAACCCAATAATAATGAAGCTAACATTAACTTAAATAAAAACTCATTATTAAATATATAAAAATTCCGGGTGTTACATAGATGGTTAGTGCTCCTAACATAATTTGACATTGAGTACATCACTTAGAAAGTGGTAGAGTTGTAGCTGAGTTTCTAGCTCACAATGCGATCGAAGTAGATGACCCCTGAGATCTGGGATTTTCTGATGAGAATTTGGGGGCAATCGAGATCCAAGAGAGGAAGATGTACTTTGATGGAGCTGTGAATGCAAGAGAGGCAAGCTTAGGAGTAGTTTTGATCATGCTAGAAGAAGAGATGTTGCTAATGGCTAAGAGATTGGATTTTAAAGTGACCAATAATATGGCAGAGTACGAAGTATGTTTATTTAGATTAGAAGCGGCCATAGTAGTAGGGGCTAGGCACTTGATGCTCTATTATGCTGGTAGTCGGACAAGCCCTCAAGGAATGGGTAGTAAAAGAAGAGAGGTTAAAGCCGTATGTCAAGTATTTCAGGACTTTAGTGTGCAACTTCTATAAATGTTCCTTTATGCACTTGCCTCGAGCTGAGAATCAGATGGTGGATGCGCTAGCCACCTTGTCATCTATATTGGTCAATCCCTCACATCTTCTGATGAAGACTTTAGTGATCATGAAATCGGGTGCGCCTTGTTATCAAAGGAATCAAATAATGCAAGTTCAGATGGGACCAAAAAAGAAGCCATGGTTCTACAATTTGAAGAGGTTTATAGACAGCAGGGAGTATCTAGAAGAAGCGATTGCCATGGAAAGATACGCACTGCAGATTCAAGCTAGGAATTACGTCAGCCATGAGGGAGTCCTGTATAGAAGAATGGTGTCAGATGTACAACTTTGATGTGTGACTAAAGCGAAAACTCAAGCAATTATGGAGTAAATGTACAAAGGAGTATGCGGGCCGCATATGAATGTCATAGTGTTAACTAGGAAGATCATGCGGGAAGGTTATTATTGGTTAAGAATGGAGAAGGATTGTATATCACTAGTGAGAAAATGCCGTGAATGCTAGTTGTATAGTGACTTGAGTCACGTGCCTCTGATTTAGCTGTACAACTTAATGTCTCCTTGGCCCTGTATAGCTTGGGGGATCGACATCATCAAAGAAATGAAACCTCCTCCGTAAGGTCACAGGTTCATAGTCATAGTAATTGACTACTTCTCGAAATAGGTCGAAGCCGAGTCATTCACCATCGTGGGGGCAAGGCAGATGGCTAAATTTATAGAAAGGAACCTGATTTGTAAATATAGGGTCCCACAATACGTCGTGACAGATAATGGGGTACAGTTCATGGGTGAGACAATAGACCTGCTAGCGGAAGACAAGATCGAGCATCACAAGTCCTCTCCATATAAACCTCAAGCCAATGTAGCCGTAGAAGCAACAAACAAGAATTTGAAGAAAATACTCTCGAAGATGGTGGGGAATCACAAGGATTAGTCATTCTGGTTACCATTTGCACTTTGGGAATATCGGACAGACGAGCGAACATCGACTGGGCAAACACCATATTCTACGGTTTACGAAACTGAAGCAGTTTTGCTGATTGAGTTGGAGTTGAAGTCTTTGAGAGTTGTATTAGAGGCTGAAATACTAGAATATCAATTGGTCGAGCAAAGATACCAGCAATTGGCTTTAGTTGAAGAGAAGATGATGAAATCCCAATACCACATGCAATTGTATTAGAAAATGATAACTAGGGCATTCAATAAAGAAGTAAAGCTAGGAAAGTTCAGAGCTGGTGATCTAGTATCACAATGAAAACATAGCAATTAGAGGCCACTTTTAGCTACCACACCAAAGTGGTAGCTATTTAGGCCACTTTGCTTCCATTTGGAGACCAATTTTATTTTTTTAAAATTTGTGACCACATTGTGACCATATAGCAACCACCAGATGTGGTCTTCAAATGGTCCCTAACTTCCCAACAAAAAATGGCGGAGAAAATAGCGACCACTTTAGAGACCACAAAGTGTGGTGTGGTCTCTAATCTGCGCGCTAATTAATAGTGGAGAAAATAACGACCATTTTAGAGACCAGTATCGTGGTATCTAAGTTAGAGACTAGGGATTGTGGTTGCTAAGTTGGGCGTTAATCAATAGCGTGAGTTTTTAGCTACCACATATAGACCAACTGTGCGGTCTACGAGTTAGAGACCAACACTGTGTACTCTCTATTGTAATTTTTAGAATTATATTCTAATAATAATAATGTAATAAGATTAACTAAATTGAGAATAATATTAATATAATAATATAATAATAATAATATAGTAAATATAATTTAATAAGAATAATTAAATTAAATTATGATCATATTATTTAGATTAATTATAATATTTGTTATATTGTATTAATTTTTATTATATTTTTATTTATTAATAAATTCTATTGTTCATTAAGTATATTTATTTATGTTTATTGATTTAATTTTTCATTTATATTATTTGAGTTTTATAATTACTTATATGAAATATTATATATAATTATTAAATTAATAAATATAAATAAATAAAATTAAAAATAATATATAAATACATAAATATTTAAATTAAAATAATAATACACTTAAAGTAATAGTATAAATTAAAATAATAATTAAATAATATTGTTAATCATGTGACAGCCTGACCTAGAGAAGCAATCTGATGAGGGCGGGAAGTGGACATTGGGGCAAGGATAGGATGCCTAGATAAGGAGCGGCTCCTTGCAGACTTCTAAGATGGCAGCATTATAAGGTATGGGAGTACATGAATGAATCGAATTGCACATCAAAATGGGGCGGGAAATGGTTGATGCATATATATAAAGAGTTGGAACTAATCACATGAGTGCCTTTTGGTTGTTTCGTTGTGGAGTTATAGGAACTCCAAAGTTAAACATGCTTGGTTCAGGGAAATTTCAGGATAGGTGACCTCCTAGGAAGTTCTTGAATTTGCCAAGGGGACAAAACTATGAGGCCAGTACAGACCAAAGCGGACAATATCTCATGTGATTTAGTTACGGATCGTTACAAATGGTATCAGAGCAGGACCGCTAATAAATGTGTGGTTCGAGGACGAACTAGGCAAAAGCTAGTAGGCATATAACAGCTTAGCCTAGGGAAGCGATCGATAAGGGTAGAAAGTGGACGTCGGGGCAAGGATAGGATGCATGGACAAGGAATGGCTTCAAGCAGGCTGCTAGGATGGTAGCACTCTAAGGTACAGGGGTACATGAATCAATCGAATTGCACATAGAAACGGGACGGGGAATGGTTGATAGCATATATGTAAAGAGTTGGAACTAATCACATGAGGTGTCTTTTGGTTGTTTGGCTGTGGAGTTATAAGAACTCGAAAGTTAAACGTGCTTGGTTCAAAGACATTATGCTTCTTTTTCAGATCTCATTTTCAGAGGGTAGCTGATTAGCGACCACTTTGTATGGCTGCTATTTTTAGAGACTATTGTGATTTTTGGTTGCTATTTTCTTTAGCGACAAAGGTTTTAGCGACCACCATATGTGGTCTCTACAATAGATTTAGTTACCATTTAGAGACTATATATAGTGAGTGGTCTCTAAACTGCTTTGTTTTGGTAGTGTATTAAAGCATACAAGACCTACTGCATTTGATCCGAGAGGGAAGTTCAAGCCAAATTAGGAAGGCCCGTACTTGGTAAAGAAGATCCTGCCTAAGACTGCTGCTAAGATCTCAAACCTGAAGGGGAACAAGTTCACTGAACCGATCAACATAGATCGTCTCAAGAAATACTATGTATAAAGATTTAATAATAAATAATAGAAAAAATAGCTTGCTGATCGAAAAACATGAATAGGCTGGTCAGGAAAAAGTCAGGGTAAAAGAGAGAAAATAATTAGCTAGAAAATCTAAAAAGACTAGCTAATAAAGGAGTTAGATCTTGAAAAATCAAAATGTACTCATATAGGCTTTTACTAAATGAATAAATTTTTTTAGAATTATTATCAAACATATATATGTATGTTTACTATTCTACACACTAACTAAAAGAAAAACAAAGCTAAAAAGTTCTTAGCAAAATAAATTAGATCTAAAGAAGAAGCATAATTTCTATCTTATTATCCTCTTCGCATCTGCATCTGCATCCTTAGATAGAGCAGCTAGTACTCGAGTCCTCTTAAATCGGGAAAAACTAGGAGAAGTGGAAATCTGAAGCTGAACCCAAGCCTTGAAGTTGTCATCGGTGGTCAGATCGCCCTTGAATTCAAGGTTTCGCTCTATGTCTCAGTGGGGCCATAATCCCTCGATCTTATCCATGAAATCCTGTCTGAATAGGAAGCCTTCAAATTCATATAGGAATTCCAAGGTTGGCTACTTCTGCCCGTAATGACAGGAGAGTCTCGAAGGTGTGTAAACAGTGGATGCTCGTAGTTCGGGTAAGAGTACACAATTGCCATACACCATGAGTGTGACATGTTTGATTATCCCCCAAGGGCAAGTCCAGCGAATGAGTGTGTCAGAAATGCATTTAATCTAGGAAATCCAACCATCATGACCTCATGGGGTAACAACAGATCGAGTCTGCACGTTCTTTGGCTTGTACATATCAACATCCCTCGGGATGGTTAGTATCTAAGCTTCTTCCGTAGCTAAATCTGCAAAAAGAGAAAATAAGAAGAAAAATAGGAAAAAATAAGCTAAGTTGAAAACCTGAAAAGTATGGCTTAGGCAAAAATAAAGTCTGCTAAGTTAAAAACCCGAAAGGGCAGCTCAGGAAAAAGTTAAAACAAAAGCCTGCTAAGTGGAAAACCCGAAAGGGCAGTTCAGGCAAAAATTAAGGCAAAAAATGAAATATAAAAGAGATTTGGTTATATACCTATAAGAGAACAAGGCTGCCACCAAACTATTGATGGATTTTGTACATGTCTAACCTAGTGATGGTTTCAGCCAGGATGACTGCAATTGGCTATGCTCTATGCTCCACCTGGTCAATAATGCCAATAATTTTGATATCTCCCTCTTCCATAGGAGAAATCATCAAAAATTAGGCATAAACGCAAAAGCCCAGCATCCGAATCCAAGAAGGCGTGTCCTTTTCCTTCTTCTCACAGTAAGAGATCAATGAAGTAAGGGTAATATACTCGCCAACAGAATGGAAAAGTATCTCAACTGGGGACATGTCGAATAACTCCACTAGTCTGCTAGGAATAGGCTCATTGCATTTTGGTAATGCAATAGGATGTGTAGAATCCATGGGAACACCAAGAATATCAGAGAATTCTTCAATCATGGGGAATAACTCTTGTTCGTTGAATATAAAGACATGATCCCTTCGACACTAAAAGTTGACAGCATAATGGAAAACCCATAATCAAGTTTTGTGTGTTGCATGGCCTTAAAAGATGAAAGATAAAATTTTCCAAGTTTGGTCCAATCATCACCTGTTAGGGTTTTGAGAAGGGTTTGTAGGCTTTTGGCGCTTTTCTAAGACATGTTTTTTGAGTTTAGAAGAAGGAAATCGAGTATGAGGAAATAAGGGGGCTCATGGATATATATAGGCCTCAAATCAATGCCTCCGGTGTATGGCCTCCTGGTGCAATTTTTTGCTAGTTTCAGCCATACTTCGAGTGTTCATTTGGTTTTCAGTGCACACAAGCTCATACAAATGCAATAATAAAAGGAAAGGAGCAAAATAAAAGTAATTCAAAAGCCAAAATCATTATTTTATTAAAGTCAAAATTTTACACGAGTTTTAAAGTCAATAAGTTCTACAAGCAATGAAGAAAGTGCAAAATAAGATCAGAAGCCAGATTTCTCTTCCAAACCCCCTATCTCATTGTCCAAGCCGTATCCATTCCCTCGGTCTGTAAGACTGATAGTTGAACTGTAAGTGTGTTGATCCAACTTTACTGAGCGTCGATTTGATGCTGCTGGTCATCCACTTGCCTCTACAAGCTCTAATGGTCCCTTTGATGAAAACCCAAAAAGAGATTAGTTGGTGCATTTCATGCATACATGCATACATATTATAGTTCATAAATCATTTTCTTACCCACAAGTCCCAGTCGAGGATAAAGAATTGTCTCCTTGCAGTATTGACTACCCGATGTATGTGCTCGAACTTATCTCTCTGTACATGTATGATTATTTGCACAATATATCACTAATTTATCAGGAAAAAAAGATCTGAAAACACAAAAGAGAAGAGTAACTTACATGAGTGTAGATTTGTAACTATGAGAAAGAACCTTGTAAGAGGGGTATATTTATGAAAATGAGAAAACAATCTCGTAAGTGAGGCATATTTATGAATGTGAGAAAACAACCCCTTAAGTGGGGTATATTTGTGAGTTTAAGAAAACATTCCGATAGGAGGTTATAAATTTGAATATGAAACATAAGAGGTGTATATTTGTAATTATACAAAACAAACCGTGTAAGTGTGGTATATTTATGAATATGATAAAACATCCCTATAAGAGTGGTACATTTGTGATTATGAGAAGACAACCTTGTAAAAGCGTTATATTGGAAAGTATTAAAAAATAATCCCATAAGACGAGTATATTGTAAATAAGAGAAAACATCCCTATATGAGGTTATATTTGTAAATGTAAGAATGCAACCCTGTAAAAGGGTGTATTTATGAGTATTTGAAAATTAACGCCGTAGGAGGGGAGGGGTATATTTGTCAGTACGAGAAAACAACCCCGGAGGAGGGCTATACTAATGAGTATGAGAAAAACACTCTTTATAAAGGTTATATTCATAAATATCATAAAATAACTCCGTAAAATGGATATATTTGTAAGTATTAGATTATATACCCATAGGAGGGGTATATTTGCAAATATGATAAAATAACCCATCAAAAAGGGTTTACTTTTTATAAGTGAAAACATCTCCACAGGAGGGATATAATTGTAAACATGAAAAACGAACCCCGAAACAGTAATATGTTTGTGAGTATAAGAAAACAACTGTGTAATATAGGTATACTTATAATATGAGAAAACGATTAAGAGGGATATATTAGTAAATATCAAAAAACAATCATGGAAGAGGGGTATACTTGTGAAATGAGAAAACAACCCCACAAGAGGTGTATATTTGTAAGTATGAGAAAACAACCCCATTGTAGAGGAATATTTGTAAATATGAGAAAACAACCACATAAGAGGGGTATATTTGTGAATGTGAGAAAATAATCCCGTAAGAGGGGTATATTTATGAATATGAGAAAACAACTCTACACGAGGCGTATATTTTGAATATGAGAAAATAACATCGTAAGATGGCTATATTTGTGAATATGAGAACAATCCCATAAGAGGGGTATATTTGTGATTATGAGAAAATAACTCCATAAGAGGGGTATATTAGCGAGTATGGAAAATAACATTATTAGAGGGGTATATATATAAATATGAGAAAATAACACCGTAAGAGGGATACATTTATGAATGTGAGAGAACATTCCGACAGGAATGGTATAATTGTAAATATGAGAAAACAACCCCATAAGAGGGGTATATTTGTAACTATAAGAAAAAACCACGTAAGAGGGGTATATTTGTAACTATAAGAAAAAACCACGTAAGAGGGGTATATTTGTAAAAATGAGAAAATAACCACGTAAATGGGGATATATTTGTGAATATATGAAAATTGCTCCGTAGGAGGGGTATATTTATAACTATGAGAAACCTCCCCTGCATGAGGAGTATAATTGTTAGTACGGGAAAACAACCCCGTAAGAGGGGTATATTTGTAGCTATGAGAATACATGCCTATAAGAGGCGTATATTTGTGAATATGAGAAAATAACCCCTATAAGAGGGGTATAATTGTGAATATGAGAAAATAATCCTGTAAGACAGGTATATTTGTAAATATGAGAAAACAACCCTATAAGTAGGGTATATTTGTGAGCATGATAAAATATTTTGGCAAGAGGGTTGGTCATAGAGAAAGAATAGAACTTGGAGCGAGAAAGAGTAGCACTCTAGATCCTCTAACCATGAGGAAAATAAGAATCATAAGGCAATTATTTAGGCCACATCAGGATTTCATTCATAATTTCTAAAGGAAGCAGATATACTAGTCTAACTACCTGTTGCATAGTTAGACCGAAGAAAAGAAAACCTACCTCGTATGGACAAAACCATTGTTTCCCGGGAACCTTGCAACCTTGGGGTTCAATACAATATGACCCAAAGCTTTTAGTGAACTACTCAAGCTATCAAAAGAGTACCAAATGCTTACGGTGACGAAGGTTACCGACTTTCGGTGGACGCAGAGCCAACAAGTTCATTCGAATAGTGTAATAAGTCTAAGGTTAAAGAAGCATTCCCTAACTTTGTTTAGTAGATATAGCATTGCAAGCAAATAGAGCAAAGAGCTTACCCTTTCTTTCTATTAGAGTCACGAGGTTGTTGTAGTCGGTTTAAAGGCTAAAGGGAGAACCTTGCTGCTTACTTGCTATATACCCGTGTTTTTGCACGGCTCGGCTCGTTCTTTGAGCCCTACTTCTCCTTTCTACCTCTCTCCATTGCATCATCCAAGATGCAAACTGGTATCGTTTTATAAGATGGCTAGGCATAATTTTTCTACTTCTTTGGGTAAAGGTCCACTTTGTCACCTAATAGGGGTGTTCTAGCCTATGATCAGTTCGGTTGCATAGTGTTAACTTAACTAAGGTGTTGTCTACCATGGTCGGAGCTGGAATTATAACTTTGTTTAAATGGGTCCAGTTCTTTTGGGTCCAAGTTTCTTTAAAATTCTGCCTATGTTTTGACTTTACTTCGAAATGTTGAAGGAGAACCACATGTGAATCTAAATCCTGCATCCAAATCAGGGGAAGGCCCTGAATGCCATTAATGGGAAACTCCCTTGTCGACGAAAAGGATACTTGTCGAAGTGAAGTTCCCAATTAAAGCTAGATTGAAAGTCCTCTTTCAAGCAGAAGTTATCCAGCAGCAGTTCCTAGATACCCAATTCTGGTATTCCTCTGATCCTTATAAATATGAGAAAATAACCCCGTAAGAGGGGCATATTTATAATTATGAGAGAAAACCCCACAAGTGGGGTAGATTTTTAATTATGAGAAAAAAGCTTCGTAAGAAGGGTATATCTATGAAAATGAGAAAACACTCTCGTAAGTCAGATATATTTGTGATTATGGGAGAATAACCCCGTAAGTGGGGTATATTTGTGAGTTTGAGAAAACATCCCGGCATGAGGGGTATAAATTTTTTTATATGAAGAAACAACCCCGTAAAGGTGTATATTTGTAACTATGAGAAAGATACTCCGTAAGAAGTGGTATATTTATGAGGATGAGAGAACATTCCGGCAAGAAGGGTATAATTGTAAATATGAAAAAAAATTGTAAGAGGGGAATATTTATAACTGTGAGGAAAAACCCTGTAAGAGTGATATATTTTGAAAATGAGAATGCAACCACGTAAGTGGGGGTAATATTTATGAATATGAGAAAACAACTCTATAAGAGGCTTATATTTGTGACTATGAGTAAAGTCCTCAGCAGGAGGGCTATAATTGTTAATACAGGAAAGCAACCCCGTAAGAGGGGTATATTTGTAGTTATGAGAATACATGCCCGTAAGAGGCGTATATTTTTTAATATGAGAAAACAACATCTGTAACATGGGTATAATTGTAAATATGAGAAGAAAAACCCTGTAAGATGGGTACATTTGTGAGTATGAGAAAACAACCCCGTCGAAAGGGTATATTTATAAATATGAGAAAACAAACTCGTAAGAGGGGTATATTATGAATATGAGAAAATAACCACGTAAGTAGGATATACTTGTGAGTATGATAAAACATCCTGGCATGAGGGGTATAATTGTAAATATGAAAAAAAACCTAGTAAGAAGGGTATATTTGTAATTATTAGAAAAGACCCCATAAGAGGGTTAGATTTGTAACTATGAGAAAAAAACCTCGTAAGAGGGGTATATTCGTAAAAATGAGAAAACAATCTCTTAAGTGAAGTATATTTATGGATATTAGAAAATAACTCCGTAAGTAGGATATATTTGTGAGTTTGAGAAAACATCTCGGCAGGAGGGGTATAAATTTAAATATAAAAAAACAATCCCGTAAGAGGTGTATATTTGTAACTATGAGAAAGAAACCCCGTAAGAAGGGGTATATTTTTGAGTATGAGAGAACATTCCGGTAAGAAGAGTATAATTGTAAATATGAGAAGACAACCCCGTTAAGAGATTGGACTTTAAAGTGACCAATAACATGGCGGAATATGAAGCATGTTTATTTGAATTTGATAACATAAATTAATAAAAATTTAAATTAATTACATCAAATTTCAAAATAAAACTTCCCTTATAATTTATGTAATTGATGTGCGTAAAATACACACATCTAAATGGAGTTTTTAAGATTGATTTTATAGACATTTGGATGTGAATTGGTCCTAACACTCACCCTATGCGTCTGTTTGTGTGCATTAGGTCCAAAAGAAGTCAAAGAATGATAAAAGGAAGAATTGGAGCATAATTGGACGTCAAAGCTGCCGAAACAAGCTAAGTACGAGCATGAGAAAGCTGAACACGGCTGTGTTGGTTTCAACACTGGCCGTGTTCCCAACACGGGCATCAACACGGCCGTGTTGGACATCAAAGAAGAAGTAGATCTTTTGGAGCACGGCCATAGAGAGTTACACGGCCACGAACACCAAACCATGTTCCCAACACGGCCAGGGACACGGCCGTGTTGGCTAGCGACAGGGGGAATTAGTTAAAAGAAAGAAGAGAGGAAAGAAAAAGGAGAGCGGGGGAGAATGTCCCAAACCCTAATTTTTCTCTCCCTAAGGATTTTTTGAGCTGAAACCAAGGGAAAAGGAGACTTGGATCAAGGTTTTAATCGGATTCCCTTGAAGGATCGAAGATTGGGCGAGGTTCATTGATTGATTTTCAAATCGAGCAAGAGGAACAAGAATCGATTTAATTCGAGCAAAAGGATTTGGGGCTGTTTATTCTCATCCAAGGGTGTAATCGGGTTTCTCTACCTTTACTCTTTGTTGTAATTGAATTCTTGTGTATTTTGAGAATGAACATGATTAGCTAGATTGATTAAATCCATTGGGATTTCTTTACTATGTTGGCTTGATATTATATTGTTGGATTGTTTGGGTTAGTTTTGTATTCTTCTTGCTTTCAGTATTAATAAGATAATCATTATTCATGAGACGTTGTGAATTGTGTGTTTAGATTGCTTTATGTGATTGAGAAGTCCATTTGGCATTTGGCATTTGGAATTTTGAATAGCAAGAACTGGTTAATAATCGCTTAGAGATAAGGATAATTAACTAGCCGGATTAAGAATTAACAAAGCTTAATAGAGGCGGATTAAAGCTTAATGCTAATTTAAGAATCAATCGTTAGGAAGAGATTCCAACTTTAGGTTATTAGATTTAGGAATTCGTCCACGGGTAGCATAATTAGATTCAACAATCCTTTATCTTTTGTTTGATTGCCAACTAGTTTAGGTTCCCTTTGGGTTTGCTCTCTTGCCTTAGTTATTTTAGTTATCAATTACTCTTGCATCTCCCTTAGCACTTAGATTGTAGCTATTAGTTAGTTTAGAAAGTATTCATCACTCATTTTAGGTTAATATAACAAAGAACAAAGGAGTAACTCTGGGCTTTCACTTTCCCGAGGAATACGACCTTGATACTCGCCATTAGTGCTAGACTGCATCGATAGGTACACTGCCTTAAATTGTAGCTAACACGATTTAGCCTATCAAGTTTTTAGTGCCGTTGCCGGGGAATGTTTGAAAACTAGAGTGAAATTTGCTATTTGTTAATTTGGCCATTTCTTTTATTTATTTCTGTTTTGTTTGTATATATTTATTTAGTTAAGTTTATGATTCAGGTAGTGAATGATAAGGAGGTTCAATGTTAAATTCAAACTCTTTGTATGATGCGTTGGAAAATGGGATTAAGAACCAAGAGAGTGCTAAAAGTTGGGATACCCGTGCATCTTTAGAAGCTCGAGTGGAATCATTTTGCAGGGCTACCGATCAACTCTCCACTCCTATCCTTTCGTCTCAAGTTTTTTGTGAATTTTGTTGTGGTTTACATTTGAGTAATGATTGTCCATTGTATAGTGATGTTGCTCGTTGTTCTTATAACTATGAACAGGTGAATTATACGGGAAGTTGGCCAAATGACTCGTATGGAAGCACCTACAATCAAGAGTGGAGCACTCATTCACCCTACGGATGGAGCTTAGATGGCCCAGAACCACTAGAATCTCAGCAACCACATCAACAGCCTAATCTTGCACCTTCAACTCAAGATGAAGAGTTAGTGTCGGAGGAGCTGATGATGAGGTTCATTACAAGTCTTGATGATAGATTCCAACAAACAGAGAGGATACTTGAAGATCAACAAGCCTCGATCAAGAACATAGAGCATCAAGTAGGCTTAATCTTCAAGTTACTAGCTGAAGAGCAATTGGGAACTCCATCAAACGCTACTGAATCCGAGGAACACTTGAGCGCCGTCACTTTGCGTTCAGGTGAGAATTTTTCTAGTTTATCTACTATGTTTGACGATGATGCTTCTATGCAAGACGATTTCTTAAACATGGAGATGGAACCAGAAAAGGAAGAGGCGAACATGATTCCTTTGAAAGACTATCAACAAGAACGTACAGTTGATGATGCTGAGTTGCAGTTAGAGGAATTTTTGGTGGATTTTTTGCAAGTCCCTTCGATGATGGAAGATGAGCACGAGTTATCCAATGAGGAAGTCTTGGAGGAGCTCGAGTTTCTTCTAGCAAGTGAACCAAGCCAGGGACTACAGAAAACCATCGATGTTCCTGAAGAAATTGCCCAACCGTCGATCCTTCCAATTGTTGAAACTCCAACTTTCAAATTGGAAGAGCCCCTACAGCATCATGACTACGTGCAATTATACGAGAAGCGAGTCTTGCCCATCATACTAGCAGCTTGCTTGATAGTCGGGAAGAGGACATTGACGATTATCCCTCTAAGCGGATACTTGAAGCCATTTGCTTGGAAGAAGGATGGATGGTCGTCAATCCCCACCGTTTGCTTTTCATCATGAGTCCAGCTAAGAAGACTCATCACATCAAAAAGAAGCGCTTTTGGGAGGCACCCCAATTTTTATCTTTAATCTCTAATTTTTTAACCTTTTGTTTTGAAACATTTTTTTTTAGTTTTAGTTTTCATATTTTATTTAACTTTTGTTTCAATTTTGATTTTAATTCTTTATTTTATTATTTGTAGGCACTCCTCTACCACAGACTAGCCAACGCCCTGATACACCTGCTGATGCACCTCTTTTCACTCTAGAGCCATAGTCAGGGCAGTATTAGTTCTTTTCCCTTTTGCATTTCTTATATTTTGTACACTGAGGACAGTGTGTCCTTCAAGTGTGGGGGTGGGTGATATTTATCCCATCTTAATTATTTGTTTATTCTTTGTGCAATTTTTTGTAAAACTTTGAAATTTTTTCACTTTGTTTCTATGCTCTTACTGTTGACTTGCTTTTGAAATCCTGTTTATGTCCATGTGATCGGGTAAAACTGATAGTGTTGAGTTTTGCGGAAGAATGTAAGATAATTAGTTTGAGTTTTGCATAAGTTGCTTTGGTTTATTTAATTCTATTTTGATGATTTTTGTTTGGAACCTACTCAAAAGCACACTTGTGAGAAATTGAGCCTAAATCGTAAGCATACACTTTATATGCTTGTATTTATTTCTTGTTGAGAGTGCCAATTACTGTCTTTACTTTTAGAACTTGCTCGGTAATGATTATGAGGGCCACAAGGAGAGTTTAACACTTCGGTATGATAGAGGCACTTTGGTTTTTCATTCTAGCCAAATAGCCTTCATTCGTTTATTGATTCTATAGATAACCCCTTCTTTCACCATTTTTTTATCATATTCCATTACCACTTAGTTTTATTCTGCTTTGGGTTATGATTTTTCATATGAGTTGTTTTTATTGGGAATTTTAGTCTTGGGAATAGTTTGGAATCTTGTAGCAGCTTTCTTCAATCCAAAAGAAATTCACTCTATTATGTGAATGTTCTTCCCTTATGAAAAAAAAGAAGAAAAAAATAATATTAAGAAGAATAAGAGAGAAGTGTGATGAAAAGAAAGGAAGTAAGTGAGCTAATTGTTTAATTGCTTTTCGGAGTTTACATTCTGACTTGATTCCTATTTCCCACCTTAGACTACTATCCATTGTTTACCCCTTGTGATTATTGTAACTTGTGTGCAGGTCACGTATTTCATTGCAGAACACCATAGGTTCAACATCTTATCAAATTTACCTACCCCTACCTAATCCCCATTACAACCCTTATAAAGACCTCTTGACATGGTTGTTGACTCCCCATAAGTGGTAGGAGTAGGATTTAAGAGCAAGCATATAGTAAGTAAGGCAGTAGTTGATGCATTGAGCGATTAAACACTACCCTTTAAACACTTTGAGTGACTTAGAGTGAATCCGGTGAGGAGTTGGTTCTGAATAATTTTGTTGAGACAGTATTTTGTGAATTATTGGCATCCTGGTTGTGATACTTGAATTGATTGCTTCGTTTCTTTTTGTTTGACTTACGCTTGTTAAGGATATGTGGAGGAGCTCTCTAGCTTGTCTGTCAGTTTAAGTATTGTTCCTTAGTGGTTTATTTTCCTTATTTTACTTTTGATTGCTTGAGGACAAGCAATGAGCTAAGTGTGGGGTTATTCGATGTGCGTAAAATACACACATCTAAATGGGGTTTTTAAGATTGATTTTATAGACATTTGGATGTGAATTGGTCCCAACACTCACCCTATGCGTCTGTTTGTGTGCATTAGGTCCAAAAGAAGTCAAAGGATGATAAAAGGAAGAATTGGAGCATAATTGGACGTCAAAGCTGCCGAAACAAGCTAAGTACGAGCATGAGAAAGCTGAACAGGGCCGTGTTGGTTTCAACACTGGCCGTGTTCCCAACACGGGCATCAACACGGCCGTGTTGGACATCAAAGAAGAAGTAGATCTTATGGAGCACGGCCACAGAGAGTTACACGGCCAGGAACACCAAACCGTGTTCCCAACATGGCCAGGGACACGGCCGTGTTGGCAGGCGACAGGGGGAATTAGTTAAAAGAAAGAAGAGAGCAAAGAAAAAGGAGAGCAGGGGAGAACGTCCCAAACCCTAATTTTTCTCTCCCTAAGGGTTTTCTGAGCTGAAACCAAGGGAAAAGGAGACTTGGATCAAGGTTTCAATCGGATTCCCTTGAAGGATCAAAGATTGGGTGAGGTTCGTTGATTGATTTTCAAATCGAGCAAGAGGAACAATAATCGATTCAATTAGAGCAAAAGGATTTGGGGCTGTTTAGTCTCATTCAAGGGTGTAATCGGGTTTCTCTACCTTTACTCTTTGTTGTAATTGAATTCTTATGTATTTTGAGAATGAACATGATTAGCTAGATTGATTAAATCCATTGGGATTTCTTTACTATGTTGGCTTGATATTATATTGTTGGATTGTTTGGGTTAGTTTTGTATTCTTCTTGCTTTCAGTATTAATAAGATAATCATTATTCATAAGACGTTGTGAATTGTGTGTTTAGATTGCTTTGTGTGATTTAGAAGTCCATTTGGCATTTGGAATTTTGAATAGCAAGAACTGGTTAATAATCGCTTAGAGATAAGGATAATTAACTAGCCGGATTAAGAATTAACAAAGCTTAATAGAGGCGGATTAAAGCTTAATGCTAATTTAAGAATCAATCGTTAGGAAGAGATTCCAACTTTAGGTTATTAGATTTAGGAATTCAGTTATCGAGAGAGAGAAACTGAATTTGGTTAAGAATTCGTCCACGGGTAGCATAATTAGATTCAACAATCCTTTATCTTTTGTTTGATTGCCAACTAGTTTAGGTTCCCTTTGGGTTTGCTCTCTTGCCTTAGTTATTTTAGTTATCAATTACTCTTTCATCTCCCTTAGAACTTTGATTGTAGCTATTAGTTAGTTTAGAAAGTATTCATCACTCATTTTAGGTTAATATAACAAAGAACAAAGGAGTAACTTGGTTAAGAATTCGTCCACGGGTAGCATAATTAGATTCAACAATCCTTTATCTTTTGTTTGATTGCCAACTAGTTTAGGTTCCCTTTGGGTTTGCTCTCTTGCCTTAGTTATTTTAGTTATCAATTACTCTTTCATCTCCCTTAGAACTTTGATTGTAGCTATTAGTTAGTTTAGAAAGTATTCATCACTCATTTTAGGTTAATATAACAAAGAACAAAGGAGTAACTTGGTTAAGAATTCGTCCACGGGTAGCATAATTAGATTCAACAATCCTTTATCTTTTGTTTGATTGCCAACTAGTTTAGGTTCCCTTTGGGTTTGCTCTCTTTCCTTAGTTATTTTAGTTATCAATTACTCTTTCATCTCCCTTAGAACTTAGATTGTAGCTATTAGTTAGTTTAGAAAGTATTCATAACTCATTTTAGGTTAATATAACAAAGAACAAAGGAGTAACTCTGGGCTTTCACTTTCCCGAGGAATACGACCTTGATACTTACCATTAGTGCTGGACTGCATCGATAGGTACACTGCCTTAGATTGTAGCTAACACGTAAGAGGGGTATATTCATAAAAATGAGAAAACAATCTCTTAAGTGAGGTATATTTATGGATATTAGAAAATAACTCCGTAAGTAGGATATATTTGTGAGTTTGAGAAAACATCTTGGCAGGAGGGGTATAAATTTAAATATAAAAAAATAACCCCGTAAGAGGTGTATATTTGTAACTATGAGAAAGAAACCCCGTAAGAAGGGGTATATTTTTGAGTATGAGAGAACATTCCGATAAGAAGAGTATAATTGTAGATATGAGAAGACAACCCCGTTAAGAGATTGGACTTTAAAGTGACCAATAACATGGCGGAATACGAAGCATGTTTATTTGAATTTAATAACATAAATTATTAAAAATTTAAATTAATTACATCAAATTTCAAAATAAAACTTCCCTTATAATTTATGTAATTTGGGCCATGTCTAGAATTCAGGACAAAAGTCAAACTCTTGTCTTAATCTAGGATTCTAAAATTACAAGTCCTTGAGATTAATAGTACTTAAATTAATTAAAATAACCTTATAATTAATCTCCTAATCATATTAGGACAAGTAATTATAATCCTAAGATAACTAGGATGTCTTAAGACAAGGAGTCACTTGCCAACTAGGATACTTTTTCTACAAATATTTATAAACAAGGACACTCCTTATTTAATGAGATTTAAAGATGTAACAAGGGTAATTAATCCCATTAAATCAGAATTAATTGAGTTTATCAAGATTCATCAAGACCTATTATCAGGAAAATCAAGTTTTCTATCAAACAATTCAAGATAATCAAGATTCACATGACAATCATGAAGAAACAAGGCAACTTTGCAAGAAACATGATCAAGACTCAACTCAACCTTCAAGATAGCTTTAAGAATTCAACTTATGCATGATCTAGATTTGTTGTTCTTCCTCAAAAGGCTTGCCATTAGACCAAGAACCACACATCTGTCGAATCCCAATAAGCAAGTCATACTATGCGCCTAACTCATTAAATCAACACTTGATTTGTATGTTGTGTGCATATATGGTGTTCGTAAGATCAAACCTTAAAGATTCATTATTCATCTTCTAAATCATATTCATTACTATCCAAAATCAAATCTAATCAAAACCCATTCACATATGCACATTCCAAACCCTTAGGACGTATAATATGTGCATAGTTTTGCTTTAATTATCAAGAATCCAATTTCCAAATATTTTGAACGAATTTTGAACATCAAGAATTCAAGAAAATTTTTTGTAACAATTACCCATGCATTTATTTCAATTAATTTTCCCATCTATATTTGATTAGAGATTAGATTTTATTGATCACATTAAAGCTTTCTATGCGCATGGTAGAGATTCCCAAACCATAATCAACGAGATCTACAAATTCTACATACTTCCCGATCATTACATCTATCCTTAGGGTTCATATGCAACAAGAATCACAAAAAATTCAAAGCATAGCCATAGCAACCAACGAAATCTCTAAAACAGCCCAGAAATTCCAAATTTGCATGCTTATGATTAATTAACAATTATACAACCATTAGGACTAAATTAATAAATGGAGGATCTGATATCACTATTGGAAACTGATATTAAAGCATAAGGAAAGGTGGAACAAAAGCAATTTAAAATTTTTCTCAATTCCCATCAAGGGTCTCGCTGATTAAGATATCCATAACACACAAAATAAGCAAAAGATGGTGAAGGCTTACAAATGGAGTTTTCAGCTAATCCAAGGAGTGCTTCTTGCTTTCTTGATTCATGATTCTTCATGGATGATTGATGCATTTTAAAGCGACTCAAGTGACCAACCTCTTTTGTGATCCACACAAGCTTCTAAGCAAAGATCTCACTAAAATAACTTTTAGCAGATTGATAAGAGATGTTGGAGATTGAACGCTAATTCCATACAAGGGGGATGAATCACTTAGGGTATGTATCTCAAAGAAAACATTTTTCTTTCTTAGATGTGCAACCATCCTTCAACCTTAACCCCTTCTGCCCTATATGCATCTCTTTCTATATATATGGCATTTAATCAAAGTCCTTATAGGTTTAGGATTTCTACAAGACCTTAACTTTCTTTTAATGGGCTTTGTTAGCCTAAATGAACTTTGATTAATATAAGAATTAATCCATGGATAATAACCCATCATAGGCCCATTATACAAGGTGCATTAGCTCTTAGTTAATTAACCGTTAATTAGGCCCAATATATATGAGTTTAAGCCTAAAGCTTAAAGCCTCATTTTAATCCTCACTTAAAGCTTATTTGTATATGACCCAAAAGGTTCCTAACATGTTGGTAATGAATATGAAATATGAATTAAATTCCTTTAATTCAATTTTAATTCTCTAATTTAACTTAATTCATGTTCATAGATCAAGATTAGTATCTAGTAATGCATCATGACCACACAAATGTATAGCAATAATTAAAGTGCTTTAGTCATCCTTTGTAATGTACAATCTTATAATGTAATTCAAACTTTTCAGTGTACTTTTATCCCAATTGATTCATAGAACATGGATGGAAGTGTCAACTTTACAATTGAATCGATCATATTTATTCTTGATAATTGCATATAACACTTTGAATAACATCTATGAAACACTTTTCATAATCATCATTCATATAACCTTGGCCAAGGATTTCCATGTTAAAGCATATCAAGAATCATTAGAATCAGGTCCAATGACATATTACCTTAGGCAATGAATTCCTTATTTATAACTTATTATCTTCATATGACTCTTATTATACCCATTGACTATCACTTGAGCACTCCATGGATAGGAGAACATAAGATAGTATCAAAGTATAGTACTCCTCATATAAGATAATATATGGTTATCTCAAGTTTAAGGATCACATTTTACATGATTGTCATTAGAGTATTGTCCATAGACATATAGGGTAAATTCCACATGCACTACTCAATAGGGTCATGTTCAATTAACTTGTTCTTGTAAGAAGCACCCATATGCTTATCTCAGAATCCCTATTCCTCAACCTTATAGGATAGATTGCTTACTTCATAAGTAAGTGATAATGCATTATGGTAGTCTCGAGCATTTGATTAATATCCAATGATCATTATCTAATTCTTGATCAAAGATCGACTATTAACAAAGTTTAGGATCATATGTAATGAGAACCTCATCATTATAAACTCGCTATATAATTTCTCTTACATTTGTGTTTACATTCCATGGAGTTCATCTCTGACGGTTTAGATTATTCCCTGTTAATACCCAACTACTCCTACCATTAGAACTGAACAATACCTTTAGTATAATTGTATGCCATCAATAGTGACATATAAATTAACACAAATCATTTGACAACTTTTTCTCTTTAGGGCACACTCTAACAGGATATAATTTTGAATATGAGAAAACAACCCCATAAGAGGGTTATACTTATAACAATTAGAAAAAAGTCCACAAAAGGGAAATATTTATGAAAATGAGAAAACAAAAACCCCCTAAGAGGGGGTATATTTATGAAAATAAAAAAAACCCTGTAAGAGGCGTATATTTGTAAGTGTGACAAAAAAACCACGTTGAAGGGGATTATTTATAAATTTGAAAAAACAACGTCGTAAGAGAGGTACATTTGTGAATATGAGAAAACAATATATTAAGAAAGGTATATTTATGATTATGAGAAAACAACAGCCCTAAGAGAGGTATATTTATAACTGTGAGAAAAAATCCCACAAGAGGGGTATATTTGTAAAAATGAGAAAACAGCCTTGTAAGAGGCGTATATTTGTGAAAATAAGGAAACATCCCAGTAAGAGGCGCATATTTATAAGTGTGAGAAAAAAATCCCATTGAAGGGGAATATTTATACGTTTGAAAAAACAACCTCGTAAGAGGGGTATATTTGTGAATAAGAGAAAACAATCCCAAAGAGAGGCATTTTTGTGATTATGAGAAAACAACCTCCTAATCTATGAGAAAAAATCCCACAATAGGGGTATATTTGTGAAAATAAGAAAATAATCCCGTAAAAAGGATATATTTATGAAAATGAGGAAACAACCCTGTAAGAGGTGTTTATTTTTAAGTATGGGAAAGAAAACCCAGTTGGAGGGGAATATATGTAAATTTGGAAAAATAACCTCCTAAGAGGGGTATGTTTTCTAAATATGAGAAAACAATCCCGTAAGAGAGGTATATTTATTATTATGAGAAAACAACCTCGTAAGAGGAGTTTATTTATGAGTATGAGAAAACAACCTTGTTGGAGGGTAATATTTTTAAATGAGAAAACAACCTCGTAAAAAGAGTATATTTGTGAGTATAAGAAAACATCCCACTAAGAGAGATATAATTGTAAATATGAGAAAACAACCCCTTAAGAGGGGATATTTATAACTATGAGATAAAGCCCCACAAGAGGGTGTATATTTGTAAAAATGAGAAAACAACCCTGTAAGAAGGGTACATCTATGAAAATGAGAACAGAACTCCGTAAGAGGTGTATATTTGTAAGTATGAAAAAAGAACCCCGTTGGAGAGGAATATTTATCATTTAAAAAAATAATCTCATAAGTGTGGTATGTTTGTGAATATGAGAAAGCAATCCTGTAAGAGGGATATATTTGTGCTTGTGAGAAAAAAACCTCCTAAGAGGGGTTTTTTTTTTAGTATGAGGAAATAACCCTGGTGGAGAGAAATATTGTTAAATATGAGAAAACAACCTCGTACGAGGGATATATTTGTGAGTATAAGAAACATCCTACCAAGAGGAATATAATTGTAAATATGAGAAAACAACCCTTAAGAGGAGTATATTTGTAATAATGAGATAAAACTCCACAAGAGGGGTAAATTTGTCAAAATGAAAAATAACCCCGTAAGAGGGGTACATTTGTGCAAATGAGAAAATAACCCCGTCTAGGGACTAAATGTCCATAAGGAAGGAAAGAAAAGAAAAGAAAGAGAAGAGAAGAAGAAGAAGAAGAAGAAGAAGAGGAAGAAGAGGAGGAGGGCATCAGTCATTAGTGGCGCAGCGTAGGAGGCTAGTCTGTGGTGCTGCGGTGGTGGCTAGGGGCGCTGCTGTTGTCGGCAAGCTCGTTAGCGACGGTGGCTGCAGCTGGAAGAGTAGGCAGGCAGCAGAAGTGGCTTGAACGACATATTTTTCCTTGTCGCCGATCATGGAGTTTCCGGTGACCATTTGCGACATTCTTAAGCTCAAAATGATCAGCAACTTTTGGGCTTTCTTTTTCGACTATCGCCACCCCTTGAGGCTGCCGGAATGGCAAGATCTGACAAGGTGAAAAGAGTAGGGGCAGCCAGAATTTCAAGCTTTTTCGGCGAGTTCTGGCGAGCTTTGGCGATCAGAGGGCATATCCAGATTCTCCTCAGCTCAAGCTTTTCAATGGCACTAGTTTCATGGCGATCGAACTCCATTTAAAAATCGACAGCCGAGATCATCCATAAATCTCTTCGGATGATCAGGGGTCGGATCGAAAGATCAGAAGCTGGGATCATCATCAGCGCGTTGTTTCGAGTCCGTTGGTACATTCGGATCGTAGATCGGACTCCGGCGGCTGGAGGCGAGTCGACCAAGCGATCAAGCGTCTAGGTAATTCTCTGGCCCGTTGATTTTAGAACTCATTGATAATAATTATGGGTTTAACTGTTGTGTTGAATTTTAGAAAAGTTATGTGAGGTTTATTAGTTAAATTGTCGGACTGTCTGCCAATAGTCGTGATTGTGTTGTGTTGCGGAGTCGGGAAAATTAATACAGTTTTGGTGACCTGACTCTGGTTAACTAATCGCTGTATATTTGAAGTGTTTTCTGGCAGGTCCTGGACCCACTAGAAGGGGGGTAAATATCCGTAATTTAAGGGAGGTTCTATCCGATTTTCGGTAGAATTCTTCCGAGTCGAGATTCTTAGACAGTCAATCCTAGGAGTCCAGACCTAGGATTAATTGTCAAATGTTTTAATGTTATTGATTAAATTATTTTTCGTGATTAGATAATCCATCAGTTCGGCTCGCTCTACCCGAGGCATCAAAGTAGAGCTAGGAGGTCGTCAAAGTGTGAGTTAAAGTCATATATCTGCTTACGTGCGTCAAGCTAAGATTTTTACATAATATCTCTAATTAAATGATTAATATTTTAATTATTTATTTATTTATTGTTTATATATGTTTCATTTCTGCATTATGGCTATTGTGATTGCATGTTGACTCGAGATGAGACGAAAATAGAACATGCCACCTCATGGGTTGCATCAGGACCGCGTGCACAGCAATATGAATTTTGAGTTAGGTAATAGGAGAATTGTTTAGGGTTTGCCCTGATCGAGTTTAACTCTCGAGGCTGAGTAGAGTGAGTTGCCAGAGTAAAGGTCCCTAGTCGAGCATTGCTCTCTAGGCGCTGGCTTAGTTGGAAAGTTAAGTGACCAGACTGGATTTAAGGACCCTGGTCGAGCTTCGCCCTTTGGGTGCCAGTCCTGTTGGAAACGAGAGAGCCGAAAGGCTGAGACTGTTTAGTAATGGGGATTAGGGTTCTACTGAAGTACTATGTCCTATGGTATGTGAAATTTATTTTTATTTAAGGATGGCGTGACGCGTATACTTTTGCATGACTTGAATGTTTATTTCAAATTAAACAAATGTGTTATTGAAGTGTTTGTAATTATTTTTAGATATATGATTTTAACTCACTCCTGAGACTCACAGTCTCAATTTAACTGTTTTTCAGGTGTGGTTAGTTTTCCCGTAGTGCTTTTCATCTAGCAGTCTGATTCCTTCATCTTCGGGTTAATGTAATTGATATATTATTGGTATGTTGACTTTTATAATTCTAGAATCTCCGCAATAGAAATTTCAGATTTATCATTTTGAAATTTCATGTAAATTTCAGTCTTGCCTATTCATGCTGGCAGTCCACATTCTAAATATGTAGAACCTAAATGTTAAGGTTGATTGTGGATTAGTGCTATTAGATTGAGATTTGATAAAGTTAGTGATTGGTGAGGCTTACTACGGGATTCAGTGGCTTATGCCTATCCATTCCCTAGTGCCGGTCACGGGCCTATAGATCGGGTCGTGACAGTGTATATTTGTAAAAATTAGAAAAGAACCCCGTAAAAAGGGTACATTTATAAAAATGAGAAAAGAACCTCGTAAGAGGTGTATATTTGTAAGTATGAAAAAAAATTCCATTGGAAGGGAATATTTAGAATTTGAAAAAACAACCTATAAATGAGGTACGTTTGTAAATATGAGAAAACAATCCCACAAGAGGGATATATTTATGCTTGTGAGAAAACAACCTTATAAGATGGGTTTATTTTTTAGTATGAGAAAAAACGACCCTGTTAGAGGGAAATATTTTTAAATATGAGAAAATAACCTTGTAGGAAGGATATATTTGTAAGTATAAGAAACATCCCACCAAAAGGAATATAATTGTAAATATGAGAAAATAACCCTGTAATCGAGGTATATTTGTAACTATGAGATAAAACTCCATAAGAGGAATACATTTGTCAAAATGATAGAACCCCGTAAGATGGGTATATTTGTGAAAAATGGAAAAATAACCATGTAAGACGTGTATATTTAAAAGTATGAGAAAAAGACCTAATGGCGGAGAATATTTGTAAATTTGAAAACATAACCTCGTAAGAGGGGTATGTTTCTGAATATCAAAAAACAATACCGTAACAAGGGTATATTTATAATTATTAAAAAATAACCTTGTAAGAGGGGTTTATCTATGAGTATGAGAAAACAACCCCGTTGAAGGGAAATATTTTTAAACATGAAAAAACAACCTCGTAAGAGAGGTATATTTATAAGTATAAGAGAACATCCCACCAAGAGGAATATAATTGTAAATATGAGAAAAGAACTCCGTAAGAGGAGTATTTTTATAACTATGCGAAAAACACCATAGGTGGGTATATTTGTGAAAATGAGAAAACAACACTGTAAGAGGGGTACATCTGTGAAAATGAGAAAACAATCCCATAAGAGGGGTATATTTGTGATTATGAGAAAACAACCTCATAAGAGGATTTATTTATGAGTAGGAAAAAACAACCCTGTTGTAGAGAAATATTTTTAAATATGAGAAAACAATCTCGTAGTAGGGGTATATTTGTGAGTATAAGAAACATCCCACCAAGAGGAATATAATTGTAAATATGAGAAAATAATCCCGTAATAGGGGTGTATTTATAACTATGAGATAAAACCCCACAAGAGGGATATATTTTTCAAATGAGAAAACACCCTCGTAAAAGGATTATATTTGAAAGTGTGAGAATAATACCTATTGGCAGGAAATATTTGTAAATTTGAAAACACAACCTTGTAAGAGGGGTATGTTTCTGAATATCAGAAAACAATCCCGTAACAAGTGTATATTTGTGATTATTAGAAAACAACCTCGTAAGTGGGGTTTATCTGTGAGTATGAGAAAACAACCCAATTGAGGAAAATATTTTCAAATATGAGAAAATAACCTCGTAATAGAGGTATATTCACGAGTATAAGAGAATATCCAACTAAGAGGAGTATAATTGTAAATATGAGAAAAGAATCCCATTAGAGGAGTATTGTTGTAACTATTTGAAAAAATATAGGTGGGGAATATTTGTGAAAATGAGAAAACAACCATGTAAGAGGGGTATATTTGTGAGAATGAGAAAACAATCCCGTAAAAGGGGTATTTTTGAGATTATGACAAAACAACCTCGTAAGAGGGGTTTATTTATGAGTTTGAGAAGACAACCCCGTTGGAGGGAAATATTTTTAAATATGAGAAAAAAACTCGTAAGAGGGGTATATTTGTGAGTATAAGAACCATCCTATAAGGAGGGGTATAATTGTAAATATGAGAAAACAACCCCATATGAGGTGAATATTTGTAAGTATTAGAAAACAATCCCATTTGAGAATATATTTTTAAATATGAGAAAACAACCTGGTAAGAGGAGATATTTGTAAGTATAAGAAAATATCAGACCATTAGGGATATGATTGTAGATATGAGAATATAATCCCGCAAGAGGGGGTATATTTGTAGCTATCAGAAAAAATTCCATAAGAGGGGTATATCTGTGAAAATGAGAAAACAACCCCATAAGAGATGTATATTCGTGAAAATGAGAACACTATCCCGTAAGAGGTGTATATTTGTAAGTATGAGAAAACAAATCCCGTTGGAGGGGAATATTTGTAAATTTGAAAAACCAACCTCGTAAAAGAGGTATGTCTATAAATATAAGAAAACAACCTCGTAAAAGAGGTGTATATTTGTAATTATGAGAAAAGAACCTCATAAGAGGGGTTTATTTGTGAGTATGAGAACACAACCCCATTGGAAAGAAATATTTTTAAATATGAGAGAACAACCTCATAAGATGGATATATTTATGAGTAGAAAAAAATCCCAACATGAGAAATATAATTGTAAATATGAGAAAACAACTCCGTAAGAGGGATTTATTTGTAACTATGAGAAAAAATCCCGCAAGAGGGGTATATTTGTGCAAATGAGAAAACAACCCCCTAAGAGTGGTACATTTGTGAAAATGAAAAAATGACCTCATAAGAGGTGTATATTTATAAGAATGAGAAAAAAAACTCCGTTGGAGGGGAATATTTATAAAATAGAAAAACAACTTCGTAAGAGGGGTAAGTTCATGAATATGAGAAAACAATCTCGTAAGATGGGTATATTTGTAATTATGATAAAACAACCTCGTAAGAGGGGTTTATTTGTGAGTTTGAGAGGACTACCCTGTTAGAGGAAAATATTTTTAAATATGAGAAAACAACCTCGTAAGATTCATGCATTGGATTACAATTAAGCAACAGTCAATCTATCCCAAATTGAAACTCAACCAAAAACTAAACTAGCAATCTAAACAAGAGTAATTATCATGTTAGTGTATGAAGAAATTAAATATTACATTCAACATCAAGTATTCAAGAAACCATAGGCCTCACAAGGAATCACTCTATGCACTCGGTGTTTAAAAGGTAGTCATCAATCCCTCAACGCAATTATATTCAACCTATTTACCATAGGCTTGCTCATAAATCCCATCTCTGCTACTACAAACAATCAAATATCACAATCAAAGTGTCTTCATAAGGGTTGTAATGGGGCTTATGTTTAGTTATGGAAATTTGGAAGTGTGGTGTAAAAAAATTTCTGAACTTCTGCAATGCCTTACCCATAATTTCAACTCAAAAAGGACTAAATGCCAAACAAAGATAATTAAACTCACTATAGTTCCTATGTCCCTATGTCTCTAGACTAAATGAAAATTGAATGAATACTCAATAAAGAACTATTTGTTTGTTTTTTTTCTTTTGAATAAACAATAGAATAGAATCACATTAGATTGAAGGGAGCATCTAAACCAAATTTTTAAAGGACTTAATGAATTCAAAGTAAAAATAAAATCAATATTTTATCCAATTTAATGAACACATTGCAAAAATTCCAGAAATAGGGTAGGGATTGACAAACGAAAGGCTTAACAAAGTGGGATGATAAAGCAGAATGGTAAAAATGAAGAAAGTGGATAGGCTCATACTTAGCTAACTAATGAAAAATATTCATAGGTTGGCTTTTGGCTACAATGGTAAATCCTAAGTGCCCTTATCATTTCATAACATTTGATTGTTCATGTGACCTCAATAAGTATTACTGAGCAAGTTCTAGAAATAAAAAGAATACAATGCACACTCAAACAAGAAAAAAGGAGCATTTATAATGTATGCTCAATTAGGTTCAAAAACTCACAATTTAAGTGTGTACTTTTGCATAAGGTGTCCAAATGCCATCAATCAAATCATCATTTAATCAATTCATACACAAAATATAATAACTAATCAAATTCAAATTAACTGACCTAAAGAATGGTCAAGTAACACTGGTTTAACCCAGCCACTATGATAAACTAAAAATTGCTCAATATTTTTCCAAAAGCAACAAACAATAAGGAGGAAAAATCTCATGCTCATAATCATAACTATCACTCTTTCGAAGATAAACAAAAAGCTCATAAACATCCTAAGTATCCTGAATATATACATCATCAATAATACAATACATAATAATCAGAAAACATAAGAAAAAGAAAAGCCAAAATAACGGCTTACCCACCCCACACTTGAAAGACAAATTGTTTGCAGTGTATAAAGGAGTTAGGAAGCAACAAAATAAGTACAAAAAGGAAAAAAGATAAATACAAAGAGATAATGCCCTACTCATCCTGCTGGGCTGGTAGCGGTAGTGGAGATGGTGCTGCTGGAGGTGGTGCTGCTGGGAAGAGGAGGTGCAGCATCGACTGCTAGAGGTGGTGCTGTTAGGAAGAGGAGGTGCATCATCGGCTGCTAGAGGTGGAAAATACTCGCTAAAGTCAGCAAAGTCAAAATAATCTATCCTATTCTACTGCAAGGGTACCTCTATCTTGTCCCCCTAGGCCAACTGCCTCTATAGCAAATCCAGAATCTACCTCTAAAGGAAGAAAGTGGAGGAGAACTCAAGTGTGAGCTCCCTGTAAATGGGCTCCACAATGCCAAAGAAGGCCTCAAAAGGTTGAGTTTGAACTCTCGAATCTCAGTAGCTAGGCTAATTGTCTCTAATGTCTGCCAGTCGGTGCATCTCCCACAGCCTAACTGCATGTACCACAGTTGTTGGTAACGAGCCTCGTGTGGGGCTTTGAAACTGTAAAACTCTATGTCGTGTGGGAGTTGGAGGTGGAGCTGAAGCTCTAGGGTCAGGTGGTTGTGGTGCAGGTGCTCGAGGTGCAGGTGGTGCAGGCTAGTCAAGTGAGTTTGAACGCCTTCTCTTGGAGATACCCACCTTACAGGGTCTCTCACGCTGTTCAAACATAGTACATGCATGGAAATTGATCAAAACTCTTGCCAAAACAGTAATTCTTGCACCAAAGAGTCAATCATTATAATAACAACATAAGTTTAATAGCAAGATAACAATAATTTAACATATTCTCAGCACACTTGCATTAGTCAATTTCCAATTCAGCAGCATAACGACTAATTCACCGAACCAGCTCACAATCCAGCAAGTTCAAATATCCTAAATAATGACAATAGGGCAATTCAAATGTAGAATAGAAGAAATCAAAATTATAAACAATAGTAATGAATAAAGCAAAATATAACATAATAACAAATCAAAATTAAAGAATAGCAAGAAGTTCAACGAAACAACGAATAAAATGCAACAAAAATGACGAATTTAACAAGGAGATTGATGAAAATAAGAAAAAATACCAAAAGTTACAGAAATAATTAAAGAAATTAGAGAAAAGAGGAAAATCACATACCAAAATGAAGTATTGAACAAAGTTAAGGGAAGAAACTTACTTGATTTGCCAGAAAAACACTTAAAAATTGAAGGAAAAGAGGCAGAGGATATGGGCCTATACGCACGAAGAGAGAGAGGATTGCTACCTGTGATATGGCACGACTTATATAAGCGCTGAGTCAACATGCTTGATGTGCATAGTTTTACACATATTTGCTTGCATATTATTGCATGTGTTCTTAGCAATTATTATGCTTTATTCCCAGATCACCTGTGTTTTGTCTTCTTTTGCATTTCAAGAGCATTTATAGGACCGTCATCGGTGTTTAAGCAATTATAGATCAATACGTGTGGAAATGGACGAGAATTCATCAAGATCGGACAAGAGCTCGCGTTGCACACATTGAGCACGACCTAAGTCAAGGCCGTGCTGACCATCACGGCCTGGACTCTGGCCGTGACCAACCATCGAAACTTGGTCTTCAAAATAATGGTTTGGGCACAGTTTCCGAGGCCACCACGGCCTCCACCACGGCCTCCACCACGGGCCGTGGTGGCCAAAGACGGCCTAGACTCCGCACGGTCGTGCTGAAACAAAATATATAAGGAAAACGAATTTTTTATGGTTAGAAAGAGGGGGAAGGAGTCACATAGAGCCCTGGCGGCTGGTTCGGTTTTTGCACAGTATTAAGTGCGAGAGAGAGTTGCAGGGAGGAAGAACCCCGAAATCGCAAGGTTCCGAGTATAAAACAGTAGTGGAGCAATTCAAGAGGCAATTTGGGAGATTAATCAAAGTGTAGATCCAGATTTGGAGCTGTTCATCCAATTCGAGAGAAAAGGGTGTACCTGTTTCATTTTCATTATTCTTTCGTTGTAATTGATTTCATAGATTGTTTTAAACATGAACATGTTTAGCTAGACTGATTAAATCCATTGGGATTTCTTTACTATGTTGGCCTAATATTATATTATTAGATTGTTTGAGTTGGTTTTATATTCTTCTTGCTTTCAGTATTAATAAGATAGCATTATTCATGAGACGTTGTAGTGTTTAGATTGCTTTGTGTGATTGAGAAGTCCATTTGGCAATTGGAATTTTGAATAGCAAGAACTGGTTAATAATCACTTAGAGATAAGGATAATTAACTAGCCGGATTAAGAATTAACAAAGCTTAATAGAGGCAGATTAAAGCTTAATGCTAATTTAAGAATCAATCGTTAGGAAGAGATTCCAACTTTGGGTTATTAGGTTTAGGAATTCGGTTATCTCGAGAGAGAAATCGAATTCAGTTAAGAATTCATCCACGGGTAGCATAATTGGCTTCATTAATCCTTTATCTTTTGTTTGATTACCAACTAGTTTAGGTTCCCTTTGGGTTTGCTTTCTTGTCTTGGTTATTTCATTTATCCATTCATTCCTACATCTCCCTTAGAACTTAGCTTGTAGCTATTAGTTAGTTTAGAAATTATTCATCATTCATTTTAAGTTAATATAACAAAGAACAAAGGAGTAACTCTGGGCTTTCACTTTCCCGAGGAATACGACCTTGATACTCGCCATTAGTGCTAGACTGCATCGATAGGTACACTGCCTTAGATTGTAGCTAACACAAGTAGCACACATCAAGTTTTTGGCACCGTTACGGGGGAATGTTTGAAAACTAGAGTGAAATTTGCTATTTGTTAATTTAGCCATTTTTTTATTTTATTTCTGTTTTGTTTGTATACATTTATTTAGTTAAGTTTATGATTCAGGTAGTGAATGATAAGGAGGATCAATGTTAAATTCAAACTCTTTGTATGATGCGTTGGAAAATGGGATTAGGAACCAAAATAGTGCTAAAATTTGGGATACCCATGCATCTTTAGAAGCTCGAGTGGAATCGTTTTACAGGGCTACCGATCAACTCTCCACTCCTATCCTTTCATCTTAAGTTTTTTGTGAATTTTGTTGTGGTTTACATTTGAGTAATGATTGTCCATTGTATAGTGATTTTTCTCATTGTTCTTATAATTATGAACAGGTGAATTATACGGGAAGTTGGCCAAATGACTCGTATGAAAGCACCTACAATCAAGAATGGAGCACTCATTCACCCTTTGGGTGGAGCTTAGATGGCCCAGAACTACCGAATCTCGAAGAACCACTTAATCTTGCACCTTCAACTCAAGATGAAGAGTTAGTGTCAGAGGAGCTGATGATGAGGTTTATTACAAGTCTTGATGATAGATTCCAACAAACAGAGAGGGTACTTGAAAGTCAACAAGCCTCCATTAAGAACATAGAGCATCAAGTAGGCTTGATCTTCAAGTTACTAGCTGAAGAGCAATTGGGAACTCCATCAAACGCTACTGAATCCGAGGAACACTTGAGCGCCGTCACTTTGCATTCAGGTGAGAATTTTTCTGGTTTATCTACTATGTTTGATGATGATGCTTCTGTGCAGGATGATTTCTTGAACATGGAGATGGAACCAGAGAAGGAAGAGGCGAACATGATTCCTTTGAAAGACTATCAACAAGAACGTACAGTTGATGATGCTGAGTTGCAGTTAGAGGAATTTTTGGTGGATTTTCCACAAGTCCCTTCGATGATGGAAGATGAGCACGAGTTATCCAATGAAGAAGTCTTAGAGGAGCTCGAGTTTCTTCTAGCAAGTGAACCAAGCCAAGGACTAGAGAAAACCATCGACGTTCCTGAAGAAATTGCCCAACCGTCGATCCTTCCAAATTGGTGAAACTGCAGCTTTCAAATTGGAAGAGCCCCTAGAGGATCATGACTACATGCAATTATATGAGGAGTGAGTTTTGCCCATCATACTAGCAGCTTGCTTGATAGTCGGGAAGAGGAAATTGATGATTATCCCTCTAAGCGGATACTTGAAGCCATTTGCTTGGAAGAAGGATGGATGGTCGTCGATCACGCCCATTTGCCTTTCACCATGAGTCCAGCTAAGAAGACTCATCATTGGGATTTCTTTACTATGTTGGCTTAATATTATATTATTTGATTGTTTGAGTTGGTTTTATATTCTTCTTGCTTTCAGTATTAATAAGATAGCATTATTCATGAGACGTTGTGGTGTTTAGATTGCTTTGTGTGATTGAGAAGTCCATTTGGCAATTGGAATTTTGAATACCAAGAACTGGTTAATAATCACTTAGAGATAAGGATAATTAACTAGTCGGATTAAGAATTAACAAAGCTTAATAGAGGCGGATTAAAGCTTATTGCTAATTTAAGAATCAATCGTTAGGAAGAGATTCCAACTTTAGGTTATTAGGTTTAGGAATTCGGTTATCTCGAGAGAGAAATCGAATTCAGTTAAGAATTTGTCCACGGGTAGCATAATTGGATTCATCAATCCTTTATCTTTTGTTTGATTACCAACTAGTTTAGGTTCCCTTTGGGTTTGCTTTCTTGTCTTGGTTATTTCATTTATCCATTCATTCCTGCATCTCCCTTAGAACTTAGCTTGTAGCTATTAGTTAGTTTAGAAATTATTCATCATTCATTTTAAGTTAATATAACAAAGAACAAAGGGGTAACTCTGGGCTTTCACTTTCCCGAGGAATACGACCTTGATACTCGCTATTAGTGCTAAACTGCATCGATAGGTACACTACCTTAGATTGTAGCTAACACGAGTAGCACACATCAATGCCCGTGTTTGAGGCCGTGCTGACCAACACACCCAGTCCCATAGCACATGTTAGTCATAGAAAACTTGTCGAAGTCTAATTTTTCTATCAACACGGTTTGAGTGCCCTCAACACGATTGTGTTACTTGATACGGACGTGTTTACAACCCGTGTCACTCTCGAAAACATGCTGAAGTCCAATTTCAGCTCAACAAGGTTTGGTTGCCCACAACACACCCATGTTGATAAGCACGTGCATGTTGAACTGCCAAGACCGTGCTGAAGCCTAGAGTTCATTTCTAGCACTTTTTCATGCGTAATTTCCTATAATTTTCAATAGTCAAACATCCAAGTTTTCTTCCACATACCTCAAAACACTCAAATGGCATATAAAACTTAAAAGTTAAATGAAATAAAGACTTAAACTAAGAAAATATTTCGAAACCAATGATCAAAATGTCAAAAACATAAAATAAAAGTAGGGTTGCCTCCCAAAAGCGCTTCTTTTTTTCCCCTAATCATTTAGCTGGACTCATTGATCACTCCCTTCATGTGCGAGTTTAACTTGTGTCGCAGTTGAATTGCCAGGTTATGGATGTTCTCCATAAGAATCTTAGGTGAGCAATAAGTGTGGGTAATCCCTGGAATGTCAGCATTCTTCCAAGCAAACGCCTTCTAGTACTTCCTTAGAGAGGGCAATGTAATTTCCCTCACCTCAGGTGTCAAGTCTGCTGCTGAAATGTCAATCAAACTATTGTCTTTGTCTAGATGTGCATAGTCGATATGCTTTGGGAGCTCTTTCAACTCAAGAACTGGTGGTTCCTCAATTGATGGCCTCAACTTCTGCACACCTACCCTATCAATTACAACAAACTTATTATCTTCTTCGCTTGGCTCATTTGCTAATAAAAATTCAAGCTGTTCCAACACTTTCTCATTTGACAGCTCATGCTCATCTCCATTGGCAAAGTAACTTGTAGAGGGTCTTCAACCAACATCTCCTGGAATTGTGTCTTAACAACATCATCAAGTACATTAATAGAATACACAGCATCATCATGATCTAAAGACTGTTTCATAGAATTATTCAAGTCAAAGGTGACAGTGTCATCCCCTACCCTAAGTTCAAGCTTTTCATCACAAACATCTATAATTGCCCTAGATGTTGCAAGGAAAGGTCTACCTAGAATCAAAGGTACACTACTCTCACCATCCATGTCTAAGATCACAAAGTTAACAGGAAATATGAATTTATCCACCTTAATAAGTATATTCTCTACAATACCCCTAGGATACTTGGCTGACCTATCAGCTAGTTGTATGCTCATCTTAGTAGGTTTTGTCTCTCCTAACCCCAACTTGCAAACAGGTTGTAGGACATTACATTAATGCTAGCTCATAAATCAGCTAAAGCATCACTAGTAGTTAAGTCACCTATAACACAATGGATAGTAAGAATCCCTAGATCATGTTTCTTTTTCGGTAACTTGTTTTGGAAAATCACTGAACATTCATTGTTTAGCGTCACGAATGCGAAGTCCTCAAACTTCCTTTTGTTGCTAAGTATCTCCTTTAAGAACTTCATGTACCTAGGCTTCTCCAAAATAGTTTCAATGAAAGGTAAGTTTATGTGTTCTGTAAAATAGTTTCAATGAAAGGTAAGTTTATGTGCAGTTGTTTATCAAGAAATTTACCAAACTACTGCTCGACTTGTGCATGCTTCAACCTAGCAGGGTACAAAATTTTGGGCTGGAATTCCCTCAATAGAATCTTCTTTGCCTTTTCTTTCTCTAGTTTCTTCGCCTTGTTATCTTCAACCTTTTTGCTCGAATCTACCTGCGCATCAACATCATTATTAGAAATAGGAGAAGAACCAGGAATATACTTACCTGACCGCAAAGTGATTGCATTCACATGCTCTCTCGGGTTGGACTCTGTATTACTGGGCAAAGTCCCTAGCTGCCTCTCAGCCATCATCTTAGAAATCTGGCCTATATGATTCTCCAAGTTCTGAATGGAGGCCTATTGATTTCTAAGGGCTGCATCCATCTGCTGGAATCTGGTCTCTGAAGTGGACACCAACTTCATCATTAGCTCCTCTAAGTTAGGCTTTTTCTCTTAAGTCTAAGGAGACTGAGGTGGGAGAATAGATTGTTGCGGCTACTGATGTAGTCTTTGAAATTGTAGTGGCCCTTGGTTGTTGTTGTTCCTCCATCTGAAGTTCAGATGATTTCTCCATCCCGGATTATAAGTTTTGCTATATGGGTTATTCTGCTGCCTATGCTGACTCCCTATATAGTCCACCTATTCATGGTTAAATAAAGAAGAAACAAACATACCTCCCGACATACAGTTAATAATGAAATGCAGGCTGCCACAAAACTCACAACTTGCTTGAGCTACTTGGACATGCGTCTGGAGTTGGTCAATTTTCTTAGATAATAACTCCACTTGAGCCGCCAAGGCTATAGTGGCATCTAACTGGTGTACACTCCCTTGACGTCCCATCCTGCTCCTAATAGTGTTTCATTGGTAATTATTTGTGGTTATCTCCTCAATCAAGCTTTGGGCTTGCTCTTGTGTCTTGCTGCTCAAAGAACCACTTACAGCTGCATCTACCATATGATTAGTAGCCAAACTCAAACTATTATAAAAAGTTTGTACCTATAACCAGATTGGTAATCCATGGTGTGGCCAGTATCACGATAGGTCCTTGTACCTCTGCTAGGTATCGTACATCGACTCATCGTCAAACTGCACAAAAGAAGATATGTCATTTTTAAGCTTGGCAGTTTTAGAGGGAGGAAAGTACTTAAACAAAAAATTCTCTGCTAAAGAATCCCAAGTAGTGATAGTGTTTGGAGGTAATGACTGTAGCCATCGCTTTGCTTTATCCCTCGAAGAAAATGGAAACAAGCGAAGACGAATTGCATCATCTGTTGTCCCATTATTCTTGAAGGTATCACAAATCTCCAAGAAACTCGCTATATGCGCATTAAGATCCTCATCTGGCAAGCCTCCGAACTGAACCGTTTGCTGCACCATCTGAATTACATTAGGCTTTATTTTAAAATCATTGGCAGCGACAGCAGGTCGAGTAATGCATGTTCACATCCCCTTCAGCGATGGTTTTGTAAAATCATAAATCGTTCGATTATTTTCATTATTGTTGTTGGCGTTTGCCATCTCTACTATAATGTCTTTCGGTTTAATCTCATGTATGGCTTTCCCAACCTGAGTCTCTTCCTCCTCTACATTCAACCGCTTCCTCAACTACCTAAGGGATCGCTCTGGTTTTGGTAGAAGGTCTACTAGATCAAGACTGGATCTCCTGGTCATACAAAAGATCTGTAGATAATTTTTGAAATGAATTGGCGTATCTCTCGAGTTAACCAATTCTTAATCCTAAAGATCTAAAGTTGGAATCTCTTCCTAACAATTGATTTTAGAATAACATTAATCTCTAAATTACCGCTAATAAGAATGTCTAGTTCTTATTCCAGTAAGTTATTATACTTATCTCTAAGATGCAAATCACTTAATCACACAAGCAGTTGTCCAAACTCAGTTTAATTTCTCAATTACAAAGGAGTTCCAAATTGATTCAACAATGAAGAAGAAACAATAGATTTTATTATGCTTGAATGAAACTACAATCTTAACTCAACAACCCAATTAATTAAGCACAAAACAAGCCTAGCATGGCTAAAGATCACCCGAAATGGGTTTAATAGAATTAGTTACACATGTTCATGATTAAACTACTACAATAGTCGAATTCAAAGTAGACAAGAATCGAAAAGAACATGAACACCCTTTTCTCAAATGGTGAAATGTTATCCCCTCTTGAATAACTCTGAATCCAATCTCTGCAGCTTAAGATCTCTTTCTTCTTTCTTTTGAATCTTCAATCCAATCCTCAAAAACAACTATTTGGATAATGTTGAAGTGGAGTTTGTCTCCGTTTTTCTCTTGTTGATCGTCGGGAAGGTTGCTCTCAAGGTCTGTCTTGAATATCCCAAAGTTCTCTCTTTCTTGCCTTTCTTTTTCTTTTCTTTTAAATTAGGTTTCAGGATCTAACATGGTCTAGATTTGGGCCGTGCTGAGGAGCACATCCTGCATCCATGTTGTCTTGATCTAAAAGTGTACATTTGGCCTTCTTTAGCACAGCTTGAATTTGGGCCGTGTTCCTCAGAATAAGCATGCTCTTAGGTTCTTGTCACTCTAAGAAACCGTGTTGCAAATCACTTCTTCTCGCCACAGGTAAGGCATTTTAGCACGCCCTCTAACGCTAACCTTGCTCCTCAGCACGGGCGTGTTGGCAGGGTTTGTTGAATAGTCTAACGCGCCCAATTCGACCGTTTCTTCTTGATTTTGGTCTAATTTCTCTCTAACTTTGATGATGTACCTAGAAAAACACCTAAGACATAAAGAAAATTAAAATAGGGTGACTGAATACAAAATCACATAATTTGGCCTTAAAACAACTCAAAATCAAACATGCAAACATGTGTAATATCAAGGATATCAAACACAGTCCTGTAGGCCCACGTAACATCATCTAGTTTAATGGACCAATCCTTCGTAGATCATTCTACAGTTTTTTCAAGTATCCTCTTAACTCTCTATTGGTATTCTCTACTTGACCACTGGTTTGAGGGTGATAAGGAATAGCAAATTTATGCATGACTTCAACCCTTTTTAACACTTTTTCTAGTTGAGCATTATAAAAGTGCATACCCCTATCACTGATAATTGCCTTGGGAATGCCAAACCTGTAGAAAATATTTTTCAACAATTTCATTATTACCCTTGCATCATTACAAGGCAAAGCTTGTGCCTCGACCTATTTAGAGACATAATAAATAACTACTAATATATATTTATTGCCAAAAGAACTGGGAAAGGGTCCCATGAAATCTATACCCCACACGTCAAAAATTTCGCATTTAAGTATACTGTGTTGGGGCATTACATTACGAGATGAAATATTACCTGTACGTTGGCAATGGTCACATTCTTGCATAAATGATTGGCTATTCTTAAATAAAGTTGGCCAATAGAATCCTGATTTTAGGACTTTTTGAGCTATTCTACTAACCCTATAATGTCCTCCAGCTAGTCCACTATGGCAATGACTACGAATGCTTATAGTTTTCGGCCATTCCACACACCTCTTTATTATCCTGTCTACACATATTTTAAATAGAAAAAGATCTTCTCAAAAGTAATATTTCAAATCTACAAAGAATTTATTCTTTTGTTGATAAGAGTATTTTTTTTGGAAGTTCCCTTGCAACTAAATAGTTTGCAAAATCAACACACCATGGTATTGAAAAATTTGAACTACCTACTAAATTTGCTATAGCATACGACTGTTCATCTAGAAAGCGATCATTAATGTCCCTCTCATGTAAATTCTCTAGATGGGGGGTTCTCAAGGTGTGATAGATGGTCAGCCGCCAAGTTTTCTGCACCTTTTTTTTCTTATATCTCTAAATCAAATTATTGCAAAAGTAAAACCTATCATATCAATCTTGGCTTCGCATCAGTTTTAGAGAACAAATACCTCAATGTTGAATGGCGAGTGTATACTATCACTTTTGAAAAGATCAAGTATGATCAAAATTTGTCAAAAGTAAAAATAACTGCAACCAGTTCCAATAGTAGTATAGTTCGCTTGTGCGTCAATCATCGTTCTACTCGTGTAATAGATGGGCTGAAAGTGCTTTTCTCTCCTCTGACCAAGAACGGCTCCAACTGTAAAGTCACTTGCGTCACACATTAGCTCAAAAGGAAAACTCCAAATCAGCGCTACCATAATTAGGTCGTTGGTGCAGGTTAGTAAATATAAAGTCAACATCCTTCTCCAAAAGTGTAGTAAGAGGTCTAGCTATTTTAGAGAAGTCTTTATTGAACTGCATGCCTAAAAAAAAGCTTTAACAGATGAGGGAGGTGGTAGTTTCTCAATAGTCTCAATCTTTCTCTATCCACCTCAATTTCTTTACTAAAGATTTTGTGTCCCAACATAACGTTTTCTTATACCATAAAATGGCATTTCTCCTAATTTAACACTAAATTAGTCTCCTCGCATCTTATCAATACCTTCTCCAAATGCTTTAGACATTCTTCAAATGAATTTCCATGGATAGAAAAGTCATCCATGAAAACTTCCATTATATCCTCAACCAAGTCATCAAAGATGGCCATCATGCATCTCCAAAATGTCGCTGGTTCATTACATAATCTGAATGGCATTCTTCTATATGCAAAGGTTTCGTAGGGGCATGTGAACGTGGTCTTTTCCTGATCCTCAAGGGCTATTGGAATATGAAAATATCCTGACAAATCATCTAGAAACAAATATACTTATGCCCTGATAATCTCTCTAGCATTTGATCAATGTACGGTAATGGGAAATTATCTATCCTTGTAGCATCATTCAGCTTTCTATAGTCGATGCGCACCCTCCATCCTGTCACAGTTCTTGTTAGGACTAGCTCAAATTGTCATGCCTCCCTTCTTCGGCACTACTTGTATTGTGCTTACCCAAGAATTGTTCAAAATGGGATAGATAATCTCGACATCAAGAAGCTTAATCACCTCCATTTTTACTACTTCCTTCATGTTGGGATTGGACGCCTTTGAGGTTGCATCACAGTTTTGAACTCTTCTTCCATAAGAATCTTATGTCTATAAAAGGAAGGGTTGATTCCCTTTATATCTGCAAATTTCTAAGGTATTTCCCTCCGCCTCCTTCTTAAGACTTACAATAGCTTAGCCTTTTAGTCATCCAGTAATGTAGAATTGGCTATTACTGGTATCTTGGATCCTTCTACCAAGAAGGCATATTTCAAATGCTCCAGAAGCTGCTTGAGTTCCAAAGAAGGAGGGTCTTCAATGGAAGGTTTCATCCTTTCCTCTTTCGGCATCTTAATATAGTCGAATGACTGCTTTCTCATTAGCCTTGCCGCCTCAAGGGGTAACTATTATAAAGCTCTTGGCATTTCACATTTTTCATGTTCTTGTACCAAACATAACTCCAAAGGACCTTTAGAAACAATAGATGAAATAAAATTGACACTCTCATTCTCAATTGTATCATTACCAACATCCATGTCATCATGTACAAGCAGATGGTTCATAGCGTTAGGGATTTGAAAAGTCACTTGCTCTTCCCCTACCCTAAGAATAAGGTTACCATCATGAACATCAATAATGGTCCTAGTTGTAGAAAGAAAGGGTCTTCATAAAATAAGGAGTTTCACCCATATCCATAACTATAAAATCTACAGGAAAAATAAACTCTTGAACCTTTACTAACAAGTCCTCAATGATACCCCTAGGATATACAACAGATTTATCAGCTACTTAGATACTCACGAGTGTTGGTTTATGTTCTCCCAGCCCAAGTTTCTTGAATAAATTATAAGGCATAACACTAATGCTAGTCCCCAAATCAGCAAGTGCATTATCAATATTTAAATTACCAATAAAGCAAGGGATAGTAAAACTCCCTAGGTCTTTTAGCTTCTATGATAGTCTCCTCTAAATGACCGTTGAGCTCTTTTCCGACAGTTTCACCATTAATACTTCCTCGAGCTTCCTCTTACTAGAGAGAAGTTCTCTTAAGAACTTAGTATACTTGGGCATCTGCAATGGAGCTTCCATAATAAGTATGTTAATATGCAACTACTTAAAGAGTTTAAGAAACTTACTAAACTTTGTATCTAATTTGTCCATCTGAAGAGGGGCTAGAAAGGGTATTCTTGGTTGATATTCCTTCACAAAAGGGGGTAGGCTTAGGTATTGCTTCTAGTTTATCCTCTACTTCAGCCTGTACACCCTTTTATTCATCATCAACCTTTTCAATCGTAGTAGAATTCTCATCTACTTCATTTAGCTTAGTTGTTAGCTCTTTGCCACTTTGCAGTGTAATAACCTTAAGCTGCTCCTTAGGGTTGGCTTATGTGTTGCATGGCAAATTTCCTTAAGGCCTTGCACTCAAAAGCTTTGCAATTTGTCCCACTTGATTCTTTAAAGTCTGAATCGAAGCTTGCTAGTTTCTAAGAGCAGTCTTTGTAGTCTGAGACCTTGTTTTAGACATCCAGATAAACTTCTCCATCATCTCCTCTAGATTACTCCTTCTAGGAGGAGCCTACTGCTGGTTTTTCTATTAGAAACCTAGGGGTGGAGATCTTTGCTGATTCTGGTTCCTCTAAGAGAAATTCAGGTGGTTTCTCCACCTCGGGTTATAAGTGTTGTTGTAGGGACTATTCTGTTGCTTAGGAGCATTTTCCACATTATCAACTTGCTCTGGCTTAGCAAAAGTATTGCCATTTTAGCAATCTTGACTTTGATGACCACCCTCACACCAATCATAAGTCATAACTTATGCCTGTCTTCCAGCTGAAGACATAGTCAAAGCATCAATCTTCTTACTCATGGACTATAACTATGCATTTACATCTACCATAGGGTCCATCGCATGGATCCCACTCCCTTTGACTCGAACCTACTCTCTTGGATTTTACCACTGATAGTTCGTGACTGCCATATCCTTAATAAGATCCATAGCTTGCTCAGGAGTTGATCCACTTGCTATAGCATTAATAGATTATCTACTTATGTAATTCAGTCCATTAAATAATGTTTGAATTTGCAACCATAAAGGTAAACCATGATGTGGATAGCTCCTCAGTAAATCCTTGAAATGTTCCTAGCAATCATACAGGGTCTTATTCTCTTGCTGAAGAAACCCTGCTATGTCATTCCTTAACTTGGCTATCTTAGAAGGTGGAAAGTATCGCTCCAAGAATTTTTCGGCCAACTGATTCCAAGTTGTAAATGTCCTAGCTGGAAATAATTTCAACCACTTCTTTGGCTTATTCCTTAATGAGAATGAGAATAGCCTCAACCTAATAGCATCATCTCATATCCCATTAATCTTGAAGGTGTCGCAGATCTCTAAAATATCATCCAAATGAGTGTTTGGATCCTTGTTAGGCAAACCGTCAAACAAGCAATTGTTTTGCACTATCTGAATAATGTTGGGCTTGATCTCGAAGTTGTTTGCTGCAACATTTGGCCTAACAATACTCGATGTAGCCCCATTAAGAGTTGGACGTGCATACTCTTGAATGGTTCTCTCCCTAGGTGGCGCTGCCATTCTTAACTGTTCTTCTTCTTGGTTGGTTCTCCTTCTTGATTCTGATTATGTAACTCCACCACCATTTTGGGTAAAGCTCGTTCTCGTTCTTCTCTTTACTGCTTCCTCAAAGTTCTTTCCAACTTTGGTTCGTAAGCAAATTATTCCGTCAAACTAGCTCAGGTCATACACAGATTCAGGTACTTAAAGAAAATAAAATTACAACAAAGAAAAATCAAATGAACAATAAAAATGCTAAACTAGCTTTTGAATTACTAATAATATCATAATGAAAAAGAGTTCTCGGGCCATGGCGCCAAAAACTTGATGCGCGCAAGGAGAGGAATCTCTTCCCAAACCCAATCACTTATATCATGCATTAAGATTAAGGAACTATTGAACAAAAGGATCTTTTATATCTATCTCTAGTATCCCAATCAATCCTTAATCCCTAAGATGTGATCCAGTATAAAATTTCTCTAATCAGTTTATAAAAATAAATCTCAATCAATACGTCGACTTATCAATTGAAATATACAATTAAGCAATCAAAGGAACAAAACAACTCATGGGAAAGATTAATTTTATTAACTTTGAATAGATCCATACAAAACAAATTAAGGTTCATCAAAACCCAAATAAGAAGAAAATTAGTTCCTAAACATTATAATAAAGAAGTAAAGATTAGGGGAAGAAAATCTCAAACTAGTCATGGAAGAGTAGAAATGAAAATCTTCAATCTTCAATCTTCAATCTTGGAAAATAATGAAGGAATTGATGTTCTTCCTTGAGAAATGACCAATCAAAACCCTAAAAATGAAATGAAAATGAAGTTTCTTAGTGTTTTTCTCTCTAAAAATGAATAAATAATAGAAATCTCTTTAAAAAACCCCAAAGTTCCTTTAAATAGTGTGTTTTTATGATCCACGGGCATCACATGGCCGTGTGACATTCTTAGCTCAAAATCGCTCTTTAGACAACCCTCTAGTCATATGAGAAGGGCACACGGGCATGTCCTCTTTCTGTGTCGTGTCTTGGATAATTTGCCATTTTCTACATCTTACACGAGCGTATGCTTCCCGTTTCATGCACTCCTTTAATCTACCAATTTCTGGACCTGACATAAGCAAGTCCTTCCCATGTCGTGCTTGTGTGATTCTTGGCTAATTTTTGTGTATTTTGATACCAAAACTTCTTGTCACGCAAACTTGCCAAGTACCTAAAAAGGATTGAAAACAAACTCAAAAAAATGAATTAAACTCAATTTAAGGTGAAATCAAGATAAAAAAAGACTCAAAAGTAAGTGCTTCTAGCACTTATCAATCCTCATATAAGATAATATATTATTATCTAAAGTCTAAGGATCACATCTTACATGATTGTCACAAGAGTATTGTCCATAGACAGTTGGGGTAAATTTCATATGGACAACTCAATAGGATCGTGTTCAATGAACTTGTTCTTGTAACAAGCACCCATATGCTTATCTCAAAATCCTTATTCCTCAACCTTATGAGACAGATTACTTACTTCATAAGTAACTCATAACGTATTATGGTAGTCTCAAGCATTTTATCAATATCCAACGATCAATATCTAATTCTTTATCAAACATCGATTATGAACAAAGTTTAGGAATGTATGTAATGAGAACCTAATCATTATAAACTCGCTTTATAATTCTCTTACATTTGTATTTACATTTCATGGTATTCATCTCTAACAGCTTGGATTATTCCTTAATAATACCCGACCACTCGTACCATTAAAGTCGAATAATGCCTTTATCTTAATTGTATGCCATCAATTGTGATGTATAAATTAACACAGATCATCTGACAACTCTTTGTCTTTAGAACATACTCTAACAATATATTTGTAACTATAAGAAAAAACCCCACAAGAGGAGTATATTTGTGAAAATGAGAAAAAAAAATCCTATAAGAGATGTATAATTTTAAGTGTGAGAAAACAACCCCATATGAGGAGTATATTTATGAGTATAAGAAAATATCCCAAAAGGAGGGATATAATTGTAGATATGAGAAGCCAAACCTTGAGGTGTAAATTTGTGAAAATAAGAAAATAACCCCGTAAGAGGTGTAAATTTATAAGTATTAGAAAATAACCCCGTTGCTGGAGAATAGTTGTAAATTTGAAAAAAGGACGCCGTAAGAGGGGTATGTTTGTGAATATGAGAAAAGAATCTCGTAACAGAGGTATATTTATTATTATGAGTGAACAATCCCATTAGAGGATTATATTTATGAGTATGATAAAATAACCTTGTTGGAGGGATATAATTTTAAATGGGGAAAAGTACAAAAACATATCTTGTTGTTAGGCTCTCTTGCACTTAGAGGACTGTGGTTCTTTTGTGATAAACAAATACCTTGTGATTTGGTTTTCTTATCTTTTTACTACCTTATAAATTAATATCTTTAGATTTTAATTCTTTGATATTAGTATAATATTCATTTTCAGTAATAAACTTATTGTATACTTGATTTACCATCAAACAAACTATCATGATACTTCTAAATATATTATAATTTTAGTTTAAAAATTACTTCTAAATGAGAAAAAAAACCACTTAAGACGGATATATTTGTGAAAATGAGAAAATAATCATGGAAGAGGTATAAATTTGTAAGTATGAGAAAATAACCCTGTTTGTAATGCCCACCTAATGCATTTGCATTTTTTCTTATAACATGCATATCATATAGATATAAGAAATGCATGAGATATGTATGGTATTAACGCTAATATTAAATAGAAGAAGATTATAAATATTACAATTAAGTCCATAATAAGAATTAGAAAGTTAAGGGATTGAATTGATTAATGGCAAAAATAAAGGGGTTAATTAAACCTAAAAAGAAAATTAATATGATAGAAAAGAGGAAGAAGAAAGAAAAGGTGGTAGTTCTTCTTCCTTCTTCTTCTTTTTTTCTTCTCCTTCTCCAAAAAAAGAAAACTGAATTTCCAAGTGGAATTTGGAGGTTTAGAATCTATTTTAGATCTTAATCTTCATCTACAAAGACTTTAGAGGTTTATTTGGTAAGTAATTTTAATATTTTGTTGAATTGAGTTAGGGTTTAGAAGACATAGAATTCGAGTTCTAAAGACCCAGTTTTTCAGTCTTATTATTTTGATCATATCTTGAGCTAGGAAGCTTTAATCGAGTGTTCTTTAATGATAGAAACTTTGAAGAGTCACCTAAAACTTTTATTTCTTTAGCTCGATCTGAATCAGGCTCTATGTAAGTATAATAAGAGAATACATTTTATTGTTCAGTTTCCATCTTTGGTTTGAGTAAGGTGGATTGTTTTGTAGGGATATTTCTCTATACAACTCCAATTGAAACAAAATCAGTTTTAAATTATATTAGACACATAAGGTTAGTGATCTAGAAATTTTCATCATAAAATTTGTTGTATAGAAGTTTTGGTAGATTTTTAAATTCACCCTATTAATTCTGCCACAGTTGGCAGCCACACATACGTAGATGATTTAGTGATATTATCATGCTAGATGAAATTCTATTAACTTTGGGTGTTTAAAAAATAAGTGAATTGTAATCTGTTTCTGCTAAAAAAATTTAGAATGAGGGTGACACCAAAGTAAGCTCAAGTAAAGGGAAGGGAGCAACAAAGGTAAGTGAATAACTTAATGTTCTATGTGAATATTACATAAAATAAATAATTATAATTTATTTATTTAATTTATTGATTAAGGGAAATGTATATAATATATTAATAGATGTTAATTTTTGTTTATAGTGATTTTTAATTATAGTATTGATGGGTGATTGTTTTCGAAATGAGATTTGTATATATGAATGTTGATTGGTGAATTAAGGTATTTTGTTATAATGTGAACAGTATATTTGATTTAGAAATATCTGGAGTTTTATAACTCCAAATGGAGTGCTACTTATTGCTATAGAAAATTTGAGAGGTAGTTTACAAATGTTATAGAAATAGAGGAAGCTTGATTTTGCTGTTTTGATGGTCAATCTGGATCATACTTTCTGTTGCTTAATTTTATTGACAGCTTGACCATGGTGGATTATTGTTTATGTTTCTCTTTGTATACACATCCAATTGATGTAAAATCAGTTTCAAATCAATCTAGACTTATAATATTATTTCTTTGGAGAATAGTGTTTTGGAATTCCTAATGTGGAATTTTTGGTGTATTTTTGAATGCACACTATTAAATCTGCCATGTTGAAATATGGTACGTTTTTGGTATATCATAGGTATATTATAGTTTCTTATATATTATGGAGATGTTAGTTATTAAAATGGAGTGGTATATGGTATATATAAATATAAGAATTATGGTTGAATGATCGTAAGAACACAATGCTACTTGTGAATGAGGCAAGGCTGTGTGCGATCATGGAATTTTCCATAAGATTATGGTTGGCTGTGTGCGTATGGGGATCCATAAAAATAAATATATATATATATATATATTATGGAATTAAATTATAATTCACAAGTTCGTTGCTATCCTAAAGAAAATACTATGACAATGTTTATATATACACTATAAAGTCATAATTAAATATCGAATCATTTGATGCTTGATAATACTACATGTTTGATTGTGTTATTTTTCATAGGAAATTATGTTATTCTTTTGCTGAGTTGCAGGCTCACTCCTCTGCATTATGTCTTTTTTAGGATTAGAAGAATTATAATTAGTTTTGACGAAACATTTGCATCTGTCGCACTAGCATTGTATCAGGTAGGTCAGCAGGAGGTCGCCCTCAATTTTTCTTGGACGTGACATGTCTAGTGGATTTTATTATCATGTATAAAATTGGAGCATTTTATGTGTAAATAGATAAAAGGGTGTATTATTTGATGTTGTGTCTTTTTGGTGTGTGATATGTATGACTCCTATAAATAGTTTTGTTATATGTATGACTCATATAAATAGTTTTGTTATACATATTAATTTGTGAGTTGAAAGTTAGTAGTTAAGGAACATGTTATGTATCAGTCCTTTGCATACAATGTATGCCTGACATCCTTTATAGGTGTCATATTTAGTGGTACCAACCCACACCAAATGGATCCATGATGGGGACAATAATACTAAGTCTTATCATTTTTAGCAATGGTTTTTGTATTTATTATTTTCGATCACTAGAAGCAATCTTCATTCTTCCTTCTTCTTCTTCTTTCTTTCTTCTTCTTCTTTAAAAAAAAAAGAAAACTGAATTTCCAAGTAGAATTTGGATGTTTAGAATCTATTTTAGATCTTAATGTTCATCTACAAAGGCTTTAGAGGTTTATTTGGTAAGCAATTTTAATATTTTGTTGAATTGAATTAGGGTTTAGAAGACATAGAATTCGAGTTCTAAAGACCTAGTTTTCCAGTCTTATTATTTTGATCATAACTTGAGCTAGGAAGCTTTAAATCGAGTGTTCTTTGATGATATAGAAACTTTGAAGAGTTATCTAAAACTTTTATTTTAGCTCGATCTGAATCAGGCTCTATGTTAGTATAATAAGAGAATAAATTCTATTGTTCAGTTTCCATCTTTGGTTTGAGTAAGGTGGATTATTTTATAGGGATATTTCTCTATAGACCTCAAATTGAAACAAAATCAGTTTTAAATTATATTAGACACATAAGGTTAGTGATCTGGAAAGTTTCATCATGAAATTTGTTGTATAGAAGTTTTGGTGGAATTTTAAATTCACCCTATTAATTCTGTCACAGTTGGCAGCCACACATATGTAGATAGTTTAGTGATATTATCATGCTAGATGAAATTCTATTAACTTTGGATGTAAAAATAAGTGAATTATGATCTATTTCAGCTAAATAAACTTGGAATGAGGGTGACACCCAAGTAAGCTCAAGCAAAGGGAAGGGAGCAACAAAGGTAAGTGAATGACTTAATGTTCAATGTGAATATAACATAAAATAAATAATTATAATTTATTTGTTTAATTGATTGATTAAGGGAAATGTATATAATATATTAATAGATGTTAATTTTTTTTATAGTGATTTTTAATTATAGAACTGATGGGTGATTATTTTCGAAATGAGATTGTATATATGAATGTTGATTGGTGAATTAAGGTATCTTGTTATAATGTGAACAGTATATTTGATTTAGCCATATCTGGAGTTTTATAACTGCAAATGGAGTGCTACTTATTGCTATAGAAAACTTGAGAGGTAATTTACAAATGTTATAGAAATAGATGAAGCTTGATTTTGCTGTTTTGATGGTCAATCTGGATCATACTTTCTGTTGCTTAATTTTATTGACAACTTGACCATGGTGGATTATTTTTTATGTTTCTCTTTCTATACACATCCAATTGATGTAAAATCAGTTTCAAATCAATCTAGACTTATAATATTATTGATATGGAGAATATAGTTTTGGAATTCCTAATGTCGAATATTTGGTGTGTTTTTGAATGCACACTATTAAATCTGCCATGTTGAAATATGGTATATTTTTGGTATATCATAGGTATATTATGGTTTCTTATATATTATGGAGATGTTAGTTACTTAAATGGAGTGGTATATGATATATATAAATATAAGAATTATGGTTGGATGATCGTAAGAACACAATGCTACTTGTGAATGAGGCAAGGCTGTGTGCGATTTGAAATTTCTCATAAGATTATGGTTGGCTGTATGCGTATAGGGATCCATGAAAAAATAAAAATAAAAATATATATATATATCATTATGGAATTAAATTATAATTCACAAGTTCATTGCTGTCCTAAAGAAAATACTATGACAATGTTTATATATACACTATAAAGTCATAATTAAATATCGAATCATTTGATGCTTGATAATACTACATGTTTGATTGTGTTATTTTTCATAGGAAATTATGTTATTCTTTTGCTGAGTTGCAGGCTCACTCCTCTGCATTATGTCTTTTTTAGGATTAGAAGAATTATAATTAGTTTTGACGAAACATTTGCATCTGTCGCACTAGCATTGTGTCAAGTAGGTCAGCAGGAGGTCGCCCTCAATTTTTCTTGGACGTGACATGTCTAGTGGATTTTATTATCATGTATAAAACTGGAGCATTTTATGTGTATATAAAAAAAAGAGTGTACTATTTGATGTTGTGTGCTTTTTGGTGTGTGATATGTATGACTTATATAAATAGTTTTGTTATATATATGACTCATATAAATAGTTTTGTTATACATATTAATTTGTGAGTTAAAAGTTAATAGTTAAGGAACATGTTATGTATCAGTCTTTTGCATACAATGTATGCCTGACATCCTTTACAAATGTCACACTATTGGAGGAAAATATTTGTAAATTTAAAATGATAACATCGTAAGAGGGGTATGTTTGTGAATATGAAAAAATAATCCTGTAAGAGGGGTATATTTTTTATTATGAGCAAACAATCCCCTAAGATGGGTGTATTTGTTGTAAGTATGAGAAAACAACCCCGTTCTAGGAGTGTATTTTTTAATATGAAGAAACAACATCGTAAGAGGGGTATATTTGTGAGTATTAGAGAACATTCGAGTTGGAGGATATAATTTTGAATATGAGTAAAAAACCCCAAACGAGGGGTATATTTATTACTATTAGAGAAAACCCTATAAAAGGGATATATTTATAAAAATAAAAGAACAACCCTGTAAGAGGAGAATATTTGTAAAAATGAGAAAACATCCCCGTAAGAGTTGTATATTTACAAGTATGAGAAAAGTACCCATTTGGTTGGGTATATTTCTAATATGAGAAAATAACCTCGTAAGAGGGGTATATTTATGAGTATAAGTAAGCATCACAACATAAGGAATATAATGGTAAATATGAGAAATAGTCCTGTAAGTGGAGTATATTTGTAACTATAAGAAAAAAATCCCACAAGACGGGTATATTTGTGAAAATGAGAAAACAACCCCTCTAAGAGGTGTATATTTTGTGAAAATGAGAAAATAACCACATAAGAGATGTATATTTATAAATATAAGAAAACAAACCTTTTGGAGGGTATATTTTTAAATATGAGAAAATAAGCTCGTAAGAGGGGTATGTTTATGAGTATAAGAAAACATCTCAAGAGGAAGGATATAATTGTAAATATGAGAAGGCAACCCCATAAAACAGGTATATTTGTAACTATGAGAAAAAAACACCACCAGAGGGTTAAATTTGTAAAAATGAGAAAACAACCCCGTAAGAGGTGTATATTTTTAAGTATGAGAAAACAACCCTATTGCTAGTGAATGTTAATTTGAAAAAATGAGGTCGTAAGGGAGGTATGTTTGTAAATATAAGAATACAATCACGTAATTGGGTTACATTTGTTTTCATGAGAAAATAATCCTGTAAGAGTATTTGTGAGTATAAGAAATAAGCCTGTTAGAAGGGTTAATTTTAAATATGAGAAAACAACATCATAAGAGGGGTGTATTTGAGAGTATGAGAAAACATCCCAAGGGATATAATTTTAAATATGAGAAAACAACCCCGTAAGAGGGATATATTTATAACTATTAGAGAAAACCCTTCAAAAGGGATAAATTTATGAAAATGAGAAAACAATTCCGTAAGAGGGGTATAGTTGTAAAAATGAGAAAACAACTCCGTAAGAGGTGAATATTTGTCAGTATCAGAAAACAACCCTATTGGAGGGATATATATTTAAATATGAGAAAAAAACCTTGTAAGAGGGGATATCTGTGAGTATAAGAAAGCATCCCTGCATTGAGGGATATAATTATAAATATGAGAAAACTACATCGTAAGAAGGATATATTTAGAAAAAACCCACAAAAGCGGTATATATTTTTAAATAAGAAAACAACCTCGTAAGAGGGGTAGATTTATGAATATGAGAGAACATCCCAGCATAAGAGATATAATTTTGAATATGAGAAAACAACCCCATAAGTGGGGTATATTTATAATTATTAGAGAAAACCCCATAAATTATGAAAATGAGAAAATAATCCCATAAAAGGGGTATATTTATGAAAATGAGAAAACAATCCCATAAGAGAGGTACATTTATGAAAATGAGAAAACAACCCCATTAGAGGTGAATAATTGTATGTATCAGAAAACAACCACATTAGAAGGATATATATTTAATTATGAGAAAACAACCTCGTAAGAGGACATATTTAAGACTATAAGAAAACATTCCAACAGTAAGTATATAATTTTAAATATGAGAAAACAACTCCGTAAGAGGGGTATATTTATGACAATTAGAAAAAACTCCACAAAAGTGGTATACTTGTGAAATTAGAAAACAATCCCCTAAGACGGTATATATTTATATTTGAGAAAATAACCTCGTAAGAGGGGTATATTTTTTTAGATTAGAAGACATCACAACTTGAGGGATATGATTGTAAATATGACAAACAATTCGTAAGAAGGGTATATTTTTAACTATGAGAAAGAACCCCCACAATAGGGGTATATTTGTGAAAAATAGAAAACAACCCCATAAGAGGGGTATGTGTGAAAATTAGAAAACAACCCCGTGAGAGGTGCATATTTGTAAGTATGAGAAAAAAACCCGATTGGAGGGGAATATTTGTAAATCTGAAAAGACAACCTCATAAAGAGGGGTATGTTTGCGAATATGAGAAAACAACCCCGTAAGAGGGGTATATTTATGAATATGAGAAAACAACCCCATTAGAGAAAAATATTTTTAAATATGAGAAAACAACCTCAGAAGAGGGGTCTATTGGTGAGTATAAGAAAATATTCTACCAGGAGGGATATAATTGAAAATATGAGAAAACAACCCCGTAAGAGGGGTATATTTGTAACTATGAGGAAAAACCTCCACAAGCGGGGTATAATTGTAAAAATTAAAAAATAACTCCGTAAGAGGCGTATAATTGTGAAAATGAAAGAACAACCCTGTAAGAGGTGTATATTTGTAAGTATGAGAAAACAACACCGTTGGGGGGTATATTTTTAAATTTGAATAAACAACATCGCAAGAAAGGTATGTTTATAAATATGAGAAAATAATCTCATAAGAGGGGTATCTTTTGAGTATGAGAAAACAATCGCAAACGAGAGATATAAATTTTAATATGAGAAAACAACCCCATAAGAGGAGTATATTTATTAGTATTAGAAAAACCCCCCTTAAAAGGGATATATTTGTGAGAATAAGAAAGCAACCCTTAAGAGGTGTATGTTTGTGAAAATAAGAAAACAACCCCATAAGAGGTGTATATTGGTAAGTATGAGCAAGGAACCCCTTAAGAGGGGTATATTTTTAAATATGAGAAAACAACCTCGTAAGCGGGGTATATTTGTGAGTATAAGAAAACATCTTACCAAGAGGGATATAATATTGAATATGAGAAAGCAATCCCATAAGAGGGTATATTTGTAACTATGAGGAAAATCCAATAAGAGAGTTGTATTTATGAAAATGCAAAAACAACTCCATAAGAGGGGTATATTTGTAAAAATGAGAAAACAACCTCGTTGGAGGGGTATATTTATAAATATGAGAAAATAATTTTTTAAGAGTGGTATATTTGTGAGTATGAGAAAACATGCTGATGTGCATAAAATACACACATCTAAATGGGGTTTCTAAGATTGATTTTATGGACATTTGGATGTGAATTAGTCCCAACACTCACCTTATGCGTCTGTTTGTGTGCATTAGGTCCAAAAGAAGTCAAAGAATGATAAAGGGAAGAATTGGAGCATAATTGGACGTCAAAACTGCCAAAACAAGCTAAGTATGCGCATGAGGAAGCTGAACATGGCCGTGTTAGTTTTAACACTAGATGTGTTCTAACACGGGCACCAACACGGCCGTGTTGGGTGCATCAAACATCAAAGAAAAAGAAGTTCTTAGGGAGCACAGCCACAAAGAGTAACACGTGCATAAACACCAGCCCGTGTTGGGAACACGGTCATCCCCACGGCCGTGTTGGCGGCGACAAGGGAAATTAATTAAAAGATAGAAGAGAGGAAAGAAAGAGAGAGCGGGGGAGAATGTCCCAAACCCTAACTTTTCTCTCCCTAAGGGTTTTCTGAGCTGAAACTAAGGGAAAAGGAGACTTGGATCAAGGTTTCAATCGGATTCCCTTTAAAGATTGAAGATTGGGCGAGGTTCGTTGATTGGTTTTCAAATCGAGCAAGAGGAACAAGAATCGATTCAATTTGAGGGAGAGGAATTGGGGCTGTTTACTCTCATCCAAGGGTGTAATCGGGTTTTCTCTACCTTTACTCGTTGTTGTAATTGAATTCTTGTGTATTTTGATAATGAACATGATTAGCTAGATTGATTAAATCCATTGGGATTTCTTTACTATGTTGGCTTAGTATTATATTGTTGGATTGTTTGGGTTAGTTTTGTATTCTTCTTGCTTTCAGTATTAATAAGATAATGCATTATTCATGAGACGTTGTGAATTGTGTGTTTAGATTACTTTATGTGATTGAGAAGTCCATTTGGTAATTGGAATTTTGAATAGCAAGAACTAGTTAATAATCGCTTAGAGATAAGGATAATTAACTAGCCGAATTAAGAATTAATAAAGTTTAATAGAGGCGGATTAAAGCTTAATGCTAATTTAAGAATCAATCGTTAGGAAGAGATTCCAGCTTTAGGTTATTAGGTTTAGGAATTCGGTTATCTCGAGAGAGAAACCGAATTCGGTTAAGAATTCATCCACGGGTAGCATAATTAGACTCTCCAATCCTTTATCTTTTGTTTGATTTCCAACTAGTTTAGGTTCCCTTTGGGTTTGCTTTCTTGTCTTGATTATTTTAGTTATCAATTACTCCTGCATCTCCCTTAGAATTTAGCTTGTAGCTATTAGTTAGTTTAGAAATTATTCATCACTAATTTTAGGTTAATATAATAAAGAACAAAGGAGTAACTCTGGGCTTTCACTTTTCCGAGGAATATGACCTTGATACTCGCCATTAGTGCTAGACTCCATGATAGGTACACTACCTTAGATTGTAGCTAACACAAGTAGCACACATCACATGCCAGCATGAGGGATATAATTCTGAAAATGAGAAAGCAACTCCATCAGAGGAGTATATTTATAACTACTAGAAAAAACCACACAAAAGGGGTATATTTGTAAAAATGAGAAAACATCCCCGTAAGAGGTGTATGTTTGTAAGTATAAGAAAAGAACCTCGTTGAAAGGGTATATTTGTAAGAATAAGATAACATCCTACAAGAGGGTTATATTTGTGAAAAATGAGAAAACAATCTCGTTGGAGTGGTATATTTATAAATATGAGAAAATAACCTCGTAAGAATGGTATATTTGTGAGTATGAGAAAACATGCCAGCAGGAGGGATATAATTCTGAAAATAAGAAAACAACTCAGTGAGAGGGGTATTTTTATAACTATTAGAGAAAACCATACAAAAGGGATATATTTGTAAAAATGAGAAAATAACTCCGTAAGATGGGCATATTTATAACTGTGAGAGAAAAGGCCCATAAGAGGGGTATATTTGTGAAAATGAGAAAATAATCTTGTAAGAGAGGTATATTTATGAAAATCAGAAACCAACCTACGAAAATGTGTATATTTGTAAGTATGAGAAAATAACCTCGTTGGTGGGATATATTTTTAAATATGAGAAAAAAACCTCGTAAGAGGGGTATATTTATGAGTATAAGAAAACATCCCAAGAAATAGGGATATAATTGTAAATATGAGAAAGCAACCCTATGAGAGGGGTATATTTGTAACTATGAGAAAAAACCCATAAGAGGGTTATATTTGTAAAAACGAGAAAACAATCCCATAAGAGAGGTATATTTATTATTCTGAGAATACAATCCCGTAAGTGGATTGTATTTGTATGTGTGAAAAAACAACCTCATAAGAGGGGTATATTCGTGAGTATAAGAAAACATCCGAGCAGGAGGGATATAATTTTGGATATGAAAAACAGCCCAATAAAAGGGGTATATTTATAACTATTAGAGAAAACCCACAAAAGGCGTATATTTATGAAAATGAGAAAACAACCAACCCCATAAGAGGTGTATATTTTTTAAGTATTAGAAAACAATCCTGTTGAAGGGATATATTTTTAAATTTGAATAAACAACGTCATAAGAGGGGTGTGTTTGTGAATATGAGAAAACAATCTCATAAAAGGGTATATTTATTATTCTGAGAAAACAATCTTGTTTGCCCTTATGGAACAAGAGGGGGGGTTAAATTGGTGAATAGAGAAGCATGGGAAATTAAATTTGGTTTGAGAAAAGGTTGAAAAAGTATAGAGAAAGAGACACAAGAAGTTATAGTGGTTTTGGTATTAGCAAACCTTATGTCCACTCCCCAATTCACAATTGGGAATTCACTATGATATCAATCTTTACAAAATGGAGTTTTTCAAGCTCACTCCCAACTTGGTGTTTTGTGGCAAACAGTAAACACTTTGAGTTTTAGTAGTTAACACACAACCCTTACAAGATTTTTTTTCTAGGCTAACCTTATACCATTTCCTAAGTGTTTAGACTAACACTTAAACCTCACAAGAGCATTCAAGCTTTTACAACAACTAAGAATTATGAAATTAATTGTAAGAATGAGAAAAATTGAATACACAATAATATGGACTTTTGAAGGTTTTTTATTAACCATAAATGACCATTTAATGTGGTTTTTATAGCCTAAAAACCCCAAAGAGCCTCTTCACATATATCCCAAAAGATTCACCATACTTTGCTTTAAGATAGTGCATTAAATGCACTTGTCAAAATACAAAATCACGATCGCAATTCTTGCTTCAGTTGCAAATTTTGAACTACCATCAATGACTATCTGACATGGTGGTATGGCATTGCCGGCTTTCAAACGTTACCATTGGGGGTTCCTAATGGTTGCTTTAAACTTCAAGCTTCTTGGTCGCGCTCACCTGAGGTGCAGTCGCGAATCTGAGCTTTCTAAGCCATTTCCTTCTTCCTTGAAACTTCTGCTTTTCACTTTCACGTCCATCCTCATGCAGTCGCGATATTGAGCTTTTGTAGCTTCTTTTTCAAATTAGCTTCTTTCTTCTATTTTTTTCTTTTCTTTTTTATTCTTATTTTCTCTTTTTGCAGAATTTAGCTGTGGGAGGATCTTCAGATCCTGCCCATCCCAAGGATTATCGATAAGTACGAGCCGAAGCACGTGCAGACTCGATCTATTGTTACCCCACAGGGTCATGATACCTGGATTTCTTAGATGAAAGGCACTCCAGATACACTTATTCACTGGACTTGTCCTTGGTAGACAATTAAGCATGTCATGCTCATGCTATATGGTTATTGTGTACCCTTACAAGGAGTACGAGCATCCACTTTTTCTTACAACCTTCGAGACTTTGCCGCTAGTAAGGGAAAAGGCAGCAAATCTTGGAATTCCCACCCGAATCTGAAGGCTTTCCGGTTATATAGGACTTCTTGAACAAGATCGAGAGACTGTGGCCCCACCAAGACATAGAGCAAAACCTCAACTTCGAGGGCGATCTGACCTCTGATGACAACTTCAAGGCTTGGGTTCAGCTTCAGATTTCCACTTCTCCTGGCTTTGCCCGATTCAAGGGGACTCGAGAACTAGGTGCTCTATCTAAGGATACAAATGCAGATGTGAAGAGGACAAGAAGATAGAAATTATGCTTCTTTTTAGATCTCATTTATTTTGCTTAGGACTTTTAGCTTTGTTTTTCTTTCAATTAGTGTGGAAGATGGTAAACAGGCATACATATATTTGATAATAATTTTAAATAATTTTATTCATTTAATAAAAGCCTATATAGGTACATTTGGATTTCTCATGATATAACTCCTATTATCAGCCAGTCTTTTCAAGTTTTCTAGCTGATTATTTTCTCTTTTCCCCTAACTTTTGCCTGACCAGCCTTTTCAGCTTTTTCATATCAGCAGGCTATTTTTTCTATTACTGTTTTAACTTTTTTATACATAGCATTTCTTGAGTCCATCTATGTTGATTGGTTCAATAAACTCATTCCCCTCAAAGTCTAAGATCTTAGCAGCACCTTTGGGCAAGATCTTCTTTACCAAGTACGAGCCTTCCCAGGTTGGTCTAAACTTTCCTCTCAAGTCGAACGCAGTAGGTCCTATATGCTTCAATACTAGATTACCAGCTCTGATCTTTCCAGGCTCTACTTTTTGGTTGAATGCCCTAGCTATAATTTTCTGATACAACTGCATGTTGTATAAGGCTTTAATCATTTTCTCATCAACCAAAGCCAATTGTTGGTATCTTTGCTCAACCCACTAGTACTATGATATTTAAGCCTCTAACTCAACTAACAAAATTGCTTCAATCCCGTAAACCATAGAATATGGTGTTTGCCTAGTCGATGTTCGCTCGGTTTTTTGATATCCCCAAAGTGCAAAGGGTAATTGAAACGACAAGTCCTTATGAATCCACACCATCTTTGAAAGTATTTTCTTCAGATTCTTATTGGCTACTTCTACTACTCCATTCGCTTGACGTCTATACAGAGAAGACCTACGATGCTCGATCTTGTATTCTGCTAGTAGGTCCATTATCCCTCTCATGAATTATACCTCATTATCTGTCAGGACATGATGTGGGACTCCGTATCTGCAAATCAGGTTCCTTTCTATAAATCTGGCCATCTACCTTGCCCCATGGTAGTGAATGACTCGACTTCGACCCATTTCGAGAAGTAGTCAATTGCTACGACTATGAACCTGTGACCATTCAAAGGAGGTTTTATTTCACCAATGATGTCGATCCTCCAAGCTACAAAAGGCCAAGGAGACGTTACATTATGTAGCTCGGTTGGAGGCACATGACTTAAGTCATTATACAACAAGCATTCACGGCTTTTTCTCACCAATGCTATACAATCTTTTTCCATGAGAAAACAATCAATAATAATCTTGTTGGATGCTCTTCCTGGTTAACACTATGCCATTCATAGGTGGCCCGGTTTCTCCTTTGTTCATTTCTTCCATTACTGTTTTAGCTTCCACTTTAGTAACACATCATAGTTATACACTCAACACCATTCTCTTATACAGAACTCCCTTATGGCTGATGTAACTCGTAGCTCGAATCCGCATCGCATATCTTTTTTTAGCAGATATGTATATTTGTTACTATGAGAAACAAACTCCATAAGAAGGGCATATTTGTGAAAATGAGAAAACAACCCCCCAAGAGGGTTAGATTTATGAAAATGAGGAAACAATCCCATAGGAGTTGTATATTTGTAAGTATGAGAAAATAACCCTATTAGAGAGGAATATTTGTAAATGTGAGAAAATAACCTTATAAGTAGGGGGTATATTAGTGAATATGAGAAAACAGTTCCATAAGAGGGGTATTTTTGTGATTACGAAAAAGCAAACCCCGTAAGAGGAGTACATAAATGAGAAAACAACCCATTGGAGAGGTATATTTTTAAAAATGAGAAAATAACCTCGTAAGAGGGATATATATGTGAGTATGAGAGGACATCCCAATAGGAGGGATATATTTGTAAATATGAGAAAAACCACTCTGTAACAAGATATACTTGTAACTATCAGAAAAAATCCTAGAAGATGGGTATATTTATGGAGATGAGAAAACATCCTGTAAGAGGGGTATATTTGTAAAAATTAGAAAATAATCCCATAAGAGGGGTAAATTTGTGAGTATGAGAAAACAACTTCATAAACAAGGATATATTTCTGAATATAAAAAATAACCATGTTGGAAGGGTATATTTTCAAATATGAGAAAACAACCTTGTAAGAGGGGTATATTTGTGAGTATTAGAAAACATCCCAGCATGAGGGATATAATTGTAAATATCAGAAAAAACCTATTAGAGGGGTATATTTATAAAAATAAGAAAACAATCCTATAAGAGGGGTATATTTGTTAAAATAATAAAATAATCTTATAAGATGGCTATATTTATAAATATGAAAGAAAATTCTCGCAAGAGGGGTATAATAATAAACATAAGAAAACAACTCCGTAAGAGAGGTATATTTGTAACAGTGGGAATACAACCCTATAAGAGGGGTATATTTATGAATATTAGAAAATTATCTCATAATAGGGTATATTTTATGAATATGAGAAAACAACCCCGTAAGAGGGCTATATTTGTGAGTATAAAAAACAACCTCGTTGAAGTGGTATATTTGTAAATATGATAAAACAACTTGATAAGAGAGGTATATTGTGAATAAGAGAATTAAAACCTCGTAAGAGGAGTATATTTGTGAAAATGAGAAAACAACCTCGTTGGAGGAGTATGTTTATGAATATGAGAAACATTTCCAAAAGAGGGGTATATTTATGATTATGAGAAAACAACCCCGTAAGAGAGGTATATTTATAAGTATGATCAAAAATCCCAATATGAGGGATATAATTGTAAATATGAGAAAACAACCATGTAAAAAATGAAGTATATTTGTAAATATTAGAAAACAACCCTGTAAGAGGGGTATATTTATGAGTTTGAGAAAAAAACCTCGTAAAAGTGGTATATTTATGAATATGAGAAAACAACCCCGTAATAGGGTATATTTGTGAGAGTGAGAAAACAAGGTTGTAAAAGGCGTATATTTATGAATATGAGAAAATATCCCCGTAAGAGTGGTATATTTGTGAGTATGAAAAAGCAACCCCTAAAAGGAGTAAATTTTTTAATGTTAGAAAACAACTCCACAAGAGTGGTATATTTGTGAATATGATAAAGCAATCCCATCAGAGGAGTATATTTGTGAGTATGAAAAAGCAACCCCATAAAAAGGGTATGTTTTTTAATATGAGAAAATAACCCCGTAAGAGCGTTATATTTATAAATAGTAGAAATAACCCCGCAAGAGAGGTGTATTTGTAAATATTTAAAAATAACACTGTAACAGCGGTATATTTGTTAATATAAGAAAATAACCTGTAAGTGGGGTATAATTATGAGTATGAGAAAAAAATCTAGTTAGAGGCGTATATTTGTAAGTATAAGAAAACAACCTCGTAAAAGGAAAATATTTATGAATATGAGAAAAAAACCTTGTGAGAGTCATACATTTGTGAGTATGAGAAAGCAATCCCATAAGAGGGGTATATTTGTGAGTATAAGAAAGCAATAACGTAAGAGGGTGATATTTTGAGTATGAAAAAGTAACCCTGTAAAAGGGATATATTTTTTAATATTGGAAAACAACCCTGTAAGAGGGGTATTATTTATAATATTCTAAAATAACCTTGGCCCGATGGAGAAGGAAGTTGGGCGGTGAAATGCAGGACGGCAAAGAACCTAACTATCACCTGAAAAATTAAAATTGAGACTGTTAGCCTCGAGAGTAAGTTAAAATCATATAATCCTAAGACAATTACGGTCTCATCAATATAATATTTATTAAATTAGGATATCATGTCATATTATACTAGAATACGTGTTATGCCATAATTAAGAAAGAAAATACAATTAAAATATTTATGGGATGAGTGCCTCAGCAGAACCCTAATCTCAATACTAGTAGCCTTTCGGCTCTCTTATTCCAATAGGTCTAGCACCTAGAGAGCGAAGCTCAACCAGGGTCCTTAAATCCAGCCTGGACACTTGTTCTCCAATTAAGCCAGCGCCTAGAGAGCAACGCTCGACCAGGGACCTTCCTCCGGCAGTCAACTTCCACAGCCTAGAGAGTTATACTCGACTAGGGCAAAATCCAAAAATAACCGTTACTACCTGTCTCTGATTATTACCGGTGCACACGCAGTCCTGGTGCAACACATCATGTGGCATGTTCTACTATCGCCTCATTACAATGTCACAATCATAACATATATAATAATTATAACCAACCCTGGTAGAGGGATATATTTGTGAGTTTGAGAAAACAACCCTGTAAAAGGGATATATTTATAAATATGAGAAAATAACGCCATAAGAGGGTTATATTTGTGAGTATGAAAGAGAATCCCTGTAAAAAGAGTATAATTACGAGTATGAGAAAACAACTCGTAAAAGGGGTATATTTATAAATATGAGAAAATAACATCATAAGAGTGGTATATTTGTGGGTATGAAAGAGCAACCCCGTAAAAGGGATATAATTATGAGTATGAGAAAACAACTGATTTGAATCCAAGTTCAAAGCTTAAAGAGATCCAAGATCCATTAATAGTACAAGAAGGCCCAACCACAAGGTCCAAATCCAAGAAGCTTCAATAAGCCATATTGGGTTTAATTAGGGACATTTGGAAATCCCAAGAACTTCAACCCAATAAGGCATCCATGGAGGCCTAAAGAATAATATTTAACTTGTTTTTGTGTTAATAACAATTAGGGTTACATGTAGCTACCATACAAGTTAATGTGGTAATTAATACAAGTAATGGCTATCAATGTGGGTAGTGGTTATTAAGAGCCACCATATACAAGTTAATGGGGTAATTAATACCAAGTAATGGCTATTAGTGTGGATAGTGGTTACTAAGGCCATTTAAGAGTAAAAGTAATCCTATGTGTGTGAGTCTATTTTAGTAGTGTGTGCATGGACTTGTACTCTATATAAACAAGTCCTTTTCTTTCTTTTGGAGCATGATTGAATTTGATATATGAATTATAACTTTGTTTGAGTTTTATTGTGAGGAATTTTGTCTTTAATTTCTTGCTTGAACTTTGTGACTTATCAAGCTTTATTCTAGCTTGTGGTGTCAAAATCTAAATCTTTGTATTCTTGTTATTTATCAAACTTTCTTGTTTGTGGCATAAGAGGAAATCAAAGTCTATCTTAGTATCTTTATCCTTGTTGGTAAAGGGGTTTAGTAGTATCCATCTTCTTACTTCAATCTTTGAACGATCCGAATTTGTGGATTAAATTGGTGATTTCTAGTTTTCTTCTAATTCAACTTATCATAGTATTTTTGCTATTAGGGAGTTAATTGATGAACCTACAATTCCCATCATAAGTGGTATCAGAGCAGTGGCTCAAGATTGTGGTTTACGTATCCAATACTATCTTTTAATTTCAATATCTTGTGTTCATCTTAGATTTTTCACCTTTTTCCATCTATTGTTCTTGTTATTATTATTAATTTTATCTTTATTCTTCTATCTCAAGATTTTGTTTGCATATATCAAAAAAAAATCATCCTAAAAGAAAAAAATTGTTATCTTTGATATTCTTGTGTTAGATCTCAGATTACATTAAAAAAAAATTGACTCTTCATATTCCATTGAGATCTATCTTTATAATTCTATATCTTTGTGTTCTTTGATGATCTATCTTTGTTTTTCATTTCTATTAGCCTATTTGCTACAAATTGTTCATTTCTTTAAGCCTACCTTATTATTTTCTTGTTAGCCTACCTTATTTTTTTTTATCATTGATTGCTACATTCTTGAAATTTTGTTTAATTGAGAAACTTAGTTCATCTAAGAAATCAAAAGCCAAATTTAAGAGGTAAAAGGCAAGAGTGTGAGATCATTAGAAAAAAAAAACCAAAATTTAGTGTAAACACGAGTGGTATACATCAATTTTGAGTGAAACACGTGAGGGAGTGTTGTGAGATTGTTTCTTTCTATTTTTTTTTGTTAAAATTTTAGGTTAATCATGTCAAAAGACACAAGTTCTTCTTCTACAAATGATCATGTGATTCAAGTTATGCAACAACAATTTGAAAGAATGTTTAATATGATGGTGGGAGTCAATGAAAAATTGGAGAGCCATGATGGCATCCTTAACCAATTACAAGGAGAGCCTAGACGAAGGAGACATCCACCAATTGACCAAGAGGAATATGAAGGAGAGGATGTTTTGGATGATGATCAAGTAACCTTGGTGGGACAACAAATCAATCCTAGGAGACAAGCTAGAAGAGGACATCCAAATGATGATGTTGATCGCAACCTTGGAAGCATCAAAATGAAGATTCCTTCATTCCAAGGAAGAAATGATCCAGATGTGTACCTTGAATGGGAGCGGAAAGTGGAACTCATCTTCGAATGTCATAATTATTCGGAGGAGAAAAAGGAAAAACTTGCTGCTGTTGAGTTTAGTGATTATGCAATTATTTGGTGGGATCAATATTGCAAGGAAAGACGTAGAAATGGAGAAAGACCCGTGGAGTCTTGGAGGGAAATGAAGCAAATCATGAGAAAGAGGTTTGTTCCAAGCCACTACTATAGAGAGCTTCATCAAAGGTTATAAACTCTAAATCAAGGATCCATGAGTGTGGAGGAGTATCACAAAGAAATGGAGAAGGCTATGATTAGAGCAAATATGGTAGAAGATTGTGAAGCTACCATGGCAAGGTTCTTGAGAGGGCTAAACAAAAACATTGCTGATGTTGTTGATTTGCAACATTATGTGGAGATTGAAGATATGGTGAATTTGGCCATGAAAGTGGAAAGGCAATTGAAAAGAATAAAAGGTATGATTCTAAACCAAATATGGGTTCTTCTTCTTCTTGGAAAAATTCTTGGGGGAAAAAGGATGATAAACCTTTTACTAAGTCAAAAGTGGAAGAAACTAGACCTAAAATTGACTTGGGAAATAAGGGAAAGGGTGAGAATCAACCAACCCAAACTAGGGGAATCAAATGTTTTAAGTGTTTGGGTCATGGGCACATTGCTAGGGAATGTCCAAATAAGAAAGTTATGATTCTAAGGGATGGTGATATTGAGTCGGAGAGTGAGGGGGATAGTGATGATGATATGCCTTCTTTAGAAGATTGTAGTGATGTTGAATGTGCTAAGGGAGATAATCTTGTTCTTCAAAAAACATTGAGTTTGCAAAATAAACATGATGTCCATAGGGAGCAAAGGGAAAATTTGTTTCATACTCATTGTTTGATTTCTAACAAGTTGTGCAGCATGATTGTGGATAGTGGAAGTTGCACCAATGTAGCAAGCACTTTGCTAGTGGAGAAATTGAAGTTGCCTACTACCAAGCACCCAAGACCATACAAGTTGCAATGGCTTAATGAAACTGGAGTTGTAAAGGTAAATAAGCAAGTTTTAGTTTCTTTTCAAATTAGTAGATATAAGGATGAAGTGTTGTGTGATGTGTTGCCAATGTTGGCCGGACATATGTTGTTAGAGAGACCTTGGCAATATGATAGAAGGGCTAGTCATGATGGATTCAAAAATATATATACTTTGACTATGGATGGAAAAAGGTTTAACCTTGGACCATTAACTCCAAAACAGATTTTTGAAAACCAAATGTGCATCAAGCAACAATATGAAGAAATGGGTTCTTCATCGGGAAATTCTTTGGGAAGGGAAACCTTTGAGAGTAAAGAAAAAGGTGAGATGAGTGAACCTAAAAATTCCAATTCTCTTGACCAATAAGGCATCCATGGAGGCCCAAGGAATAATATTTAACTTGTTTTTGTGTTAATAACAATTAGGGTTACATGTAGCTACCATACAAGTTAATGTGGTAATTAATACCAAGTAATGACTATCAATGTGGGTAGTGGTTATTAAGAGCCACCATATACAAGTTAATGGGGTAATTAATACCAAGTAATGGCTATTAGTGTGGATAGTGGTTACTAAGGCCATTTAAGAGTAAAAGTAATCCTATGTGTGTGAGTCTATTTTAGTAGTGTGTGCATGGACTTGTACTCTATATAAACAAGTCCTTTTCTTTCTTTTGGAGCATGATTGAATTTGATATATGAATTATAACTTTGTTTGAGTTTTATTGTGAGGAATTTTATCTTTAATTTCTTGCTTGAACTTGTGACTTATCAAGCTTTATTCTAGCTTGTGGTGTCAAAATCTAAATCTTTGTTTTCTTGTTATTTATCAAACTTTCTTGTTTGTGGCATAAGAGGAAATCAAAGTCTATCTTAGTATCTTTATCCTTGTTGGTAAAGGGGTTAAGTAGTATCCATCTTCTTACTTCAATCTTTGAACGATCCGAATTTGTGGATTAAATTGGTGATTTCTAGTTTTCTTCTAATTCAACTTATCATAGTATTTTTGCTATTGGGGAGTTAATTGATGAAACCTACAATTCCCATCAACAACCCTATAAAAGGGGTATATTTTTGAATATTAGAAAATAACCCCATAAGAGGGATATATTTGTAAGTATGAGAAAACAAACATGTAAAAGGGGTATAATTTTTAATATGAGAAAACAACCATATAATAGGGATATATTTGTAAATATTAGAAAATAACTCCTAAGAGGGGTATATTTGTAAATAGTAGAGAACAACACCATAACAGGGTTATATTTGTCAATATAAGAAAAAACCCCGTAAGTGGGGTATACTTTTTTTATATGAGAAAGGAACCTCGTGAAAGGGCTATATTTATGAATGTTAAAACAGATAATCCCGTAAGAGGGGTATACTTGTGAGTATGAGTAAACAATCCCATAAAAATGGGTACATTTGTAGATATTAGATAACATATCCGTAAGAGGGGTATATTTATGAGTATGAGAAAACAACCTCTTAAAAGTGGTATATTTATGAAGATGAGATAAAGAACCCCATAAGAGGGGTATATTTGCGAGTATGAGAAAATAATACCGTAAAAATGGCATATTTATGAATATGAGAAAACATTGCCGTAAGAGTGGTATATTTGTGAGTATGATAAACAACCTCGTAAAAGGGGTATACTTTTTAATATTAGAAAATAACTCCACAAGAGTGGTATATTTGTGAGTATGATAAAGCAATCCCATAAGATGAGTATATTTGTGAGTATGAAAAAGCAACCTCGTAAGAGGGGTATATTTTGAGTACGAGAAAGCAACCCTATAAAAGGGATATATCTTTTAATATTGAAAAATAACCCCAAAAGAGGGATATATTTGTAATATTAAAAAATCTAGTAAGAGGGGTATATTTGTAAATATTAGAAAACAACATCGTAACAGGGTATATTTGTCAATCTAAGAAAACAACCCCGTAAGTGCGGTATAATTATGAGTATGAGAAAATAACCCCGTAAAAGGAGTATATTTTTAAATATTAGAAAATAACCCCGTCAGATGAGTATATTTGTAAATATTTAAAAACAACCCCGTAAGAGGTGTTCATTTGTGAGTATGAGAAAATAACTCTATTAGAGGGATATATTTACGAATTTGAGAAATCAACATCGTAAAAATGGTACATTTAGAAATATAAGAAAATAATCTGTAAGAGGGTTATATTTGTGAATATGAAAAAGCAACCCCGTAAAAGAGGTATAATTATGAGCATAAGAAAATAATCTCGTAAAAGGGGTATATTTATAAATATGAAAAAATAACCCCGTAAGAGGGGAATATGTGTGATTATGAAAAAGCAACCCCTTAAAGGTGTATATTTTAATATTGGAAAATAACCCCGTAAGGGGTATGTTTATGAAAATGACCTCATAAGAGGGTTATATTTATAAATATTAGAAGACAACACAATAACATGGGTATATTTGTCAATATAAGAAAACAACCCCGTAAGTGGGGTATAATCATGAGTTTTAGAAAACAACCCCGTAAAAGGGGTATATTTATGAAAATTAGAAAATAACGTTGTAAGATGGTTATGTTTGTGTGTATAAGATAACAACCTCGTAAAAGGGGTATATTTGTGAATATTAGAAAATAACCCCGTAAGAGGAGTATATTTGTGAGTATGAGAAAACAACCCCGTATGAGGTAAGAGGGATATATTTTTGAGTTTGATGAAACAATCCCGTAAAAAGGGTATATTTATAAATATGAGAAAATAACCCTGTAAGAGGCATAATCCTATGAAATAGCAACCCCGAAAAAGGGGTATAATTATGACCATGAGAAAATAACCACATGAGAGGGGTACATTTGTAAATATTAGAAAACAACAACGTAAGAGGGGTATATTTGTGAGCAAGAGAAAACAACCCCGTATAAAGGGTATATTTATGAATGAAAAAAACCCAATATGGGGACTATATTTGTGAGGATAAAAAAGCAACCCCATAAAAGGTGTATATTTATGAATATTAAAAATAATCCGATAAGAGAGTATATTTGTGAGTATGAGAAAACAACCCCGTAATAGGGATATATTTGTAAATATTAGAAATCAACCCTGTAAGAGGGTATATTTATGAGTTTGATAAAACAACCCAGTAAAAGGGGTATATTTATGAATATAAAAAAACAACCCCGTAAAAGGAATTTGTTTGTAATATTAAAAAATAATCTAGTAAGAGGGGCAATATTTATAAATATTAGAAAATAACACCATAGCAGGGGTATATTTGTCAATATAAGAAAACAACCCTATAAGTGGGGTATAATTATTAGCATGAGAAAACAACCTTGTAAAAGAGGTATATTTATGAATATTAAAAAATAACCCCGTAAGAGGGGTATATTTGTAAATATTTAAAAAAAACCCAGTAAGAGGGGTACATTTGTGAGTCTGAGAAAATAACCCCATTAGAAGGATATGTTTATGAGTTTGAGAAAATAATAGTGTAAAAAGGGTATATTTAGAAATATGAGAAAATAACGTTGTAAGAGGGGTATTTTTGTGAATTTGAAAGAGCAACCAGTAAAAGGGGTATAATTATGATTATGTGAAAACAACCCCGTAAAATGGAGATATTTATAAATATGAGAAAATAATGCCGTGAGAGGGGTGTATTTGTGAGTATGAAAGAGCAACCCCGTAAAATAGGTATAATTATGAGTATGAGGAAACAACCCCGTAAAAGGGGGTATATTTGTGATTATTAAAAAATAACTCCATTAGATATGTTTATGAGTATGAGAAAACGATCTTGCAAAAGGATGACCTATCGTACTTCAACTGGTTTTACACCATATAGGCTAGTTTATGGAAAAATATGCCATTTGCTTGTTGAACTTGAGCATAAAGCATTGTGGGCTTTGAAAACTTGCATTTTTGATGTTGTTGATGCAGGTAAACAGAGTCAGTGGCAGCTTAACTAGTTGGATGAGTGGCACAATCAAGCATATGGCAACTCTTTAATTTACAAGGAGCATACCAAGAAGTGGCATGACAAGAGGCTAAGGAGCACTAAGGAGTTCCAAGTTGGGGAGTGTTATTGTATAACTCACGACTTCGACTATTTCATGGGAAGTTAAAGAGCCCTTGGTCAGGACTGAGCACTGTCCAGCAAGTTTTCCCATATGGCATAGTGGAGTTGCACAATCTAGAAAAGGAAACTTCAACGTTAACGGGCATAGGTTGAAGCATTACTATGGTGATTCATTAGAGGTCGAGGAGCGAATCAACCTTGTATTGCATCAAAATGAGTAGCTCAAGCATTATGAGTCCAACTAAATGATTCAGGGAAAAAAGAAGCGCTTTTGGAATATTTTCTTAGTTTTAGTCTTCATTTTCATTTAATTTTGAGATTTAAATGCCATTTGAGTGTTTTGAGATAGGTGGAAGGTAACTTGGATGTTTGACTATTGAAAATTGTAGGAAATTGCACGTGAAAGAGTGCTGGAAATGAATTTTGGGTTTCAGCACGGTCTTGGCAGTTCAGCACGCTCGTGCTTATCAACATGGGCATGTTGTGGGCAACCAAACCGTGTTGAGAGAAAATTGGACTTTAGCATGTTTTCCGAGAGTAACACGGGCTGTGAACACATCTGTGTCCCGTAACACACTCGTGTTGAGGGCACCCACACCGTGTAGAGAGAAAAATTAGACTTCAGCACATTTTTCGAGAATGACACGTGTTCTGGAATTGGGCGTGCTGATCAGCACGGCTTAAAACCAAACCGTGTTGGTCAGCATGGCCTAGAAACAAACTGTGGTGGTCAGCACAGCCTGGAATATAGGTGTGTTGACGACAACTCCTATATAAGCCGCGTCATATCACATATAGCAAAATTTTCATTCTTTTCTCTCTTCGCGCGTATAGGGCAATATCATATCCCTCTTTTCCTCCAACTTTCAAGTGCTTTTCAGCAAATCAAGTAAGTTTCTTCCCTTAACTTTGTTCAATACTCCATTTTGGTATGTGATTTTACTCTTTTCTTTAATTTCTTTAGTTATTTTTATAATGTTTGGTATTGTTTCTTAGTTTCATCATTCTTCTTATTAATTTTCTTATTTTGTTAAATTCGTCACTTTTGTTGAATTTTATTCATTAGTTCATTGAATTTCTTGCTTTTCTTTTAATTTTGATTTGCTATTATTGCTTTATTCGTTACTATTGTTTATATTTTTTTCTCTTCTTTTTTGCCTTTGAATTACCCTATTGCCACTGTTTAATATGTTTGAACTTGCTGGATTGTGAGATGGTTTGGTGAATTAGTCATTATGCTGCTGAATTGGAAATTGACTAATACATACGTGCTTGTGATGTTAAATTGCTGTTAAACTATTGCTGTTATTGTAATGATTATTTGTTTGGTGTTAGAATTACTATGTTGGCAAGAGTTTTGATCAATTTCCATGCAAGTACTATGGCTGAACGGCGTGAGAGACCTTAGAAGATGGGTGTCTCTAAGAGAAGATGTTCAGAACCTCCTAAACAACCTACACCACCTGCACCTTGAGCACCTGCCCCTAGATCTCCAGCTCCACCTCCAGCTCCCGCACGCTACAGACTTTTACAGTTTCAGAGGCCCATTGACGAAGCTTATTACTAGCAGTTGCGGCAGAGACAATTAGGCTGTGGGAAATGCATAGACTGGCAAGCATTGGAGAAAATTGGCCTAGCTGTTGAGGTTTAAGAGTTACTTCAGACTCCACCTTTTGAGGCCTTTTTTGGCATTGTGGAGCCCACTTATAAAGAGCTCACACTTGAGTTCGCCTCCACTTTCTTTCTTCAGACATAGATCAAGGATTGGTCTCAGCCAAAGGCCATTTCGTTTTAATTAGGGGGATGACGGACTTACACGATGAGTATTCCTCAGTTTGGTCTTGCACTTGGCCTCTATGATAGACGACCATAGATTCAGATGATTTCAGAGGTTCATTATACAAGCTGGGAGTTTTTTTTTTATAAGGCCTGGGAGACCATCTAAGAGGAGGGCAAGCCTTACTACCCGAGCAAGTCCAAGGCGTCTAGCCTATCTAATAGCCTGTGATATCTTTACTGCCTGCTAGCATATATATTGACAGGTCAATGGGACAGTTTTAGAGTAGTCACTTAGCCTGATGTATTCTATTTATGGGCCCTGCATTAGAGGAGGACGGTGGACATAGGTTATGTGTTAGCCAAGCAGTGCAAAACTATTACTGAGGATTGCTAGGAGGATGGAGCTAATGGACAAAGCTCTGTTAGATGAGCTGATACTGGTCGGGGAGATGACCCTTGCTGGCCTCTCTACTATGGAGCATATAAGGATGGTCACTAGAGGACAAGGCCCCTGGGGCCAGAGTATAGACTTATTCGGTTGATAGCCCGGGCAGCTCAAGAGGAGCAGGGGGAGCACCCCAGACCTGTAGATATTCCTGGTCCCTCCCGACCTTCATCCTTATCAGCTCATTGGCCATCTAGTGTTCAGATTGATGAGCTGACTGCGAGACTTGATCGGATCACCGACATAAAACAACAACAACACACAAATAAGTTCGAGCAAGAGGCTAGAGAATAGTTCCAACACTTTGATGCTACACAGAGGCATATTTTGGATTTGCTACAATTGTAGTTGGCCTAGGCGGATAGGATAGAGGCAGCCTTGCAATAGAATAGGATGGATGATTTTGACTTCGTCGACTTTGGCGAGTATTTTCCACCTCCAATAGCCGATGATGCACCCCCTCCAATACAACCACTAGCAGCCGAGGCACCATCACCTCCACCACTGCCACCAGCCCACCAGGATGAGTAGGGCAGTATCTCTTTCCCTTTTGTTCTTATTATGTTGCTTCCCAACTCTTTTATACACTACAGTGTGTCCTTCAAGTGTGGGTTGGTTAAGCCATTGTTTTGGCATTTCTTTATCTTATGTTTTCCGATTGTCATGTACTATATTATTGATGATGTATATATTTAGGATACTTAGGATGTTTATTGGCTTTTTGTTTATCTTTGAAAGATTGATAATTATAATTATGAGAATTAGATTTTTCCTCCTTGTTGTTTATTGCTTTTGGAATATTATTCAACAATTTTTAGTTTATCATAGTGGTTGGGTTAAACCAGTGTTACTTGACCATTCTTTATGTTAGTTAATTTGAATTTGATTAGTTGTTGTCTTTTGTGTAAGAATTGATTAAATGATAATTTGATTGATGGTATTTGGACAATTTATGCAAATGTATACACTTAAATTGTGCGTTTTTGAACCTTATTGAGCATACATCATAAATGGTCATTTTTTCTTGTTTGAGTGTACATTGTATTCTTCTTATTTTTAGAACTTGCTCCGTAATGCTTGTTGAGGTCACATGAACAATCAGATGTTATGAAATGACAAGGGCACTTAGGATTCACCATTGTAGCCAAAACCTAACCTGTGAATATTTTCCATTAGTTAGCCAAGTTTGAGCTTATCCACTTTATTCATTTTTACCATTTTGCTTTATCATCACACTTTGTTAAGCCTTTAATTTGTTAATCCCTATCCTATTTCTGGAATTTTTGCAATGTGTTTATTGAGTTGTTGGATAAAATATCGGTTTTATTTGTACTTTGAATTCACTAAGTCCTTTAAAAATTTGGTTTAGATGCTCCCTTCAATCCAAAGTAATTCTGTTCTATTCTTCTTCTTCCAAAAAAAGAACAGTTCTTTATTGAGTATTCATTCATTCTTTACTTTTTGAGCATCTTGTTTTAGAGACTTGGGAACTATAGTGAATTTAATTATCTTTGTTTGGCATTTAGTCCATTTTGAACTGAAATTGTGGGTAAGGCATTGCAAAAGTCCATAAATTATTTACACCTTACCTCCAAATTTCCATACCTAAACTTGAGCCCAATTACAACCCTTGTGAAGACCCTTTGATTGTGATATTTAATTTTTTGCAGTAGTGTAGATGGGAATTATGAGCAAGCCTATGGTAAGTAGAATGTAATTGCTTTAAGGGATTGATAACTACCTTTTAAACACCGAGTGCATAGAGTGATCCCTTGTAAAGCATATGGTTTCTTGAATATTTGATGTTGAATGTATTATTTAATTTCTTCATACACTAACATGATAATTACTCTTGTTTAGATTGCTAGTTTAGTTTTTGGTCAAGTTTCAATTTGGAATAGATTCAATATTGCTTAATAATAAATGAATTTTAAGGAGTGTTGATTACATGTTTATGATCTAAACAGTTGATTGCTTGAGGACAAGCAAAAGCTTAAGTGTGGGGTGATTTGATATCCTTGTTATTACACATGTTTGCATGCTTGATTTTTAGTTGTTTTTAGGGCAAATTATGTGTTTTTATATTAGAAGCACCCTGTTTTAATTTTCTTTGTTTCTCAGGTATTTTTCTTGGTACATCATGATGTGAATCCAAGTTCAAAGCTTAAAGAGATCCAAGATCCATTAATAGTACAAGAAGGCCCAATCACAAGGTCCAAATCCAAGAAGCTTCAACAAGTCATATTGGGTTTAATTAGGGACATTTGGAAAGCCCAAGAACTTCAACCCAATAAGGCATCCATGGAGGCCCAAGGAATAATATTTAACTTGTTTTTATGTTAATAAAAATTAGGGTTACATGTAGCTACCATACAAGTTAATGTGATAATTAATACCAAGTAATGGCTATCAATGTGGATAGTGGTTATTAAGAGCCACCATATACAAGTTAATGGGGCAATTAATACCAAGTAATGGCTATTAGTGTGGATAGTGGTTACTAAGGCCATTTAAGAGTAAAAGTAATCCTATGTGTGTGAGTCTATTTTAGTAGTGTGTGCATGGACTTGTACTCTATATAAACAAGTCCTTTTCTCTTTCTTTTAGAGCATGACTGAATTTGATATATGAAATTTTGTTTGAGTTTTATTGTGAGGAATTTTATCTTTAATTTCCTGCTTGAACTTTGCGACTTATCAAGCTTTATTCTAGCTTTTGGTGTCAAAACCTAAATCTTTGTTTTCTTGTTATTTATCAAACTTTCTTGTTTGTGGCATAAGAGGAAATTCAAAGTCTATCTTAGTATCTTTATCCTTGTTGGTAAAGGGGTTAAGTAGCATCCATCTTCTTACTTCAATCTTTGAACGATCCGAATTTGTGGATTAAATTGGTAATTTCTAGTTTTCTTCTAATTCAACTTATCATAGTATTTTTGCTATTGGGGAGTTAATTGATGAAACCTACAATTTCCATCACATCATCAAAGTTAGAGAAAAATCGGACCAAAATCGAGAAGAAACAGACGAATCGGGCACGTTAGGCTGTTCAACATGCCCTGCCAACACGCCCGTGCTGAGAAGCACGGTCAGGGTCAGAGGGCGTGCTGAAATGCCTTACCCATGCCGAGAAAAAGCGATTTGCAACACGGTTTTCGAGAGTGACACGGCCTAGGAGCATGCCCGTGCTGAACAGCACAGCCCAAATCCAAACCATGTTGAAGAAGGCTAGATGTACAATTTTAGATCAACACAGCATGGATCCAGGCCGCGCTGGTCAGCACGCCGAAATCCAAGCCGTGTTGGATCCCGAAACCTAATTTAAAACAAAGAAAAAGAAACAAAAAAATACATTCGGAGAGGCGGCTAGAAATCCAGGGATTCTAGAGAGAAAGAATTCTGGGGTATTCAGAACAGACTTTGAAAGCAACCTTCGAGACGATCAAGAAGAGAAAAAACGGTGACGAATTACGCTTCAACATCATCCACATAGCTGCTCTTGAGGATTGGATTGAAGATTCAAGGGAGAGAAGAAAGAGATCTTGAGCTGTAGAGATTGGATCCAGAGTTATTCAAGAGGGGATAGCATTTCCACCGATTGAGAAAAGGATGTTCAAATTCTTTTTAATTCTTATTTACTTTATATTTGATTCTTGTATTAATTTAATCATGAACATGTGTAACTAATCTTATTAAATCCATTTAGGGGTGAGCTTAGCGATGCTAGGCTTATTTTGTGCTTAAGCAATTGGATTGTTGATTTAAGTATAATACAATCTATTGTTTCTCCTTCATTATTGTATCAATTTGAGAACTCCTTTATAATTGAGAAATTCAATTGAGTTTGGACAACTGCTTTTCTGATTAAGTGAATTGCATCTTGGAGATAAGTGTAATAGCTTACGGGAATAAGAACTAGACATTCTTATTAGCGGTAATTTATAGATTAATGCTATTCTAAAATCAGTTATTAGGAAGAGATTCCAACTTTAAATTTTTTGGGTTAGGAATTGGTTAACTCGAGAGAGAGACCAATTCATTTCAGAAATTATCCACAGATCGCAATTCTTAATCAATCAATTCATAATTTATTGTTTTTAAGCTCGCTAGCTAAAAGGATCCCCAATTGAGTTAACTCATCTCATTGTTTTTTCCAAACTTTCATTCTTTTTGTCAAAATTTAGTTTTCATTTGCATTCTCAATCAATTTTAGTTAATGACCTTCACCACTTTTATTCGGTTAGATAATAGGAACAGCGTAGCAGTAGTAGCTTCTCGGTTCCAATATGATGCAACATTGATACTTGCCATAGCTAGATTACATTCGATAGGTGCACTTGCCTGTAGATTGTTAGTCGTGTTTAGCCAGCATTACAACCCCGAAAAAAGGGGTATAATTATGAGTATGAGAAAACAACCATGTGAGAGGGATACATTTGTAAATATTAGAAAACAACTGCGTAAGTAGGTTACATTTATGAGTATGAAAAAGTAAACATGTAAAAGGTGTATATTTTAAAAAAAAAAACTTCGTACAAGGGGTATATTTGTAAATATTAGAAAACAACCTCGTAAGAGGGGTATATTTATAAATAGTAGAAAACAACCCCATAAGACAGGTATATTTGTCAATATAAGAAAACAACTTCATAAGTGGGCTATAATTATGAGTATGAGAAAACAACCCCGTAGAAGAGGTATATTTGTGAGTATGATAACGCAACCCCGTAAGAGGGGTATATTTATGAGTATGAAAAAGCAACTCGTAGAAGGGGTATATTTTTAATATAAGAAAATAACCCTGTAAGAGGGGTATATTTGTAAATATTAAAAAATAACCCCGTAAGAGGGGTATATTTGTAAATATTAAAAAATAACCCCGTAAGAGGGGTATATTTGTAAATATTAGAAAATAACCTTGTAAGAGTTGTATATTTATAAATATTGGAAAACACAACGTAACATGGATATATTTGTCAATATAAAAAACTAACCCTGCAAGTGGAGTATAATTTTGAGTATGAGAAAATAATCCTATAAAAAAGGTATATTTATGAATATTAAAAAAAAACCGTAAAAGGGGTATATTTGTGAGTATGAGAAAACAACCCCGTAAAGTGATATATTTGTAAATATTAGAAAGAATCCTATGAGAGTGCTACATTTGTGAGTATGAGACAGCAACCCTGTAAGAGGGGTATATTTATGAGTATAAGAAAGCAATCCCGTATGAGGGGTATATTTTCAGTATGAAAAAGAAATCCCGTAAAAGGAATATATTTTTTAATATTAGAAAATAACCAAGTAAGAGGGGTATATTTATAAATATTAGAAAATATCCTCGTAAAAGAGGTATATTTGTAACTATTAGAAAACAACACCATAAGAGAGGTATATTTATAAATATTAGAAAGTATCCTCGTAAAAGAGGTATATTTGTAAATATTAGAAAACAACACCATAAGAGAGGTATAGTTGTCAATATAGGAAAGCAACCCCATAAGTGGGGTATAATTATGAGTATGAGAAAACAACCACTCAAAAGAGGTATATTTATGAATATTAGAAAATAACCCGTAAGAGGATATAATTATGAGTATGAGAAAACATCTCATAAAAGGGATATATTTACAAATATTAAAAACACAACCCCGTAAGAGAGGTATATTTATAAGTATGAGAAATCAACCCCATTAGAGTGTTATATTTATGAGTTTGAGAAAACAATCCCGTAAAAAGGCTATATTTATAAATATGAGAAAATAATACTATAAGAGGTCGCTTTAACTATGAACATGAGTATCTAGATCTTTTGAACCCATTGGGGTCTTTATTGTTGATGGATTGTGCTTAGTTGTTAGATTTGTAATTGCCATTCTTGTAATCTTTTTGCTATTCAGTAATAAAGTTTGATTCAGTTAATTTGATACATTGAATTAATTGTCTTCTGGGTTGTTTCTTGACATCGAGAAATGCTTGTTGTAAATGGAATTTGAATAGTAAGAACTGGTAGTTAACACTTAGAGATAAGGTTAATTTACTCACCGGATTAAGAATTAACAACTCTTAATAGATCTAAATTACACTTAATGCTAATATGTAATAATCTGATAGGAAGAGATTCCATTAGGTTAGTGCAGGTTTAGGAAGTCGGTAAGCTCGAGAGAGGAACCGAGTTCGATTCAGGATTTAGGCACGGGTAAGCAAGATTGGTAATTTATAAAATCAACCTTTAGAATTCCATCACTTAGGTCCCCTTTGGGTTTGTTTCTCTTATTCCGGTTGTCTTTCAATTGTCAATTGCTATTTATTCATTTATTTGCATTCATAATCATTAGTTAGTTAATCTAGACTTCTCACACTCAATTTCAAACTAGATAACATAGTGAACAGTAGTAACTCTAGGTTCACCCGATCTCCAGGGATACGACCTTGATACTCACTAGTGCTAGGCCGCATCGATAGGTTCACTGCCTTAGGTGTAGGTTGCATAAGTAGCCCATCAAGTTTTTGGCACTGTAGCTGTGGAACTGTAACGGTGAAATAGAGTGAATTGTTTTTGTGTTACTTTAGTCATTATTTTATATTTATTTATTCTTTATTCTTTATTTTATTATTTTTATTGATTGGTGGTTGTTTGGATTGTCAGTTTCAGGTAGTTTATGACCAGGAGCTCTAACCCTGATCCCATAGAAACCTTATCTGACCCGGAGCCCTCTCTCAGATTATTGAGACGATGTTTGCAGGCAGTTGAGGAGGAGGTCAGAGTTACAGTTTAGGTTCATAGAGTTAATGTGATGGAGAACCATAACCCCTAGGCCGATGACAATCAGAGGACGATGTACGAGTTTGCTCGACCATCTTTGGATGGAAAAAAAACTAGTATAGTCAAACCTGCTGTAGCGGCCAACAATTTTGAGATAAAAGCCAATGTTATCCAGATGATCCAGCAGAGCGTGCAGTTTGGAGGATTGCCCAGTGAGGATCCCAATACACATATCTCCAACTTTTTAGAGATTTGTGACACATTCAAGATAAATGGAACAATCGATGACGCCATTCAGCTAAGATTGTTTCCATTTTCCTTGAGGGACAAAGCAAAGAGATGGTTGCAATCTATTCCATAGCAGACAATTACTACCTGGAAGGTGTTGGCCGAAAATTTTCTATATAAGTATTTTCCTCCCGCTAAAACTGCTAAACTTAGAAATGACATATCTTCTTTTGTGCAGTTTGATGATGAAAGCATGTACGATGCGTGGGAGAGGTTTAAGGACCTTTTGAGATGCTGCACATATCACGGATTGCTAGTGTGGATGCAAGTTCAGACCTTTTACAGCGGGTTAAACCTTGCAACGAGGCAGATGGTGGATGCTGCAGCAGGTAGGGCGCTAAACAGTAAGACTCCCGAGCAGGCTCAAAACTTGATAGAGGAAATGGCCATGAACAATGGTCAACCAGGTGGATTCTACAGCAGCCTTGGCAGCTCAGGTGGAGCTTCTAACCAAGAAGATTGACGAACTCCAGATGCCGGTTCATGCAGCGAACGTTAGCTGCGAGTTTTATGGTGGCCCGCACTATAGTGCAAAACTATACTACGGGAGGTATGTTTGCTTCATCCTCTTCTACTTTTCCATCTGTTTATGCTGTGTCTTCTAATGTTGAGCAGGTTAATTATATGGGGAATGCCCCAAGGCAACAAAACAACCCTTACAGCAACACATGCAACCCTGGGTGACGCAATCATCCCAACTTCAGTTGGAGGAGCAATAATACCCAGGTCAACCAGGTTTTCAGAGACTTCATCAGCAGTCGCAATAATAGCCAGCTGGGCCTGCACAAGCTCCCCCTCTACCAGAAAAGAAGTCAAATCTTGAGGAGCTTATGATGAAGTTTGTGACGACGACGGAGATGATGTTCCAGCAAACTGATAGTGCACTTAGGAATCAGCAGGCCTCAATTCAGAACTTGGAGAGTCAGATTGGCCAAATCTCTAAGATGTTGTTTGAGAGTCAACAAGGAGCGCTCCCTAGCAGCACTGAGTCTAACCCGAGGGAACACGTGAACGCCATCACTTTGCGTTCAGGTAAGTTAGTTTCAGCTCCTTTTAAACCTGCTTTTGACGACTCTACTTTTGATGTGCAGGTTGAGGCGAGTAGTAAGGTTAAAGAACCTAAGGGACAAAAGGTGAACCCGATCCCAGTCAGGGAATATCAACCTAAGATTCCTTATCCTGCTAGACTCAAACAAGCAGAAGCGCAAGAGCAGTTTAGTAAATTTTTGGATATTTTTAGATAACTGCATATTAACTTGCCTTTTATTGACGCATTGAAGCAGATGACGAAGTATGCCAAGTTCTTAAAGGACATACTTAGCAGAAAAAGGAAGTTGGAGGAGGCAGCCTCTGTTAAGCTTAACGAAGAGTGCTCAGCAATGTTTCAGAGCAAGTTGCCAGAGAAACATCATGATCCAGGGAGTTTCACTATTCCTTGCACTTTGGGTAACTTGTGTGTTGATGATGCATTAGCTGATTTAAGGGCTAGCATAAATGTCATGCCCACTAGTTTGTTCAATAAGCTAGGTATGGGGGAGGCAAAATCCACTAGGATGTGCATTCAATTAGTTGACCGTTCTGTTAAGCTTCCTAGGGAGATTATGGAGAATGTGCTAGTCAAGGTAGATAAGTTCATATTTCCTGTGGACTTTGTGGTTATGGATATGGATATGAATAATGAGCATGGTGTACCGTTGATTTTGGGGAGACCTTTCCTTACCACGCCTAGAGCTAAAATAGACGTATTTGAGGGAAAGTTAGAACTTAATGTAGGGGATGACTGTGTTACTTTTAGTTTACCGCCATTTGATAGTTCTCCCACCGACCATGTTCATGCCATTTGTAGTATTGATGGAACTGGTCTTGCATGTGATAAGCAACCATAAGATGTACAATTGGATGATGCTATACATGTCTCGTTCCCTGTTGATGTGTGTTATTCATCTGAAGAAAACAACTTGTATCAATTTGAGACATTGTACTATGATACACCCGAGAAGGGTAGTTACAAGTTTGTTTATGACACGTCACCTAGACAGGATTTGGAGTGGATGAATGGGCAACCCGACTCGGTGTGGAGAGCACATCCATGGTCATCTACTGCACACATTGGACATCCTCCTTGCGCTTATATGCCTCAAGCCCCAGCTTACATTAAGCCCACCTCTTCAATTTGCCCGCGATGCAGGAATACTATTACAGAGTCCAGCTAGACGACTCGAACAAAAAGAAGTGCCTTCAGGAGGCATTCCCGAATCTATTTATGCTTTTTGAGTTTTTGGACATCTTTTATTTACTTATTTACTTTTCTAGTTAGATGTCTCAGTTTAGTTTTAATTTGTTTTATTTTGAGATGATTTTATTTTATTGAACCTTTTACTAGATGTTGCTTGGGATGTGTTTATTCTTGAGTTTTGCACGAGCTAGCCTACTTGATGCTCATACGCAATTTGGAGGACTAACATATCTTGGAGTGTTAAAGCACATATTAAGGTAGGGAGTTCGGCGACCCGAGATGGCGAAGCAAAGCCTGGAAACCCCCCTTTCACCATGGTTTCCGTGGCCATCACGGGCTACAACACCAGGCCGTGCTGACGTCAAGCCCGTGATGAAAGACACATGAAGACTTGGGGGATTTCGGCCATTCATCTTAGCTTCCGAAGGCATCCCGGGCGGCAACACCAGGCCGTGCTGGTCAGCATGGTCGTGCCCCTACCCGTGCCAATTGGTGAACTATTGAAGCATAGGGGCTCAGCACGGGCTGAGTCCTGGCCATGCTGATCAGCATGGCCGTGCCCTAGCCCATGCTGACCCCCGTGCCTATAAAAAGGAGGCTTCCAAAAATTTTTGCTACCCCTTTTCTAAAGCTCCAAGGTGTGGTTTTCTTCTATTTCTCTCATCCTTCTCACCTTTCTCGGCAATTCCAAGTAAGTCTCTTCACTTTTTACTTTTATTTATTTTTAATTTAGTTTTTCTTTTATGCATATACTTTATTGAGGACATGGTAGTATGTTTTGGTAGTTTTTATGTTGTTACACTGCTTTAATATGACCCCAATTAGATTTAATTTATATTAGTTGTTATGTTTGCTGTGAAGTTGATTATGAAAATGATAAGTGTGGGTTTGCAGAAATAAAGTTGTTTATGGCATTCTATTATGAATAATTGTTTGAATAAAGTTGCATTAGTTGGTGCACGATAAAGTAGGTTGGAATGTATCGGATAATTAGTTTATGCAGGAGATTGAGGCTTTAATCTTTCGTTAAGTCTAAAGTTTTCTGTTAGTCGAATCATAGCCGTTATGCTGTCCAATTTTTGGTAGGATTTTTTATTAACTTAATTTCTTGTACGAATAACTAATGATTCATTACATTAGGTAATATGACGGACCGCGATCAATCCCATAGGAAGCAACCAAAATGCATTCCTACCAGCAAGCGATCGCGTGGCGAAGGAACATCTTCCTCCAGAGCACTAAAACCAGCACCAGCACAAGCACCAGTACCAGCCCCAGCATCGCAACAACAACTAGTCCGAGCTCGAAGAGCACCAGCTGTGAACCCACCTGCACCTAATCGTCATCCATTATGGACATTCCCTAATGTAGAAAATGAGAGTCAGTTCCAAGTCATGAGATGGAAGCAAGTGATGGCGGGTCGTTGCATCAATTTCGCATCACTGGAAAGAGTGGGATTGGTTCAGGATGTGCGCACTCTGTTCGAGACTCTGCCGTATGCGCGATTCTTTGACATCATTGAGCCAACCTACCGTGAGCTTACAATTGAGTTCCTCAGCACCTTCTTCCTACAGCAACAGATCACAAACTGGCATCAGTCTGATGCAATTTATTTCAAACTTGGGAGAAGGGAGTTCTTAATGTCAGTCCCACAATTCGGCATGCATTTAGGATTATGTACTGAATAGGAGATCTCGGGGGAGAAGTATAAGGGATGCCTCTACATCAACCCAATATCCTACGACACCATGTGGGACTTATTGGTACTTAGGTCGGAAACGTACTACCCAAGCAAGTCTAAGGTGTCTAGCCTTCCGGATCATCTCTCCTATCTCCATACTCTATTAGCTTACACCATTACAGGTAGAGGAAAAGTTTTGGAGTGGTAACACAGACCGATGTCTTCATCCTCTAGGCTATGCAACATCAGAAGAAGTTGGAGTTGGGATATTTGTTGGCTCGTCAAGTTCGACCATTTATAATGGATGCCTAGAAGAAGATGCATTGTTGTTTTGGCCCGTACGTGACTAGGTTAGCCAAGAGACTGGATGTATTGGACGATTGTCTGTCGGAGCTTTTAATTATTGGTGACATGACACTGCTAGGGATCAGATAAATGATAAACATGTAGATGATCACGGCTACTAGACATCCATATGGTATAGAGTACAGGCTTGTGAACACAATAGTCAGGGAGGCCAGAGAGGCAGCGGCTAGAGGAGCCTAAGATCCGTCGGCTGGGATCCCAGATGTTAGGATTCCCAACCCATCTAGAGTATTTATGCCTCCATCTGGAGCCTCATCCTCTTATTCTGTAGGGACATCGAGTGCTCAGATTAGTGCTTTAGCTGACTGACTAGATCGAGTCTGTGATCTATAGCAGCAACACCATACTCAATTTGCGCAGTTTCAAGAGGAGATTAGGGCACAGCTTGGCGGGATGAACACCGTGCTTCAGCAGCTTATGAATGGGTTGGAGAGGCAGGCCACCCAGACGGACTTCTTAGTGGAGCAGATGAAAAAATTGATGGACGCTAGAGCACAAAATCAGTGGCTCATCGATGAGATGGAGTTCGATCTGGCAGGCTGCTTCACGGACCCTGATCCACCGCAGCCCCCTGCTCCTCATCTTCAAGCAGGTGCAAGCAGTGAGGATACACCATCAGCAGACTCTTAGCAAAAAACATTGTGCAACTTTTCTTTTTCCTTTTTCTTTTTATTTTCTATCCTTTAATTTATCTTATTTTATTTTCTTACTTTTTGTCTGTTATTTCCTTTCATTTTTTTTATGTTAAGTTATTTTAGTAAAACACTATGCTTCCCAATCTGAAAACTAAGCATGATCTTCAATAACTATGATGTGCGAGTCATATGCTTACCCAGTTTTAATCTTTCTAACACTATCCACAGTGTTATACTTAAGTGTGGGGTAGGTACCTTAGTTTATTATTATCTTGAGTTTTGTTTCAATCGGGTAGTTGATGATTTTTCTCTTTTGAATAGATACCCTTATAGCTTTTATCAAATCTTGTTAGAAAAAGGAAATGAACGAATCTCTTAATTTCACTCGAGCCAGGTAAAACTGGTGTTTTTTTTCCCAATTTTTCCATTTTACTTTATCTCAAAAATAGAACACTGTTAATATCACTGCTTATTATTATGATTGATTGTTTAAACTTTGGTTTGAGAATTCAGGCAATTTTAACCCACTCAAATGGTGAGGTTCTGAGCCAAATTGGGCATCATTATTTTTTATGCTCCTTTTGTTGTTCTTTAGTGAGCATTGTACGGAATCTTTATTTCTAGAACTTGCTTTGTGATTCCTTTTGAGATTACATGAATGTTTGATAGTCATGAGATGATTTGGGCACTTAGGATTTACACAATTTGGCTAAAAGCCTAACCTTATTTTTCCCATAGTGAACCAATTTTGAGCCTTAGCCTTTTCTTTCGTTGTAAACCTTCGACACTCACTTTATCACTTCTATTCATTTTACCATTCTTTCTACCATTATTGCTGGAAATTATGTAAGTTTATGCTTCATTTCATTTTGGATCAAATTGCATTCTTTTTATATATAATCACTAAGTTGCTAGATTTTTCGTAGATGCTCCCTTCAATCCAAAATTGGATATTCATTCTTATTGTTTATGTCAATAACAATAACAGCTCCTACATAAGCTGCTGTAGTATATATACATAGTATATATAAAAAAAATGAAAAATGAAAAAAAAGAGAATTTGGTATTCTTTTAGTTCATTTCAAGCATCATCTTATTGTTGGAGCAACTTAGTGTTCATTTTTGGTATATCATTTGATCCTTGGCTATTTTCTTGCATTACTTGCATAATTTTCCAGCAACTTTTAGCCTACTTTCCATATTTCTCCATACCCTACCTTAACCCTATTACAACCTAGCTCAAGACCCTTTGATCATGATTATTGATTATTTCACAGTAGTGGAGATTGGATCTATAAGCAAGCTTATGGAAAGCACTTTTTTTGTATTTTTGTGTTGAGAGATTGGCGATCTTCTTTCACTTATATACACTTGTGTGTTTCGAGTGACATCTTGTGAGGCATGGTTCTCAATTTCTCAATTTGAATGGTTTATCATTTTAATTTTAGCAGTTTTATTAACTTTGTTCTCTCTCTTAAGGATTTAGTGATTAGGGGATTTTGGAGAAATTCATTATGGAGTTTTGAGAGTTGTTCTGAGCTAATTTCTTGCGAAGTATTTGATTGAGTTATTTGATATCTATTTGAGGAGTGAGTTATTGATTGCTAGAGGACAAGCAAAAGCTTAAGTGTGGGGTGATTTGATAGGCATCATACTACACATGTTTTCATGCCCAATTGTTTACATTCTTGTGCATGATTATCTTATTTTATGCTAGAATCACCTATCTTTTATTTCCTTTCACGTTTCAGGTCATTTTCGAAGGACACCATCAACAATCGAGGGAAATACGCGTGATTACGGACTAGAATCCATCAAATTGGACGAGGACTAGCACCCCGAGGGTTGAGCACGGCCTGGATTCCGGCCATGCTGAATTGCCAATTAGCTGCCCTCAAAGAGTGCCTTTTGGCATTGTTTCCGTAGCCACCACGGCCTCCACCACGGCCTCTACCACGGCCCGTGGTGGCTCAGCACCGGCTTCAGCACGGCCTAGAAGAGGTCAACATAACGGATCCCTTAGGTTCAACACGGCCTAGACTCCGCCTATGCTGACCAGCACAGGCTTGACCACGGCCGTGCTGAAGAGACTATATAGGCAAAAGTTCGATTTGGTGAGTGGAGGCTCAATTTTCCTAACCTAATTCCATTATACACTCAATTCACTTATTTTCTAGACCTCAATTGTCGACCTTGGGAGATCAAATTCATCAATTGAGGGAGGATTACACTTGTTTCAACATCGATTTGAAGATCAAAACAACATTTGGGAGCATTCAAGAGGCAAATTAGGGTTTGATATTTTGGATTGGAAAATTAGGGTTTCTCATCCAACTTGAAAGAGAAAGGTGTACATGCCTTCAATTTTCTTTTCCTTGTTTGTTCCTTATTTTGCTTTAACTATGAACATGAGTAGCTAGATCTTTTGAACCCATTGGGGTCTTTATTGTTAATGGATTGTGCTTAGTTGTTAGATTTGTAATTGCCATTCTTGTAATCTTTTTGCTATTCAGTAATAAAGTTTGATTCAGTTAATTTGAGACATTGAATTAATTATCTTTTGGGTTGTTTCTTGACATTGAGAAATGCTTGTTACAACTGGAATTTGAATAGTAATAACTGGTAGTTAACACTTAGAGATAAGGTTAATTCACTCGCCAGATTAAGAATTAACAACTCTTAATAGATCTAAGTCACACTTAATGCTAATCTGTAATAATCTGATAGGAAGAGATTCCATTAGGTTAGTGCAGGTTTAGAAAGTCGGTAAGCTCGAGAGAGGAACCGAGTTCGATTCAGGATTTAGGCACGGGTAAGCAAGATTGGTAATTTATAAAAATCAACCTTTAAAATTCCATCACTTAAGTCCCCTTGATACTCACTAGTACTAGGCCGCATTGATAGGTTCACTGCCTTAGGTGTAGGTTGCATAAGTAGCCCATCATATGCCAAAACCATAATTCCTAAGAAAGAATGAGACCTTTCCATGAACTTCGAAGTCATGGTGTTTTGTATGTAAATACTTGACATAATTTTGCTCTCTTGTAAAAAACCTATGTTATACTTTGAATTTTCGTATATTCTGACTAAACCTCTTTGTTCTTTTGATGTTCCTCTTTCTTTTGCATATCATGCATTTGCATTTATATTCCCTACACACCTTTCTGACTCTTTTTAGTTGCAACTGCATCATCATTGCTTGGTTTAGAAGGGAAGGGCGACCCATACGTGAATAATAAAAAATGCCGGCAAGTAGTTCTGCTGATTTACGAATACTACGAGCTAAGATGGCTGCTATTAAGGATCATATGAAAGAGCTAATGGTAATGGTGAAACAATAGTCATATCTCCTAAAATTCGTCATGATCACCAGAAACATAATCGTCAGCAATGCTGCTATAACCAACACTGACAACGCCAATAATGACGGACAACCGCCCATTACTCTGAATTTCATTACTCTTGCTGTGAAAAAGGATAGAGGAAATGGTAGTAAATCTTATGAAGACGTGGACAGTGATGATAAGGTGCAAGTCCTTCTGGCATCTTCGCTAAAGCTCACCAATATTCCACCCAAAAACCCTGAGTTGGAGGAGATGAGAAAGCAGCTGCATAAGATGCAGAAGTTGCTTAAGCTGAAAGGATGGGAAGCAATCGAAGACAACGATGAGTCCATGCTGAACACCCCGAAGGGAAAGGTGAATCTCCCTGATCTGCCAAAATTTGATGGATCTGGTGATCCCCAAGCTTTCTTGAATGCATACTAGATCAGCATTTCTATCTGTTCCAATATGATAAAGCAACAAATAGTCAAATACTTCAGTCTCTATTTAACTAGAGCTGCAACTCGATGGTACTGGCAATTGGATGAGAAAGTCAGGTAGGACTAGAAAGACATGGCCGAGAGATTCATGGGCTAATACGGGTATAACACTAAGGTCGAACTAAGCACCCGAGACTTAGAAGCTACCCGACAGCTGTCCGGTGAAGCTGCATCAGACTACATCTTGCAATTTTGCGCTAAAGTGGCAAGGATGACCACCCGATCAACTGAAATGGATCAAGTGTGCTTCGCTATAAAGGGTCTGTTGCCTCACCTCTATGATATACTAGTTCCATATCCATCAAGAATTTTGAGGATTTGAGGAATTGTGCTACCAATGTTGAAGAGGCTGAGTTCAACAAGAGGACCTACAGACTGAACAATACAAGCAATCCTATTTTTTTGTTCAAACATTCTACATACTATTAATTAAGCATTTTTTATGATTATCTTATTTGCATATTACAATTTTATGCCATATCATTCATTTGATTCAAGCATAACTAAGATCGCATTCACAAGCTAGCTTAACTCCCGAGGGAAGGATGAGAAAAGACAAAAGAAAACGAAAATAAGAAAGAAGAAGAAAATAAAAGAAAACTATGAAACAAAGAGAAAAATATATCCTGCATGAATCCTCAAAAACATATCTAGCCTAAAACCTCAACCCATGCCCTACACCAAGCCAGTGGAGCCTGAAAATGGGCCTAAGCCTAAAAGCAAAATAGGACAAAAAGATTAGGCAAACCAATATGTCTCTGAACCCCAAGAAAAAAAAGAAGAAAATAAAATAGAATACCTGATGCAAACCCCGCTCACCAACTCAAAACCTCTCCCTAGATCATAATAAGGCCAATAGGCTGTAGAAAGGTATCAGTTCACTAAGTCTGGAAAAACAACACCCAATCTAAAAATTAACCAAAAACAAAAACATAATAAAGAGAAAAGTCTGCTAGGCTCAAAGATCCAACAAAGAGAACTAGGCAAAAGTTAGGGCATCCTAGAGAAAATAGTCAGCCAGAAAACCTGAAAAGGCTGACCAACGACATAAGTACAGCCAGGCACATGGATCTGACAATAGTTATGCTTGAATTAAATTGTTTGATGACATCACATTGAATGGCAATTTGCTTACGAGTTAATCTTCAAAATGTTCAATTAATAGAAGTGTGAAATGTCTCGCGAATAGATATGATAGAAAGCGACAACACACATTGACAACCAAGAAATCATCATCGCCAAAAGTAGTCAAGGGGGGCTAATGACTCTTACTCCTTATGCAGCCATGCGTTAAAAGAAAGAGAAATAAAAATAGAGAATCATAAAAAGAAATGCTTGCTAAGTTGAAAACCTCTAAAGGGGTGACTTAGGCAAAAGTTAAGGCTAGCCTGCTAAGTTGCAAATCGAAAAGAGGGCGACTTAGGCAACAATTAAGGCAAAATGGCTCGCTAGTTCAAAAACTCGAAAGGGCAGTCTAGGCAAAAATTAGAGCAAGAAAAGGAAAAGAAAGCGAAAATAATGATAGTAGAAATAAGAGAAAGAATAAGGGTATGGCTCACAAGTAGGCTCCTACAAAAGGCATCTCCCCATCTCTTCCCCGTGAAGACTCAAAAGGCAAGCACCTGCAAAGCAAAAAGCGTAGTATCCAAACTTATTAGACTGAAAGTTAAGTAGCCAAGGCGAGAAGCAAATTCAATTGCATCTCGTCGGACATACATTAGCAAATTCATGAGACTTACTATTAGAGTACCGGCATCCAAAGCCACTAGAAGTGGTGAAAATTCAATTGAAGTCTCTAGAAGCTGCGATAAATGCAGATAGTAGAAGATCAAATCTATATCAAGCACTCCAGAGCCCACTCTCAGGAATCCTTGCAACCTCTGCATGTCGGCGCCCTCCTATGTAACTCCTGCATTTTCTCATCATACATATTATGTGCATTTACATTTAATCATAGGGCATGATGGTATATTAATAATATTTTTATTTTATGAGAATAAATATATATTAATTATAAGTAGAGAATAAGAAGCATGATAGTAGATTATTAATTTAGATAAGTTGATTAAGTACTTGGGTTATGTGTATTAAGCCTTAAGACTTAATTGAACAAATAGTTGAAGGTTGGGTAAATAGATTGGACTTAAATGACACAATTGAAAGTTAGTACCTATGTATGGTTAGTAAGAATTAAACTTAGGATGATAAGACTAATTTTAGTAGGTAGTGGCATTAAGAAATTAATCTTGGAAATTAGAACCATGAGCAAGCTCATTTTACCTCTTCATTTGTCTAAAATTCGTACCTGGCCAAAAATCCAAAATTTGGAACAACAGAGAGGAGTGAAATATCTAGAAAAATCTAAAATTAAGATAGGGTTTTACCAAGCATTGAAGGAGCTAAGCTAAAGCTAAAGGATTTGAGCATATTAGCAACCCAAAAGCTAAAATTGGTGAGTTATTAGTTGAGTATTATTAATTGTCATTAGGGTTCTTGATTATAAATTGGGAAAACTTCAATTGATGCTTTCATTGATTAATTAAAGGTCTGATTGTCATGAATTAATAGATTATTGAATGATTGCATAGAGATTAAGCTTGATTTAAGTTGAAGTATGTCAAGACAGAAAACTATCAAAATTCCAACAACCTTGATGTTCTGTATTTTGGGCATAACATGAGTTATATAAATCCCAATTAAGCTTAATTGGTGTCTATAGAAATCTTGAAGAGTCCTCTATAATTTGTAGTTTTGGGATTTTGCTAGTTTCGCCCTTTTTGGTTGCTTAAATTGAGTAAATAAATTGCTGCTTGGGTATAGCAAGCTGTATGATCCTTGCTCAATAATTTGGGAATAGTTAAATCTATAAAAGTCAAAATTGAGTAATTCTTCTTCAAGATGAAACTAAACACTTAACGGTATATGTCTATTCAATACGAGATTTTTATATTAAGCCAAGTTTTCCCAGCAATAAATATACTTTAGTACAAAATTCTGTTCACAAAATAGAGATGTTGGAGATTAGTCTTATGCTATTTATTTGATATTAATTTGAGTTAGATTGGTATATAGCTAGATGGAACATGTTTATATCATACTAAAACATTAATTGAGAGTCTTAGAGGAAGAGTTAGACCTATGAATTAGAAAGGGGATGGTCTTATAATGCATTAGAACTAGCATTTACATAAATATTTAGAATATGCATGAAATGTGAATTGATGAATGTGTTAACAGGAACTCAAAGTCCTCGAAAGGAAGTTGTGGAGAAAGAAGGTCCTTCTATGATAAAGGAATAAGTGTATTTTGAATAAGTAAATAGTTAATATTTGCTATATTCATATATTTAATCAAATGTTCTGCGAATGGTTGTGTTTGCTTAATATTGTGTTATGTTTGAATGAATGAGATGGAAATGATTGGTGTTAAGTGGAACAATTGTTATTGCTTGAATGTGATATAAGTGAAATGATTAAATTGTGATGTTAAATGTGTATGCGCATGTGAATGGTGGATTCCCCTTGGGAGGCGAAAGCCTAGAGAGGCTACAAAGTGTGTAATGTGAGGATGAGGCGAAGCAACTTACGGGTGTGATAGGTGAGAATGAGGCGAAGCAACACATTAAGGGGGATCCACGAGCCATGAGAACTAACTATAATTGTTGAATTGTATTTTCTTATGATGGTTGTAATGAATTGAGTAGAATGGTATGAACTTATGCGTAAATTATGATTCATAGTAAGTTATGTGATTGATTGGAAATTGTATTAATTATATGTGATATAGATTATGTTGATCATTTATTTACTGAGCTGGAGACTCACCTCTCTCCAATTTTTTTTCAAGTTTGTAGATAGTAGTGCATCAGTTGGTTGTATCCAAAGTCTAGCATTTAGTGATTCTATCAGGTTGGGCCAGTTTTACGGAGTCTCCTCATGATTGCATGTAGTTTTGTGATGTATATGGAAGTGTTCCTTGTAAGGCATAAGAAGATGTTTTGAATACTTGTTAAATGATCTTTAAGTATAATCATATATTTATATGTTAATAACCTTGTGTTTTGATTGTTAACAATCTGTATATTGACCTATCTACATGTAGTATATAGTCTACAATTCTTGTATGCCACCTGGCAAATGTCTGTTGATTAGCATGTAACGGGGGTGTTACATTTAGTGGTATCGGAGTGGGGATTAGATTCTTTGGGAGTAGATTCATGTTGCATATCATTAAGCATATGACATATGTTCTTTGAACTTGACTGAGTATTTACATTTCATATATATAGATGGAGAGACAAGAGAACACACAGTTGGCCTAGATAAGTCATTAGAGTCTGTGCATGGTCATGAAAATGCATTTGAACATGATCAACATGATGAGCATGAGCCACATTCTGAAAATGCTGCACAACCGAATGTATAAGATGTTATGGAACAGTTTATGGATTTTCTGATACAAAGGGTAGCTCGACAACAAGCACCGGTGCCTTAGGCTTAACAATAAGAGGCCATGATAGGTAAGAATTATGAGAGGGTTAGGAAACAAGGTGCTAATATTTTTCAGGGTACTACTGATCTTGCTGAGGCTGAGGAATGGTTACGAAATACATAAAGGGTGTTGGACAGATTTAATTGCACATCAGAATAAAGACTTCTATGTGCAGTGCCTTTAATAGAAAAAGATGCACTTGATTGGTGGGAAATAGTTTCAAGAAGCAAAGATCGACCAATGACTTTGATTTGGAATGATTTCTTAAGAGAATTTGTTGAGAAGTATACTCCAAAAATTTATAGAGACAGAAAGAAGCTTGAATTTCTTTAGTTGAAGCAGAATGGCATGTCAGTTGCAGAGTATGAAGTTTAGTTTGTGAGATTATCTAAGTATGCACCAGAAGAAGTAGCCATACAAGAACTGAAAAGGAAGAAATTTGAGATGGGTGTGAGCCTTAACATTCATGAGAAAATGGCAGTGAAACCTCATAATTATATTGCCTCAATTGAAGCTACTTTGAGAGCTGAAGAAACATCACTTGAGAGGAATACTATGGAAGTTAAAAAGAAGAAAATCACTAGTACTTATAGTAATCCTCCAAGATAGATTAGTACTTCTTCATTCAAAGGCTCTGGTTCATAGAGGAGTAGTTGTCGTGGATGAGGGTTTGGTGATCAGTCGAATAGATCCTCCACAGTACCTTATAGCAGAGGTGGATACAGTTCATCCAGATTTGAGGGAGGACAAGCTTCGGCTAGTAGAGGATATGCTCTTGTTTGTCCTACGTGCAACAGGAGAGATACTGGAGAATGTTGGGGACCTAGACCAGTAGTATGTTTTACTTGTAATAGGCCAGGACATTATTCTAGAGATTGTCCTATGAGAAGAAATAATGTTGGGGAATCTTATATAGTGTGTCAGAGTAGTGTTGGTGAAAATGTTCTAGTTGGTTTAGGCAGAGGTAGATGAAGAGGTAGCAGAGGAGGTTTAACTATTTCAACAACACCATCAGAACAGATTGGTCAACCTCAGGCACAAGCTAGAGTATTTGCTACTACCAGAAACGAAGCATTTGTAGCACCTGAAATTGTTATTGGTATAATTTCTGTTCATGATTCTGATGCAATGATCTTGGATCTACATGTTCATTCATATCACATGATTTTGCATCGCGTGTTCATGGTAATATAGAGACATTAGGTTATGATATATATATATATATATATATATCTATGCCTGCTGGGGATATTATCACAGTAAATACGATAATGAGATCATGTCCTGTAGTAGTAGATAGTGTCAAACTACATGCAAATTTGGTTGTTATTAATCTTAGAGAGTTTAATGTTATTTTGGGGATGGATTGGTTGTCAAGAAATCATGCTATTATTGATTATAAAATGAAGGAAGTGGCTATGGAAATACAAGGAGAAATGAAAACAGTAATTGTGGGTGAAAGGAAGATAATTCCTAATTGTTTGATTTCAGGAGTGACTGCATGTCAGTTAGTTAAAGATGGATGTGAAGCATATTTAATTAGTTTTGTAGATACTACTAAGGTCAGTCCAGGGGTGTCAAATGTTTCAATGGTTAGAGAATTTCCTAACATATTCTTATGATTTGCCTGGTTTGCCACCAAATCGAGAGGTTGATTTTGAGATTGACATCATCCCTTGCGTAGCACCTATCATCCCTAGCACAACACCTATTTCCATTGCACCATACAGAATGGCACCATTGGAATTGAAAGAATTGAAGAAGCGATTAGAAGAGTTGCTTGATAAAGATTTCATCAAGCCAAGTACTTCACCTTGGGGGGCACCAGTTCTGTTTGTGAAGAAAAAGGATGACAATATATGCGATTATGTATTAATTATAGGCAATTGAATAGAATTATAGTGAAGAAAAAATATCCATTGTCGAGAATTGATGATTTGCTTGATCAGTTAAAAGGTGCAACTGTGTTCTCTAAAATTGATTTATGATCAGGTTATTGGCAACTCCAGGTTGAAGAGAAATCTATTGCCAAGACAGCATTCAGAACAAGGTATGGGCAATATGAGTTCATTGTGATGCCATTTGGTTAACAAATACTCCTGCTACTTTTATGTCATTGATGAACAATATTTTCCAGCCATATTTAGATCACTTTGTTATTGTGTTCATTGATGATATTTTGATTTACTCTAGAAGCCCAGAAGAGCATGAACAACACTTGAGAATTATTTTACAGATTTTGAGGGAAAAACAGTTGTATGCAAAATTCAGCAAATGTGAGTCTTGCATGGAGGAAATTGCATTCTTGGGGCATATTGTTTCTAGACATGAAGTGCAACCAGATTCATCAAAGATTAAAGCAATTATTGAATGAGAACCGCCTAGAAATGTTTCTGAAGTTTGAAGTTTTCTTGGGTTAGCTAGCTATTATAGAAGATTTATAAAAGATTTTTCAGTTATTACTGAGCCTCTCATAGCTTTGTTAAAGAAGAATGTGCCATTCTAGTGGAATGAGTTTGTGTGATCAAAATTTTCAAGAGTTTAAGAAAAGGCTTATTACTACACCAATATTTGCATTGCCATCTGAAAATAGAGGTTATGTTGTATATACTAATGCTTCTAGGCAAGGACTTCGATGTGTCTTAATGCAGCATGGGAAGGTTATAGCTTATGCTTCAAGGCAATTGCGACCTTATGAGCTGAATTATCCTACGCATGATCTTGAATTAGCAGCCATTGTACATGCATTGAAGATATGGCGACATTATTTATACGAGGAGACATTTCAGATATTTACTGGTCATAAGAGTTTGAAATATATCCCTATGCAAAAAGAGTTGAATCTGAGACTGCCAAGATGGATTGAGCTTCTGAAGGATTATGATTGCACTATTGATTATCATCCTAGAAAAGCAAATGTTATTGCTAATGCTTTAAGTAGGAAGACAGTGGAACATTTTTCAAGTATGATTTGTTACAATGTGGAATATTTAGTTACACTTAGAGCTATGGATGTGAAGTTTTATGTTTATGACGATGTTCTGTTAGCCACATTACAAGTAAAGCCTTTGATTGGAGATACAATTAAAGATGTAGAGTATGAAGATTCTTATTTACAAAAGATGAAGGGTAGAGTACAAGAAAGAAAGGATACACAATTTGTGTTGAGAGATGATGGTGTGTTATTGAATGGAAATCGTGTATGTTTACCTGATGTAGGAAATTTGAGAAAGGAAATCATGCATGAAGCGCACTATGCACATTATGCAATGCATCCTGGAAGTGCAAAAATATACCAAAATTTGAAGCCTTATTATTGGTGGCCGACAATGAAGAAGGATGTGGCAAAATTTATGAGTAAGTGTTCGACATGTCAGCAAGTGAAAGGAGAGCATCAGGCACCTGCAGGTAAACTTCATTCTTTATCTATACCTGTGTGGAAGTGGGACAAGATCACTATGGAATTTGTTATGGGATTGCCACGTACATTTAACAAGCATGATGCTATTTAGGTAATTGTTGATCAACTTAATAAATGTGCTCATTTCTTACCTGTGAAGCAAACAGATTCACTTGATAAGCTTGCAGAATTGTATATTTCTGAGATTGTTAGATTGCATGGTTTACCTATATCTATTATATCAGATAAGGATCCTAGATTTACTTCTCGTTTCTAAGAGAGTTTGCAGAAAGCATACGGTACTAAGCTTCATTTCAGTATAGCTTTTCATCCTTAAACAGATAGGCAATCAGAAAGAACTAGTAAGACATTAAAAGATATGATGAAGGCTTGTGCACTTGAGTTAAAGGGTAACTGGGATGATTACTTACCGCATATGGAATTTGTGTATAACAACAGTTTCATTCTAGTATCAGTATGGCTCCATATGAAGCTTTGTACGGGAGGAAATGTAGAAGTCCAGTATGCTGGGATGTTGAAGGTTTAAGACAGCTTGAAGGTCTAGAATTGGTACAAGAGCCAGTGGATAAAATAGAGATAGTTAAGAAGAATAGAAAGTAGCACAAGACAGACAAAAGAGTTATGCTAATTTGCACTGAAGGGAAATGGAATATTTTGTGGATGATAAAGTTTTCTTGCGGGTATCACCATGGAAAGAAATATTAAGGTTTGGTAAACAAGGGAAATTGAGTACGAGGTATATAGGACCTTATGAAATTATTTGAAAGAGTTGGACCATTGGCATATAGGTTAGCATCACCTACAGAGTTGTCTTCTATTCATGATGTTTTTCACATTTCTATGTTGAGGCGTTATAGATCAGATCCTAGTCATATTATTCAAGAGTCAGAGATAGAAATCACAAAAAAGTTGACATATGTGGAAGAACCGATAGAAATTCTTGATCGAAGGGTTAAGCAATTGAGAAATAAAGACATTCCTATGGTTAAGATTAAGTGGAGTCATCATTCACCAAGAGAAGCAACTTGGGAAGTGGAAGAGCATATGAGACAGAAATTTCATAGTAATGTTGGCGAGTTGTTAAAATTTCGAGGACGAAATTTCTTAAGGAGGGGAGAGTTGTAACGCCTGTATTTTCTCATCATACATATTATGTGCATTTACATTTAATCATTGGAATGATGGTATATTAATAATATTTTTATTTTATGAGAATAGATATATATATTAATTATAAGTAGAGAATAAGAAGCATGCTATTATATTATTAATTTAGATAAGTTGATTAAGTACTTGGGTTATGTATATTAAGCCTTAAGACTTAATTGAACCAATAGTTGAAGGTTGGGTAAATAGATTGGACTTAAATGACACAATTGAAAGTTAGTACCTATATATGGTTAGTAAGAATTAAACTTAGGATGATAAGACTAAATTTAGTAGGTGGTGGGATTAAGAGATTAATCTTGGAAATTGGAATCATGAGCAAGCTCATTTTACCTTTTTATTTCTTAAAATTCGTACTTGGCCAAAAACTCAAAATTTGGAATAAGAGAGAGGAGTGAAATACCTAGAAAAACCTAAAATTAAGATAGGGTTTTACCAACTATTGAAGGAGCCAAGCTAAAGCTAAAGGATTTGAGTATATTAGCAACCTAAAAGCTGAAATTGGTGACTTGTTACTTGAGTATTATTAATTTGTCATTAGGGTTCTTGATTATAAATTGAAAAAACTTCAATTGATGTTTTCATTGATTAATTAAAGGTCTGATTATCATGAGTTAGTAAAGTATTGAATGATTGCATAGAGATTAGGCTTGATTTAAGCTGAAGTATGCCAAGACAGAAAACTGTCAAAATTCCAGCAACCTTGATGTTCTGTATTTTGGGCATAACATGAGTTATATAAATCCAAATTAAGCTTAATTGGTGTTTATGAAAAGTATGAAGAGTCTTCTATAATTTTTTATTTTTGTGATTTTGCTATTTTTGCAGTTTTAGTATCTTAAATTGAGCAAACAGTTTTCTACTGGGGTACAGCGAGCTGTGTGACCCTTGCTCAGTAATTTAAGAATAATTAAATATATAGAAGTCAGAATTGAGTAATTCTTCTTGGAGATGAAATTAGACACATAAAGGTATATTTCTATTTAATATGAGATTTTTATATTAAGCCAATGTTTCCCAGTAATAAATATACTTTAGTACTAAATTTTATCCAGAAAGTAGAGATGTTGGAGATTAGTCTTGTACTATTTATTTGATGTTAATTTGAGTTAAATTGGTATATAGCTAGATGGAACATGTTTATATGATATTAAAACAGTAATTGAGAGTCTTAGAGGAAGAGTTAGACCTATGAATTAGAAAGGGGATGGTCTTATAATGCATTAGAACTAGCATTTACATGAATATTTGGAAAATGCATGAAATGTGAATTGATGAATGTGTTAACATGAACTCAAAGGCCTGGAAAGGAAGTTGTGGAGAAAGGAGGTCCTTCTATGGTGAAGGAATAAGGGTGTTTTGAGTAAGTAAATAGTTAATATTTGCTAAATTCATATATTTGATTTAATGTTCCGTGAATGGTTGTATTTGCTTAATATTGTATTATTTTTGAATGAATGAGATGGAAATGATTGGTGTCGAGTGGAACAATTGTTATTTATTGAATGTGATATAAGTGAAATGATTGAATTGTGATATTAACTGCGTATGCACATGTGAATGTTGGAATGATGGGTGCTACTTGTGTTAGCTACATTCTAAGGCAGTGCACCTATCGATGCAGTCTAGCACTAATGGCGAGTATCAAGGTCGTATTCCTCAGGAAAGTGAAAGCCCAGAGTTACTCCTTTGTTCTTTGTTATATTAACCTAAAATGAGTGATGAATAATTTCTAAACTAACTAATAGCTACAAGCTAAATTCTAAGGGAGATGCAGGAGTAATTGATAACTAAAATAACCAAGACAAGAAAGCAAACCCAAAGGGGACTTAAACTAGTTGGCAATCAAACAAAAGATAAAGGATTGGTGAGTCTAATTATGCTATCCGTGGACAAATTCTTAACCGAATTCGGTTTCTCTCTCGAGATAACCGAATTCCTAAACCTAATAACCTAAAGTTGGAATCTCTTCCTAACAATTGATTCTTAAATTAGCATTAAGCTTTAATCCGCCTCTATTAAGATTTGTTAATTCTTAATCCGGCTAGTTAATTATCCTTATCTCTAAGCGATTATTAACCAGTTCTTGCTATTCAAAATTTCAATTGCCAAATGGACTTCTTAATCACACAAAGCAATCTAAACACACAATTCACAACGTCTCATGAATAATGCATTATCTTATTAATACTGAAAGCAAGAAGAATACAAAACTAACCCAAACAATCCAACAATATAATACTAAGCCAACATAGTAAAGAAATCCCAATGGATTTAATCAATCTAGCTAATCATGTTCATTATCAAAATACACAAGAATTCAATTACAACAATGAGTAAAGGTAGAGAAAACTCGATTACACCCTTGGATGAGAGTAAACAGCCCTAATTCCTCTTGCTCGAATTGAATCGATTCTTGTTCCTCTTGCTCGATTTGAAAACCAATCAACGAACCACGCCCAATCTTTGATCTTTGAAGGGAATCCGATTGAAACCTTGATCCAAGTCTCCTTTTTCCTTGGTTTCAGCTCAGAAAACCCTTAGGGAGAGAAAAGTTAGGGTTTGGGACATTCTCCCCCGCTTTTCCTTTCTTTCCTCTTGCTCTTTCTTTTAATTAATTCGTCCTATCGCCGTGAATATGGCCGTGTTGGGAACACGGTTTGGTATTCCTGGCCGTGTTACTCTCTACAGTCGTGCTCCCTAACGCCTTTTCTTCTTTGATGTCTAATTCACCCAGAACGGCCGTGTTGGTGCCCGTGTTGGGAACACAGCTAGTGTTGAAACCAACACGGCCATGTTCATCTTCCTCATGCTCGTACTTAGCTTGTTTTGGTAGCTTTGATGTCCAATTATGCTCCAATTCTTCCCTTTATCATTCTTTGACTTCTTTTGAACCTAATGCATACAAACAGACGCATAGGGTGAGTGTTGGGACCAATTCACATCCAAATATCCATAAAATCAATCTTAGAAGTCCCATTTAGATGTGTGTATTTTGCGCATGTCATGGATTCCCCTACGAAAAAAAGAAATATATATATATATATATATAAAGCCTTAGGAGGCTGAAGCCTAGCGAGGCTATAAAAGTATGTAATGTAAGGATGAGGCGAGCAACTTACGTGTGTGATAGGTGAGGATGAGGCAGAGCAGCACATTAAAGGGGATCCACGAGCCGTGAGAACTAACCATAATTGTTGAATTATATTTTCTTATGATGGTTGTAATGAATTAAGTATAATAATATGAACTTATGCGTAAAATATGAATCATGGGAAGTTATGTGATTGAGTGGAAATTGTATTAAGTGTATGTGATATAGATTAATGTTGGTTATTTATTTACTAAGATGGAGGCTCACTCCTCTCCAAATATTCTTTTTTAGGTTTATAGATAGTAGTGCATCAGTTGGTTGTATCCGAAGTCTGACATTTAGCAGTTCTGTCAGGTTGGACCAGTTTTGCGAAGTCTCCTCATGATGCATTTTGTATGCAGTTATGTGATGTATATGGAAGTGTGCCTGCTAAGGCATAAGAAGATGTTTTGAATACTTATTAAATTATGTTTAAGTATAATCACATGTCTATATGTTAATAACCTTGTGTCTTGATTCTTAACAATTTGTATATTGACCTATCTACATGTAGTATATAGTATACGATGCTTGTATGCCACCTCGCAAATGTCTGTTGGTTAGCATATAATGGGGGTGTTACATCCTACCTATGATTCTCCTACCCCCATTCAATATTGAATACTAACCACAAGCTATTGTCCTTTTCAGGTATAACACACAGTTCGACCACGACAAAGCGCAGCACTCAATAAAAGACCTAGGCATCGTGCTCGAGGCACCTTCTAAAGACCTCGGGATCATGCCCGAGGTGCCCTACAAAAGACCTCATCATCGTGCCCGAGCCACCCTCTAAAGACCTCGGCATCATGCCTGAGGCACCCTCTGTAAAAGACCTAGGCATCGCACCCCAGGCACGCTTAAAAGACCTCGGCATTGCGCCTGAGGCACCCTTAATAAAAGAACTAGGCATCACGCCCCAGGCTGATATGAATCAAGGCTGCCATGAGACTCCATTGCAAAGGCCAGAACCAAAAGGTCCAAAATGGAAATGCAACTCATGAATGAAAACAAGAGTCCAACCTTATAATGAAGCATTCAGTCCATTTTGAAGAATAAAAGCCATTCGGCTATGATTAGGCCTTTGGGCTTAATTCATATTTACATGGGTTCTTATGTTTTTGGGTTTTAGCTTAAGTAATTGTTTTATTTTATCTTTATTTAATTAAGGATTATTTTATTAGGTGTGAGTTATATGTATTGTGTATAGAGTTACAAATGAGTGCGCATGTTTAGTTGTCATTTGGGAGTTACAAAATGAGGGCCATCAATGTACAAATAGCCACTTTGAATGAGTTTTAAGGGGAATTAAATGGGAAAACGTGGGAGAGCTCAAAAGACATCCATTTAGCATTATTTGTCTTGTTTTGGCTCTAAATATCAAAGCCAAATTCATTTGTAAAAAAGAATTGATGAATGATAATTTTTATTTGCTCTTTGTGAGTGCTTTTGCTTAAGTTCTTGCATGAATTTTGAACTTATCAAACTATTTTTAGTTTGTGGTGTTTTCTAACCAAAATCTTGTGTTTGATTCTTAACTTATCAAATCATACTTGGTTTGTGGCGTTTGGAGTTGAATTCAAGTGCTAGTTTCATTGTTGGAACTAGTTTTCCCTAACTTCACTTGAGGAGATCCTTGGGTTTTGGAATCATCTTGATTGGAGGGTGTTTTCTTGCATTCCATATGTATCATAACTCATTAGTTATTGGGGTGTATGGTTGCTAAGATGATGATTTCCTATCACAGGCACCCTAAAAAAACCTCGGTATCATGCCTATGGTTGCTAAGATGATGATTTCCTATCGAGGCACCCAAAAAAAGACCTCGGTATCATGCCTGAGGCACCCTCCAGAAGACCTCGACATTTCGCTCGAGGCACCCTCTAATGACCTCGGCATCACGCTCGAGGCACCCTCAATAAAAGACCTCGGACATCATAATTGAGGCACCCTTAAAAGACCTCGACATCGCGCTCGAGGCACCCTCAAAAAGACCTAGGCATCGCACCCTAGGCACCCTCTAAAAACCTCAGAATCTCACCTGAGGCACTTTCAAAATGACCTCGGTATCGCGCTTGAGGCACCCTTAATAAAAGACCTCGGCATTGCGCCTGAGGCACCCTTTAAAAGACCTAGGCATTGTGCCCCAAGCACCGTCTAAAAGACCTCGGCATCGCACCCGAGGAACCCCCAAAAAGACCTCTGCATTGCACCTGAGGCAGCCTCAAAAGAACTTGGCATCATGCCTGAGGCACCCTCAAAAGACTTAGCTGTCACGCTAGAGGCACCCTCAAAAGACTTAGCTGTCACGCTAGAGGCACGCTAAAAAGTCCTAGGCATCGAGCCCAAGGCACCCTTTAAATGACCTCGGCATTAGGCCCGAGGCACCCCCAAAAAGACCTGGGCATCACGCCTGAGGCACTCTCAAAAGACCTGGGCCCTGAGGCACCCTGAATAAAAGAGCTCGACATTACACCCGAGGGACCCCAAAAAAGACCTAGGCATCGCGCCCTAGGCACCCTCCAAGGACCTCGGCATCATGCCCGAGGCACCCTTAAAAGACTTGGGCATCGCGCCCCAGGCACCCTCAATAGACCTTGGCATCGCACTTGAAGCATCCTCAAAAGACCTCAGCATCATTTTGATTTAAAACATCGTTTTGATTTTACATTCAAACCTAATTTTATTTGACATTCTATGCATATTTTGTTTTTAAATTTTATTTTCCATTTTTATTTTTGTAACTTGGGGGTGCAAGGCCCATTTGCTCTCCCATTTGTAAGGTGAATATGCACAGACTCAACCCTATACCCATGCGGGTTCAACCAAGTCCCTTCAAATTTAAATTTTTAGTATAAGACGTGATCGTTTTAGCACTTTTAGGCTTCTAGAAGCTTGAACCCATGTGGGCTTAGCCCATTCTCGCTGGGGTTCGACCTTAATAGCCTTGTGCACTTGTCATTTTATTTATTTTTCCCCTCGCCATTTAATTTTCATATAATAGGATTCCTTATTATTTGTACCTCTTTATTCAACTGTTGAGGCCTTAAACATTGTGGTTTGTTATCATTTCCCTTAAGTGCCCCGATCTCTCCAATCCCTTTCTATGTATGTTTAAACTATTGCTTAGGATTTCACCTCACATGTAAATAAATAAATAAAATTAGACTTAGCAATTATTATGATGTTCCCCCATGCCAAGATAATAAAATTGAAGCTTACTAAAGTAAGCCCCCGCGTCTCGCATATTTTCATCTCAAATGTTAAAGCTAAAATGAATCTAGCACTAGATTAGGGCTAATAAAAATGCAAATGATATGGGCACCAAGGCATGTCAAAGATAAAACTTAAGACACTAAAGTGCCTCCCGATTAGGACTAGTGAAGGCACTAATGTGCCTCCCATCTAGGATTAATCAGGATACCAAAGTACCTCATCTGTATTGTCAGCACCCCTTTTCCAAATATAGATATCGAGGGAAAAATGAAAAACCCGATGGTTAGAGTTACTGCTTTCTCGGGTCTCAGAAGGTGAAGGACAGACGAATACGAGGCTAGGGTTGAGGTTAATCTAGCCGGAATTAGCTTTTTGAAATCAATTTGGACCTAATTATCAGAAAAAATTAAGTTTGAAAGTCAAAATGCAATTTTTACAAAATTAGGGACTAAATCGTAAAAAACCAGAACTTCTTCTCTAGAGCCAATTGGGTCTATATAGAGCTATCAGCTCTTGACTCCTTGACATCATTTTTTCGGACGATTTTACATCCAAATACAGTTTCTAGAAGGTTTTCTTAGGGATAACCACTGTTTTATCGATAATTATTTTAATTTTAAATAAATAATTGGGATGTTTATTGATAAATTCCTAGGATTTATCTCTCTCTCTAGGGTTTCCTCTGAAACCCTACCTTTATAAGTAGTAAAAGGTGTTTAGGGTTTCAAAGGGAGGCAAGAATTAATTTTTAGTTGAGAGTAATATTAAGAATAAAGAAATACTAAGAAAGAAAGAAAAGAGAGAAAATGAAAAGAAAATAGAAGGAATTGCATTGTCGATCATAATCAGAATTCAAAGACTCAAGCTACTAAAGAAAGAAGGATTTTAGGAAATTGGCCACATAAGAAAGAAGATTTTTGGAAACTTTTCTTTTCAAATGACAGGAGATTTTCCCAAGTCAGATCCAGCTCTGGATTCCTACCCAGTTTTAAATTCAACTGCTTCATCATCACTTGAGACGCGCAAATCTAACATACACGGTGACAACCTGAGGGTTTCTACCACCATACATTTGCATCAATCATAAAAACTGGTTCTTTTATTCTTTTTCTTATTTTTTATTGGGTAAGCTTAATTCACGTGGGCTAAATGAAAGCCCATATGGGGTAAACTTTTAGAACCCTCAAGCTTCCATTTTTAGCTCATTTCTTAATGGAAAACCCCCAAAACTCAATAAAGGCAATGTATATGATGAAAATAGTATGTCCAAAAGCAAGTTGAACTCCATAAATTAGGCCCTCAGTGTATACCTTTGAAGATTTTCGAAAGAGGAGGAACATTGAGTATATGAAAGGACTTTTAGACTCCTAGACACCCAAGTGGACTCCTCCATGCTCCTAGACCTTGTTAGGACCTACAAAACAAAAGCTTTTAGCAGATAAAGGGGGTAGTTTCTTTTATTTTAGTAGAAGTTAAGCTAGTCTTTAGGAATGGGTATTAATGTCGCTCTTTTAGGTCATTGAAGGAAGAGGGTGGAGCTTTGATTTTTCTAAAAATGGGCTTTTGTTGTTGGAAAAGAATTGATAAAGTAACTAAAGGAAGGTGTAATGGATGTGTGTGGTGATTTTTGTCTTAGCTAAGAAAAGGGATGTGTATGAAGGGGTAAAGAAGGTTTCAAAAGGGTTTCTTTTAGGGTTCCTTTCCTTAGGGAAGAGAAATAGTTTTGGAATAGGCGTAGAGGTGTAGAGAATCAGGGTTTCAAAATGTTATAAGTTGAGAGAAGTTGTGGCTAGGGTTTAGTGTATGGTTAATTATGAATTTATATGGAAGAAGTGGAGTTTTAGGGTTTTAAATGTGTGTTTTTCTATTGGTTAGAGAGATGAAGGATGAATTTTTGGGGTTTTGGGGATTCATATGGATGGCACGTCTTCCTATATTGATACCATTGCCAATCACAAACTTTGAGGGAAATCACATTCTAGAGGCTAAACCATATGGGCTTATCGCTTAGGCCACGTGGGGTTAGCTTTCGGCTAAGCTTAAGCCAATGTGGACTTGGCCTTACCCCACGTGGGCCTAAGCTAGTCCACTAGGGTTTTGAGTTGGGTGAGGTTTTTGGGTCCCAATTTTGTGTTTTTAAAGGTTTAGTGTACTCGACTTGTTCTACTCACGTCATCGGGCTTACATAATGGAGGATCAAAAGTTAGGTAATAACAAAACTCTTAGATCCTTAGGCATAGTTCTTGGCAGTTAAAGCAGAAAACATGATCCTTTAGTCACCAAAAGGTGATAGCTAAATGGAAAAACTTGTACACAATCTTAGTATGCTGTAAAGCCTTAAAGGAAGAAAGATGGGATTTCCCAAGTTTGATCTATTGATCAATAATTAGGGTTTTGAGGGCTTTTGCACTAGTTTGAGTCATATTTCAAAACTGTGGGTGGCGATTTTGGGCCTGCACCCAAGTGTCTTTAGCGACTATGGTACTATAAGACTTTTTAACCTAATTAGGAACACGATAACTAGTCATTGAGACAAGCGTAGAGATGGGAGTTGCCACCTGGGTAATCACTGGGAAACTTTTACTAATGAGTGGTGTTTCTTAGATTCGATAAGGAAGCCGATGCCACAAATCTAGAGGTGGATCTAGAAGCCAACTTCCTTATTTGTGTATGTTAGTCTTTAATTTTATTGTTTGAGAAATCATCTCCTATAAACACAAGCAGTTTATACACAGGCATGCCAAATAACACACATAATTTACCTAGGTCTACCCCATTTTATTCAAGCCTAGTCCAGATTATAGTTATTAATCTAATTTACTAATTAATTATATATATAACCCACTTAGTCTAAGCCCAATTATAAGTTATACTTTTGATGTTCCAACTTTTAAGCCTAATGGACTACTTATTATGACAAGGCCTGTTTTATGAGAACCTGATTCTAATAAAGCCCAATCCTAGCTAAAACATGGCAAAGCCTTTAAATCTACTTCAATTTTAGAGTTTAAGCCCAATTAATGTTAATTAGCCTAAGGACTATAATATTCATGTTGGATCAAATTTTAGCCCTAAGGTCTATATGTCTATTTTTAATTAAGCAGTCATATTACAATTATTTATTCTATATCACCATGAAATAAACAAAATAAAGAGCAAAAATATAAATCTAGCTATTATAACCCAACTTACAACTAAAATTGTAAAGAAAAAGCCCTAAAATTTAATACAGTACACAAAATCGATGAAGATACATAAAAACTCATAAAAGCCAAAAACGGGACAAATAGATGTAGAGTCGATCGGCTCAACACAGAGCCAATTAGCTCTACATTGAGTGGAACGGCTCTAGGGTTTTCAGACTGACCTTTTTGCCTTTCAGTGTATTCGCCACATTCTTAGAGCCAATTTAAACATGCACAAAAGGTGAAAAATAATTATAATATGAAAGAAATAAAATAACAATAATATAGAAACACTAAAAATCAATCGATTGAATCAGAAACTCTAAAAACTAATACAAAACCTTAGAAACTAAAAAAAGCACAACAAATAAAGATAGTAGATTAATCAAATAATCCTAATAAACATATCTAATTAAAAGATCATAATGAAAATTGAAATCTAATCATATAATCCTATGCATGTGTTTAATCAAATTCAAAATCCTAATATTGGCAATATTATCATATTCAAAATCCTAATGTTCTTATTATCAAATTTCAAAATCGACTAAATTAATAACATGTAGATTCATAAAAATACCCCAATCTAATCATGTTAATCATAAAAATAAAACAATAAAAGTAGCCCTAATTATGTTTCTAAAGAAAAACATAAAAAATATAAAAACATGGAAACTAGTTTAGGATGATGTTGATGATGATGGATACATATTGGAAGGAACCCTCAGGTTATCACCGTAGTTGATGGTTTTGCGTGTCTCAAATGATGAAGATGTAGTTGAATCGGAGACTGGTTGGGAATCCAGTGCTAGATATGATGTTGAGAAAGCTTCTATTGACTTAAAAAAGTTTCTAAAAAAGGGGGTTCTTTTCTTTAGTGGCTTAAACCTTTTGTTTAATGATGAGCGATAGTTTTTTTCATTCTCTCAAATCAATATTAGCTCATGTTCTCTCTTGTTGTCTCCCAATTTTTTCCTCTCTGTTGTTGTTACCCCTAACCCTGGATACCTCTTTCTACTTATAGAGGTAGGGTCTCAAAGGAAACCCTAAAGGAACTGATAATCTCATATTTCTTCAAAAAATAAGTTGATAAATATCCAAATTTAATTCTTTAAATTTAAATAAATATCAATAAAAATCCATGATTATTGTAAAAAACCTTTTAGAATCTGTATCTAGATGTAAAAACGTCAAGAAAAAATGACGTCAAAGGAAAATCCTAATCGGCATTGTGTCGAGCCAATCGGCTCTGCACAAGGGAAGTTTGGCAAAAACTTGCATTTAAGTCCCTGATTTTGCGAAATTCATTAGTTTGACCCTCAAAACTTCACTCTTCATGAGAATTGACTCCAAATTGATTTTAGAAAGTAATTTCAGCTGGATTAACCTCAATCTTAATCTCGGATTCACCCATTCTTCGTCTCTCGAGACTCGAGAAGGCAGTAACTTTCATTGTAGGGTTTTTCCATAATTTCTTAATATCTAGATCAGGAAAATGGATGCTGATAGCTGATGGGCATAGTATTACACATATTTGCTTGCATATTATTATATATTTTCTTAATAATTATTGTGCTTTTATTACGAGAACACCCGTGTTTTGTGTTCTTTTGCATTTCAGGAGAATTTATAGGACCATCATCAGTATTTGAGCAATTATAGATCAATACATGCGAAAATGGACTGGAATTCATCAAGATCGGACAAGAGCTCGCTGTGCATACATTGAGCATGGCCTAGGTCAAGGCCGTGCTGATCAGCACGGCCTGGACTCTAGCTGTGACCAACCATGAGCTTTTGGTCTTCAAAACATGGCATTTTGGGCACAGTTTCCGTAGCCACCACGGCCTCCAGCACGGTCCGTGGTGGCTCAGCACCGGCGGGGGGGATGGCCTTGAAGAAACCCTAATTGGTGAGATCCGAATGTTCAGCATAGCCTGGACTTCGGCCATGCTGACCAGCACGGCCTTGACCACGGCCGTGCTGAGACAAATATATAAGGAAAACTATTTTTTTAGGGTTAGCTAAGCAAGAAGCAAAGAGAGAGCCCTGGCGGCTAGTTCGGTTTTTGCATAGTGCTGAGTTCGGAAGAGAGTTGTAGAGAGGAAGAATCCCAGAATCACAAGGTTTCGAATGCAAAAGAGTAGTGAAGCAATTCGAGAGGCGATTGGGAAGACCGATCGTAGTGCTGATTCAGATTTGGAGCTGTTCATCCGATTCGAGAGAAAAGGGTGTATATGTTCCATTTTTGTTATTCTTTCATTATAATTGATTTCCTAGTTGTTTTAAAGATGAATATGTTTTGCTAGATTGATTAAATCCATTGGGATTTCTTTACTATGTTGGCTTAGTACTAAATTGTTGGAGTATTTGAGTTTAGTTTTGTATCCTTCTTGCTTTCAGTATTAATAAGATGATGCATTATTCATGAGACATTGTGAATTGTGATGTTTAGATTACTTTATGTGATTGGGAAATCCATTTGGCAATTGGAATTTTGAATAGCAAGAACTAGTTAATCATCACTTAGAGATAAGGATAATTAACTAGCCGGATTAAGAATTATTAATAGAGGCGAATTAAAGCTTAATGCTAATTTAAGAATCAATTGTTAGGAAGAGATTCCAACTTTAGGTTCTTGAGTTTAGGAATTCAGTGAGCTCGAGAGAGAAACCGAATTCAGTTAAGAATTCGTCCACGGGTAGCATAATTGGACTCATCAATCTGTTATCTTTTATTTGATTGCCAACTAGTTTAGGTTCCCTTTGGGTTTGCTTTCTTGTCTTGGTTGTTTCATTTATCCATTCATTCCTGCATCTCCCTTAAAAATTAGCTTATAGTTATTAGTTAGTTTAGAAATTATTCATCATTCATTTTAGGCTAATATAATAGAGAACAAAGAAGTAACTCTGGGCTTTCACTTTCCCGAGGAACACGACCTTGATACTCGCCATGAGTGCTAGACTGCATCGATAGGTTCACTGCCTTAGATTGTAGCTACATAATAGCATATCAATAGCTGCCCCCAAGTTTGTCGAAATTTATATGCATGCAATGCATTTAAATAAATTGAGATAAATCATAAATATCAAGGATATGACAAAAGGATAACTGTATGAGCTGTAGAAGCCACGCTTTATAAGCTCGAACTTTGATCATTGATTCGATGTAGGAACCAAGCCCACTTGGATTTTCAGGGACTTCGCCTACTTAAATTGAGGGCTTCGCCTGCTTAGGTTGAGAATTTCACCTGCTTAGATTGAGGACTTCGCCCCTATTTGGGAAGCGCGCCCATTGATTTGGGAGCCACGCCCGTTGATCTAGGAAGCACGCCCATTGAATTGGGAAGCACGCCCATTGATCTCATGATTGCGAAGATGATGGGCTCTTTATGCAACCTACACCTAAGGCAGTGAACCTACCGATGCAGTCTAGCACTAATGGCGAGTATAAAGATCGTATTCCTCGGGAAAGTGAAAGCCCAGAGTTACTCCTTTGTTCTTTGTTATATTAACCTAAAATGGATAATGAATAAATTCTAAACTAACTATTAACTACAAGCTAAGTTCTGAGGGAGATGCAGGAGTAATTGATAAGTGAAATAATCAAGACAAGAAGACAAACCCAAAGGGAATCTAAACTAGTTGGCAATCGAACAAAAGATAAAGGATCGGTGAGTCTAATTATGCTACCCGTGGACGAATTCTTAACCGAATTTGGTTTCTCTCTCGAGATAACCGAATTCCTAAACCTAATAACCTAAGGTTGGAATCTCTTCCTAACGATTGATTCTTAAATTAGCATTAAGCTTTAATCCGCCTCTATTAAGCTTTGTTAATTCTTAATCCGGCTAGTTAATTATCCTTATCTCTAAGCAATTATTAACCAGTTCTTGTTATTTAAAATTCCAATTGCCAAACGGATTTCTCAATCTCATAAAGCAATCTAAACATCACAATTCACAACGTCTCATGAATAATGCATAATCTTATTAATACTGAAAACAAGAAGAATACAAAACCAACTCAAACAATCCAACAATATAATATCAAGCCAACATAGTAAAGAAATCCCAATGGATTAAATCAGTCTAGCTAAACATGTTCATGTTTAAAACAATCTAGGAAATCAATTATACTGAAAGAATAATGAAAATAAAACATGTACACCCTTTTCTCTCGAACTGGATGAACAGCTCCAAATCTGGATCTACACTTTGATTAATCTCCCAAATTGCCTCTTGAATTGCTTCCACTACGGTTTTTACACTCGGAAACTTGCGATTCCGGGATTCTTACTCCCTGCAACTCTCTCTTGCACTCAATACTGTGCATAAACCTAACTAGCCTCCAGGGCTCTATGTCACTCTTTTTCCCCCTCTCTCTTCCCTTTACCCTAAAAAATATGTTTTCCTTATATATTTAATTCGGCTGTGGATCTCACCAACTAGGGTTTCACCACGATCCTGTTGCCCCCCGCGCTGGCCACCACGGGCCGTGCTGAAGGCCGTGGTGGCTACAGAAACCGTGCTCAACCCATTGTTTTGAAGACCAAGTTTCGATGGTTGGTCACGGCTAGAGTCCAGGCCGTGATGGTCAGCACGGCCTTGACTCAGGCTGTGCTCAATATGTACAACGCGGGCTCTTGTCCGATCTTGATGAATTCTCGTCCGTTTCCGCACGTATTGATCTATAATTGCTTAAACACCGATGATGGTCCTATAAATGTTCCTGAAATGCAAAAGAACACAAAACACGGGTGATCTGGGAATAAAAGCACAATAATTGCTAAGAACATACGCAATAATATGCAAGCAAATATGTGTAAAACTATGCTCATCAGAAGACTTCCCTCTAGCTATCTTCTATTCTAGGAGATAATTCACCACTTTGTGTTAATTTGATAATTTTTCACTTTCAAGTACTTTTGGTTGAAATTTTCTGCGTTATGGTATGGTCCGATTCATTTTGATGCTTTTTGGAATCTATACTGATATTTGGCCTATTTAGGGATTAAAGTGTAATTTTTATAGAGGGAAATTTCCACTTTAATTTTCAGAAATTTCCACTTCGGGATGCAATTAGGCCTTCTATATGTCTTTTGAGGACTTGCATAAACTTTTTGGACTAAGACGTGATTTTGACAGGTCGAGGACCTAAATGACATATCTACATTTAGAAGCATATCTACATTACAAAGATTTTACATTCATTTTAGACTGCATCAGGTTTCCTATAGGCAAGTTCTGTTCATTTTATGCGCAGTAGTAAGTCCCACGATGTAAAGTCGAGAGTCGTGGTCCGTGCTTGTCTAGAAAGTTATTTTGGTTTAGGTTAAAATGAATTTAGAACCTTTCTTCTGTAGATCTTCTTCTTTCTCAAATTCTTCTGCCTCTGAATCATCGAGGTACAAAGGTCTAGTAAATAGTGAAGAAATCACTATTGAAGATTTTTCAAAGCATATTGACGATTGGGAAATACCCAAAGTCCAAAAGAAACAAATTTATGAGTTTTCAAAGTTCCCTCTCTTCAAGACTGATTTTACAATCAAGACTGAAGAAAGAGATATCCAAATTTCAAAGCCTTTTGAAGAGATTTATCTCTTAAATCCAAAGACCCTCCAAAAGCATATGGAAAAGGATTATAAGTATATCCACATAGGTCTAGTCCGGTGGTATTAAGCCCCTTACCAGAGAAGGTCTAGATACTTCCATATTAGCCGTCCTTAGGGATGCTAGGTTTACAAATTTCTATGATTCCCTGTTAGGTACTGTTGAGTCGAGCCTCAATAAAGGACCTATTTCTTTCAATTGTTTTCCAAATATCACGATTTCTTTAAACGATAAAAATGTTTTAAAGAGCATCGTTCTTCAAATCAAAACTCACAATTACAAAATGCTTGAAGGATCTATTCCGATAGCATTAATTTTCAAAATTCATTACAAAGCTATGATTTCTGCCTTTGGTTCCAAACACAAGCTTCACTCACCAAAAGGAGAAACACTGTTCCTACAAACAGATCTATCCAAATCAAACGCAACTATTCCAAAAACCATTCAATGGAAAGACATTACACTTCTAGAAGAATGGATCCTTGAAGGTGCAACCCAGCCTACTTCTCCAAAGCAAACAGAACCAAACACAAACCTTAAACACATAGCCCAATATCCAGATGGAAAGGTAAAGATCACATTCAACTGAAAGTCAACTTCCTCTAGATTTTCTGATGATGGTTCTTCAACCTCGACCATAGATATTGGAAGGGTATCCAAAATTCCTTCTATTATCTATGCTCCTTACAAAGAACCAATTCCATCTCAAACTCAACCCAGATTTTCAACATCTGATGTTCCAAATACACTTCAGAATGTTGATTACCAAAGCAACATCCCCAGACCAGTCTACACTGATCCAAAGAAAGATGACGAAGATATAGAGATAACCTCTACCCCATCTTCACCATCACCATCAGCCATTACCCAAAACCTTGAAGCAGAGATCAACATGATTTTAAAAAAGTTTGAAATTGATAAAAAACTCCTGCATGAAGATTTCTATTCAAAGAAAAACCATCTTAAGAAACTTTGGTTTTTTAAGAATTTTTTAAAAGAAAAAGATAGTATTCAGGAAAAATACTATCAATTTTGCATTCAAAACAAAGCCCAAATCAAATTTTTTGATTGGTTTCAAATTTACTGCAAAGAAAATGGCATCCTTTATCCCTTTAAGGATAAGTCCATTAGTCCTGTCACAGTAAGGAACAAAGCCCCTGAGTGGAAGGTAGGAGAAAACCTAGCATCGGTCTGAACATCCTCCCCTTAGGAAGATAACCATTCCTTATGGAGAGAATGAGATAGAGGCAACACCTTACAAACTGGTAGGCGAAGACCTTGAAAAGAATGTCAAGAATATTGTTCAACAGAACAATTATTCGAACACTTGTCTAAACACTATAGGAAAGCAACTGGTTAGAATAGAAAACCAGATTCAAAAACCCCCTGTAGTGATGACATCTCCAATCCCCAGTACTGGTCAACCAAAAGAGTCGAACCAGTCAGAGAAGCTTAAAAACCCAGTTTTTAAGCCTTATCAGCTTACAAAGCCAAGCCAAGACCATTTCCAAAAGCAAACTGAGTTTGCCAAAGCAGTCAGAGAACAGCTAAGTAGATTAGCAACCTCTGAGTCGTCCAAAAATCTAGTGCCAGATACTCCTCAAAGCAGTAGGAATATCAGTGCAATTGGACAAGCCCAAAGCGATGAATCAAATGATTCAGAGCTTGAAAGCCCCATTCCAAAACCCTTCAACATCAACAGATTAGGAATCTAAGCCCCTAGATTAACCTGGAATACTCCTAGGAGTACTGCTCTAGATTTAGGAATTGAAAATAGGAACAACATCCTAACCCAGTCTAGATTCAATGCCTCCTCCGTCTATGAATGGAATATAGATGGAATGTCTGAGTACAACATCCTTGGTCTCTTGCAACAGATGACCATGGCAGCCAATGCCTACAAAACCCAAAGTGGTACCTCCGATAGAGCCATTGCTGAGCTCCTGATAGCTGGATTTTCTGGCCAATTAAAAGGATGGTGGGATTATCATCTCACTCAAGCACAGCAACTCCAAATCCTAGGTGCTATCCAAACCACAGTAGAAGGAACTCCCATTCTAGATGAAATAGGAAATCCAATTGAGGATGCAGTGTCAACTCTAATCCTCACTATTTCTCTTCATTTCATAGGAGACCCTTCTCTGCTCAAAGACAAAAATGCTAAGCTCCTTAGCAACCTTACCTGTAAGAAGCTTAGCAACTTCCAAAGTTACAAAGACACTTTTCTAACCAGAGTCATGCTTAGGGAAGATTCTAGCCAACCTTTCTGGAAAGAAAAGTTCTTAGCCGGTTTACCTAAGATTTTAGGTGAAAGAGTTAGGAATACCATAAGAGAAGCCCATAACGGTCAAATCCCTTATGATTTCTACACTTATGGTGAGTTAGTTAGTCTAACCCAGAAAGAAGGTTTAAAGATTTGTCATGACCTTAAGCTTCAAAGACGAAATTTCAAATGGGAGATGAAAAAGACTAGGCAGGAACTAGGTAGTTTCTGTAACCAGTTTGAGTATAACCCAATAGAGCCCGTGTCTAGTTGCAGAGGGAAATGCAAAGTTGATTCTTATTCAAAGTCTTTCAAAAAGAAGCGATTTTCCAAATATAGAAAGCCTTCTAAAAGCAAGGAGAATTTCTATAAAAAACCATCTTCTTCCAAATTTTATTCTAAATTTCCAAAGAAAGATTCTAAAAAAGATTTTTCAAAAATTACATGCTTTAAATGTGGTAAGAAAGGCCATACTTCGAAGTATTGTAAGTTTTCCAAAAGACTTCTTGAGCTTCAAATAGAAGAAGAAGTTTTGCAAAAGATTTCTGCTCTTCTAGTTGATTCATCTGAATCAGAGTTCTCAAACAGTGAGGAAGAATTTCAAATTGATGAAATCAAAACCTCAACTGATTGTTCTGAGACAGATTCAGAGAGCTCTTCAAAGAACATTAATATGCTCACTAGGCAACAAGAAGCTCTTCTTGAGGTCAAAGCATATTAGTGATCCTCTTATTCAAAAGCAGGTTTTAAAAGAGATTTTAAAAACTGAATCTCTGGTTCCTTCTTCTAGTAAGAATACTTATGATCTTACTATGATTTTGAACAAAGGGAAGAAGTTGAAAAACCCTCTTCCTACTGTTCAGGAACTCGAGAAGGAGATTAAAACCATCAAAACAGAACTCAAAGAGTTGAAAGAAAAACAACAAAATGATTCGCTTTTGCTTGGGCTCGATCCTCAAGCGGTGATTCTGATTCTGATGAGGAAAATGATTTACAAAACCTTGAAGTTTCTGAAAATATTCCTAAAAACTTTATCAATGTTTTAAAGGAAATTACTTCAAGAAAATATTTGATTCAAATAAAGCTTGTTTTCCCTGGTGATTTCCAGATAGAAACCATCGCGTTGTTTGATACAGGAGCAGACCTCAATTGTATCAATCATGAATCGGTTCCTAAAAGGTTTCATCAAGAAACCAAAGAAAGGCTGACTTCAGCCAATTCTTCAAAGATTAAGATTGCTGGTAAAACTGAAGCCGCAATTCTTAATAATAACATTGCTTTAAAGAATGTTTTTATTCTTACAAAGGATCTTCAGCAAACTGTTATCTTAGGGACTCCGTTTATCAATTTGATAACTCCCTTTAAAGTGACAACTGCTGGTATCATTTTCAAAGCCAAAGATTCGAAGATTGTTTTTCCTTTTATAGAAAAACCAAAAAAGAGAAATTTGAATCTTATCAAAGCACATTCCATTTACAATTTTGAAATCAATGCTTTGATCAAAGGTAAACAAACCCATCTTTCTCATCTTCAACAAGATGTGGGTTTGAAGAGAATCCTAGATCAACTGCAAAATGATTTTATTCAAAGAAAAATTTCTGATTTTCAAATGAAGATTGAGAATGAACTCTGTTCTGATCTTCCAAATACTTTTTGGAATCGAAAGCAACATATGGTAGATTTGCCATATGAAAATGATTTTTCAGATAAGCAAATCCCTACTAAAGCTAGACCCATTCAGATGAATGAGTCTTTAGAAAGCCATTGCAGATTAGAGATTAAAGATCTTGAGTCTAAAGGGTTAATTTCAAAGTCTAGATCACCTTGGTCTTGTGCAGCTTTCTATGTCAATAAGAATAGCGAGATAGAAAGAGGAACTCCTAGGCTAGTGATCAACTACAAACCCTTGAACAAAGCTCTTAAGTGGATTAGGTATCCTATTCCAAATAAGAAAGATCTTTTACAAAAACTGCATTCTGCATTCATCTTTTCAAAGTTTGACATGAAATCAGGATTTTGGCAAATCCAGATTGATCCAAAAGATCGTTACAAAACGGCATTTACAAATTCCATTCGGCCAATATGAGTGGAATGTGATGCCTTTTGGATTAAAAATGCCCTTCCGAATTTCGGAAAATCATGAATGACATTTTTAATCCATTTTCAAAGTTCTGCATTGTCTACATAGATGATGTTTTAATCTTTTCAAATTCCATTGAACAGCATTTTAAACATCTAGAAACGTTTTTCTATGTTGTTAAGAAAAATGGTTTAGTGGTTTCAAAGTCTAAGATATCTCTTTTTCAAACGAAAATTAGATTTCTTGGTCATTACATCTCTCGAGGTACAATTACTCCAATTGAGAGATCCCTTGCATTCACTTCAAAGTTTCCAGATAAAATTTTGGAAAAAACCCAGCTTCAAAGATTTCTTGGTAGTTTAAATTATGTCATGGATTTTTATCCTAATTTAAACTGTCTTGCAAAGCCTCTGCATGATAGGCTAAGGAAAAACCCTCCTCCTTTGGTCTGATCAGCATACAAAGATTGTCCAAAGCATTAAAAAACAAGTTTTAGAAATTCCTTGCTTGCATCTTGCTGATCCTTCTGCATTTAAGATTGTAGAAATGGATGCATCAGAGTTAGGATACGGTGGGATTCTAAAGCAAGTTCAAAATTCCAAAGAATGTATTGTCCAGTTTACTTCTGCTCACTGGAATGATACCCAAAAGAATTATTCTACTATCAAAAAGGAAATCCTTTCGATAGTTCTCTGTATTTCTAAATTTCAAAGCGATCTTTTAAATCAAAAATTTCTTTTAAGAATTGATTGCAAGTCTGCAAAAGAAGTTTTACAAAAAGATGTCCAAAATATAGCTTCAAAACAGATTTTCGCCCGTTGGCAAGCTATCTTATCCGTTTTTGATTTTGAGATTGAATTTATTCGAGGAGAATCAAATTCTATTCCTGACTTTCTAACCAGAGAGTTCTTACAAAATGCCAAGAAAATCGAAGTCCAAAGAAGAAAAGTCCACGGCTAGTTCAAAACCGGCCCAAATTCAAAGACCAGTGAAGGAAGTTCTCTCTTCAACTTCAAAGCCCATCAGGACTTGGACTGAGATAATCCAAGAAGAAATTAATCAACCGGATCCAGTTCAACAACAAATGGATCCTTTCAAAGCCGATCAAGCCAAACAAATTCAGGAATGGCTTGCTCAGCAAGACCTTGAATTCATTCAAAGGGTGGAAGAATACAAAAGACAAATGGTTCAATCCTTGTCTGAACCATCTACAAAGCAAATTATTCCAAAGCCAGAAGCGACTCCAAAGTCGTCCTCTTCCTCTACAAAGGGTAAAGGTATACTATCTATCCCTTTTCAAAATACCGAGATAGAGATTTTCCCTCCAAATCTATCTCAAAACTCAAATAGTTTTTCAAAGCCAAACTCTCAGGAGATTGTTTTGACGCAATCAAAACGTTTTAAATCAAATGAGTATTTGGAAAAACCTATTTTTCAAAATGTTTTAACCATTGAGGAAGGATTCTGCATAGAAAGCCCCTCAAAATTGGTTTCAAAAATTTTCCCTCCAGGTTGGTTTTTTAAACCCTGGAATATTTCAAAGCCTCAGGCTTATTACCAGTCAATCCTTGAGGTTACTGGTTCAGCCAAATTCAAGCATTTCAAAAAATACAAAGCCCATAAAGACCCTGCATATTCAACATGCACAATCTAAAGAATCCTTCACCCGTCTGATTGGGGTATGGATTTACACTCTCCTCGTTCCTTCCCTACCTCTCTAAAGAGAACCTACCCTTCAAATCTAAACACCTCTTTCTCCTATTGGGATTACCAGCAAGCCTAGTTCAATACCTTTCTTATCCAAAATAAAGGAAGAAGCCACTCCTGGCTATTCTACTTCGACACCAACATCCAAACCTCCAAAATCCCTTACTGGTTTAAACAGTGGTGGAATTACTACGGTAATGCCCCTGAGACTCTTATTCCCGAAGTCTTACCCCTGTTCAACCTCTTCAAAGCAAATTACAAACCAAATTCCATGGAAAAGCGTTTTTCCCCGCTTCTCCTTTGCTGTTCAAATTTCTTTTTACCCTGGGTATGTGTATGGTACTTTCACTTCAATCTGCTTCCAGATGGTGAGATTACACTTATCCGTCGATTCAAAGTAAAATGGTGGGATAAATTCAACCACCAAGACAAACTGTCCCTAAAAGCCGTTCAAAACTTCTTGACCAAACATAGCTTCTTGCCTCCTCCTAAAGAACAAACAACGTTCTTGGCATAGAAGTCTTTTCTCCTTCCAAAGCTGGCTGCAGCCCAAACCGAAGAAGATTTCCTACAACTTATAAAGCGGTTATGCGAGGCGACTTCTTCTAAAGGCAAATCCAAAGCCTCTTCATCATCCTCTTCCAGTGCTAGTACTGCTGCATTCGATTTGGATGATCCAGCGGGAGACGATTGTTATGGGATACTCAAAGTCTCATAAATATTACCTCCTTCTTTAAAAGCCCATGGGTTGAAAACCAGAAATGGTAGCCCAAGGTTATTTATGTTGGGCCAAAAAGCCCACACTAAAGCCCATAAAAAGAAAAGAAAAAGAAAAAGGAAAAGAAAAGAAAAGAAAAGAAAAAGACAAAAGACAAAAGAAAAAGAAAAGTCAAAAAAGCAAAAGATTCCTTCAAAGCATGGCCGACAACTTTCTCAAAAGACGGTTGGCATTATCAAAAGACTCCAAAGCATGTGAAGCATCTCCACAAGACTCCAAAGAAAAGTGGAATCATTTCTACTCCACTAAGCAAAGCATCCAAAGCCCGTGACAAGTATCCAAAGCTCCAAGACCTCTATATATAGAGGAGTCCTCCTTCTTCATCCCTCAGAACTTAGAAGAGAGAAGAAAGAATTCTAGAAAGAAAAGCCCTTCTGTTATCTAGTTCTCACAGAAGAAATTAGAGTGAAAAGAGTGAGTAAGAGAGAGAAAAATCTTATAACTCCTCTTGTAAGTCTATATTCTTCTTGTTTCAAAGTTTTACAAAGTTGTATGTTTATTTAAAGCTTTCAAAGATTGTTTATATGTTTATGTTCAAAGCCTGTTATTATCAATAAAGCATTCAAAGTTTATTTCTTTGTCTATCTTCTTCTTTCCTGTTTCTTTCATCAAGCGTATGCTCTGTGCTTGCCTCGTAAGAGGATCCTGCACATCAGAAACTTGCTAATTGTTTCTGTTCAAATTTATTTTCAGATTTATAAGTTTATAGGCTGGAAAACAGATTCTGCAAGAGCATCTAAAGCTCCCACAGTTGCTGAAAGCATGAATCTGGTTACAACGCCACGAACTTAGATCTAAATCTTCACTGTTTATCTATATTCTATATTCTTATGTCCACACTTCACTCACCACATCTATTTTTCTTCACTTTTCTCTCAAACCCTTTCTTACTCTTTTCTGTGATTTCAACTTCATTTCTCCACCAAATTTTACGAAATGAATTTTGAAATGGCAAGCTCTTCTTCAAGGTTTGCTAGACATACCTTAATCGCACTAAATTAGGATTTTTCTACTCTAATCTCTCACCATAATGACCTTGGGCTTGTGAAGGGAGAGGAAATCCCCTTTTTGCAAAATTGAACAACCACTGCACATTTCTAGCCGTCGAAGAGGTAGTTTCTTGGCTTAAAATTTGTTTCCTACAACTTATGGACTTGATATACATGTTATTTATCCAAAACATGCAAAACCTTATTGAAAATATGTGTGGCCTAGCCTGTAGAGCTGATCGACTCTGTGCAGTGCCGATTGGCTCTAAGCAGAGCCGATCGGCATTCCATAGTCCAAATCGACCGTGCATAGGGTGAACGAGGGTTTTCGGGGATTTTTTGTAAAAGAATGACAACTAATAGACATATACTTACCTGTTTAGGATTTTTTGTACGTACATGATGTTTAATCCCTGTGCATTTGGCTTCATTGGATGATCTTGACGAGCTCCCTAGCTCAGTCCGGGCTAGGATTGGAGATACTAACTTTTATCGTTTTGTAGCCATACTCCCATTTATCACTGAGAGGGTCGATCGTACTTTTATTTATTCCCTGCTCGAGAGGTGGATGGACACTACTCACACATTCCATACTCCGATCAGTGAGCTGACACTCTCTACACTTTCCTTTTCTGCTATCATAGACATTGATTTCTCTCGCACACCCGTGCCATTTGATGATGCGATCCATGACTAGGGCTCCGACGCCTAGGAGCGCTTCATTACTAATATGCTCGGGTTCTTGCTGACATTTAATAACTCGAGCTGTATTGCTTATTAGAGCATCCCCCTCTACTACTGGGGGTTTGTTTCTCGGAATGCTCGGAAGGTTGATTAGATGGCCCGTGCCTTCTTATTGTACCTCTTCGGTATGACATTATTTAGGGACTCGAGGAACTCACTGAACTTCCACTATTTGGCTCTGCTGCGGGATTTGGACCAGGTCTCCTCCTACAACTAAGGATCTGCAGGTCTCACATACTAGTATCATCAGATGGACATTATAGTCCCAAGCAACAAGAGGATCTGTAATTTCCAGCACGCGGTCCATGTAAGTTATGCTCTGACTTCTTTTCCTAATTTCTTTCATAAATATAGTGAATATTGACTCTTGTTTTGTAGGTCTGCACCCTGGAGATTGGCCTTTTAGTGGTCTCATAACTCATCTGCTCCTCGCAGGCTTTTCCTCGCTTGAGTCGCTGAGGCTCGCGCAAGAACATCACCTTGCACTAGGCTCAGGTTCACATGCACCGCCTATGGATTAATAGCATGACTTGAGACAGGGTAAGTAAATTTATTAGTCATATTCGTGTTTTATTTACATAGTTACTTACCTTTTCTGGTTTGCAGATTCGAGGTGATGGTTAAGGGAGTGCTTTTAGTGGGACCCCTACATGCTATCTGCAACTGACCTTAAGTAGAGGAGGATCCTACTGACCAAACCCACTTATCGGGCGTGGTACTTAGGAGAGAGGATCTATGGCTGGGATCGAGGCCCCAACAGGCGCTCAATTCCATTATCTCCTCCTCTTTTTATGTTCTCGGATGGTAGACCTTGCAGGGGAGGAGTTAGCAGAGTGCTTGACGTGTATGACGAGCCCAAGGATCTCACCATCCAATCTCGATGGATAGGCTAAACTTCGTTCATCCCTCAACTGTTGGAGGTCATGCCCTTAGGCGATGACGTTGTGGCTTAGGTATTTTCCTAGATTTACTTGGAATTCTCCTTTATATCCTGCTTTCCTAATTATTTTATTTATAGTTCCTCCAATAGACTCCTACTGCTCGTGAGCCAACTGAGAGGTTGCCCGCCCGACGTTCCCGACCTTCCTACAATACATGCTCCTTTGCTGGTGCTGCGTTCGAGGCACCTCCTACAGCCACGTCTGATATGGTTTCGGATAGTGTTTTATTCCCTCCAAATTTGATGGTCTCATATTGGATCCCATATAGTGTGAGGCTTGCCATGGAGCAATGCCTCCCTAGGGTTCCTTTCGAGTGCTTGCACTCATGTAAGTCACTTTTGTCTTTTGTGTTTTCATATTTCTTTTCTTGAAAGGTTAGTGACATATTATGAAAATAACCATATAGGTTCAGAGAGACCAGTTCGAGCACGTAATCGGCTGGTCGATGTCGCGAGGGGGCGATTCTTTATCCTAAGCTAGGATTGGCCGGTAAGAAAATGACTTATGCAATAGAATATGTATGCATGTATGAAATGCACTGACTAATCTCCTTTTGGGTTTTCATCAGAGGGACCGTGAGGGCTTGCAGAGGCAAGTGGATGACCGACAGTGTTAGATCAACACTCAGCAATGTCAGATCGACACTTTGACACTTCTACTATCAGCCTTGCAGACCCAAGGGATGGACACCGACTCGAACGATGAGATGGGGGGTTCACGAGAGAACTCCGGCTTCTGATCTTCTTTTGACTCTTTTTATCATTGCTTGTAGAACTTCTGATTTTAGAACTCGTGTAAGCTTTTGACTTTTTGCAGATATAAAATCATGATTTTGGCTTTTGAATTACTTTTATTTTGCTCATTTCCTTTTGTTATTGCATTTGTATGAGCTTGTCTATAACGAAAACCAAATGAGCGCTTGAAAAAATGGCTAAAACTGGCCAAAAATTGCACTAGGAGGCCGTATAACCGATCGGTTGTGCATAGTGCCAATCGATACTACGGTTGTAGAGTCTGAATCGAACACTGATTTGAGGCCTATATATATCCATGAGCTCCCTCACTTCCTTACATGCGATTTCACACTTTACAAGTTAAAAAATATCTCTCAAAAGAGTGCCAAAAGTCTGTAAACTCCCCTCAAAACTATAACAGGTGATGATTGGATTAAACTTGGGAAATTCCATCTTTCATCTTTCAAGGCCATGCAACACACCAAACTTGATTATGGGTTCCTCCATTTTGCTATCAACTTTTGGTGCCTAGGGGATCATGTCTTTAGACTCAATGGATAAAAATTGTGCCCCATGATTGAAGAACTCTCTGTTATTCTTGGCATTCCCATGGATTCTACTCATCCTATTGCCTTGCAAAAACTTAATGAGCCTTTTCTTGGCAAACTGGTGGATTTGTTCGACATGCCCCCAGCTGAGGTACTTTCCCATTCCTTTGTTTATGCCTTGCTGTGAGAAGAAGGAAAAGGGCATGCCTTCTTGGATTCGGATGTTGGGCTTTCACTTTTCGCCTATATCAGAATTGTTGGCATTATTGACTAGGTGGAACATGCAGCATATCCAATTCCTATCATCTTGGCTGAAACAATCATTGGATTAGACATGTATAAAACCCATTAACGGTTTGGTGGCAGCCTCATTCTCTTATAGGCACGTAGCAAAATCTCTTTTGTTTTACTATTTTTTTTCATCTTTTGCCTTAATTTTTGCCTAAGTCATCCTTTTGGGTCTCGACTTAGCAGGTCTTTTATCTTAACTTTTTCCTAAGACACTCTTTCGAGTTATCAACTTAGTAAACTTTATTTTTGCCTAAGTTGCCCTTTCGGATTTTCAGCTTAGCTTCTTTTTTCCCTGATAGGCTATTTACACAACTACAATCTAAGGCAGTGAATCTATCGATGCAGTCTAGCACTCATGGCGAGTATCAAGGTTGTATTCCTCGGGAAAATGAAAGCCCAGAGTTACTTCTTTGTTCTCTGTTATATTAGCCTACAATGAATGATGAATAATTTCTAAATTAACTAATAACTACAAGCTAAGTTCTAAGGGAGATGCAGGAATGAATGGATAAATGAAACAACCAAGAAAAGAAAGCAAACCCAAAGGAAACCTAAACTAGTTGGCAATCAAACAAAATATAACATATTGATGAGTCCAATTATGCTACCCTTGGATGAATTCTTAATTGAATTCAGTTTCTCTCTCGAGCTCACCGAATTCCTAAACTCAAGAACCTAAAGTTGGAATCTCTTCCTAATGATTGATTCTTAAATTAGCATTAAGCTTTAATCCGCCTCTATTAAGCTTTGTTAATTCTTAATCCGGCTAGTTAATTATCCTTATCTCTAAGTGATTATTAACCAGTTCTTGCTATTTAAAATTCCAATCGCAAATGGATTTCTCAATCACATAAAATAATCTAAACATCACAATTCACAACGTCTCATGAATAATGCATCATCTTATTAATACTAAACGCAAGAAGGATATAAAACTAAACTCAAACAATCCAAAAATTTAGTACTAAGCCAACATAGTAAAAAGAATTCCAATGGATTTAATCAATCTAGGTAAACATGTTCATCTTTAAAACAACTAGGAAATCAATTATAATGAAAGAATAACAAAAATGGAACATCTACACCCTTTTCTCTCAAATCGGATGAACAGCTCCAATTTTGAATCTGCTCTACGATTAAATCTCCCCAATTGCCTCTCGATTTGTTCCATTACTGTTTTGCATGGAGTCTTGCGATTCTGAGATTCATCCTCTCTGCAACTCTCTCGCGAACTCAGCACTATGAAAAAACTGAACCAGCCACCGGAGCTCTCTCTCGCTCCTTTCTTCTTGCTTAGCTCTAGAAATAGTTTTCCATATATATTTATCTCAGCATAGCCGTGATCATGGCCGTGATGAACATTCGATGTCACTAATTAGGGTTTCTTCATAGTCGTGCCCCGTCGGTGCTAAGCCACCATGGGCCGTGCTGGAGGCCGTGGTGGCTACAGAAACCGTGCCCAAAATGCCATGTTTTGAAGACCAAAAGCTCATGGTTGGTCAAGGCCAGAGTCCAGGCCGTGCTAATCCAGCACGACCTTGACTTAGGCCGTGCTCAATGTATGCACTGCGAGCTCTTGTCTGATCTTGATGAATTCCCGTCCGTTTTCGCATGTATTGATCTATAATTGCTCAAATACTGATGATGGTCCTCTAAATTCTCCTGAAATGCAAAAGAACACAAAACACGGGGTGATCTTGGAATAAAAGCACAATAGTTGCTAAGAAAATATGCAATAATATGCAAGCAAATATGTGTAAAACTATGCATATCATTCCCTCTTTTTTCCTTTCTTATAATTTTTATATTTTCTATTTTTGCACATTTGGCTGCGGGAGAAGCTTCAGATGCTGACCATCTCGAGGGATATTGACAAGTACAAGCCGAAGCACGTGTAGACTCGACTTGTTGTTACCTCATACGGTCATGATGGCTGGATTTCTTGGACAAAAGTTATTATAGACACACTCATTCGCTGAAATTGCCCTTGGTGGATAATCAAGCATGTCACACTCATGGTGAACGGTGATTGTGTACCCTTGCTCGAGCTACGAGCATTCACTTTCTACACACCTTCGAGACTTTACCTCCAATATGGGAGAAGCAATGAATCTTGGAATTCCCACCCAAATTTGAAGGCTTTCCACTCAGATAGGAATTCTTGGATAAGATCGAAAGACTGTGGTGTCGCTGAGACATAGAGCGAAACCTTGACTTCGAAGGCGATTTGACCACCAATGATAGCTTCAAGGCTTGGGTTCAACTTCAGATTTCCACTTCTTTTAGTTTTGCCCGATTCAAGAGGACTGGAGTACTAGCTGCTCTATCTAGGGATGTAGATGTAAACATAAGAAGAAGATAAGAAATATGCTTCTTTTATATCTCATTTATTTCGCTAAGAACTTTTAGGTTTGTTTTTCCTGTTCAGTTAGTGTGTAGAATGCTAAACAGGCATATATATCTTTGATAACAATTCTAAATAATTTATTCATTTAGTAAAAGCCCAAATAGGTACATTTTTTGATTTCTCAAGATATAACTCCTCTTATCAGCCAGTCTTTTTAGATTTTCTAGATGATTATTTTCTCTCTTTGCCCTGACTTTTGTCTGGCTAGCATTTTTAGGTTTTCCGATCAGCATACTATTTTTCCTGTTATTTATTATTTTTTATACATAGTATTTCTTGATACGATCTAAGTTGATTGGTTTAATGAACTCATTCCCCTCCAGGTCTGAGATCTTAGCACTTAGGCAGGATCCTTTATTCTAAGTACAGGCCTTCCCAATTGGGCCTAAACTTCCCTTTCGAGTCGAATGCAATAGGCCTTGTATGCTTAAACACTAGATCACCAGCTCTGATCTTTCTCGAATTTACTTTATTATTGAATGCCCTAGCTATCCTTTTCTGATACAACTGCATGTGGTATAGGGCTTTCATCCTCTTTTCGTCACTCAAAGCTAATTGCTGGTATATTTGGTTGACTAATTGATACTCTAATATTTCAGTATCTAATATAACTCTCAAAGACTTTAACTAAAACTCAACTGGCAAAACCGCTTTAGTCCCGTAAACCATAGAGTATAGTGTTTGCCCAATCGATGTTTGCTCGGTTCTCCGATATCCTTAAAGTGCAAAAGGGAGCGAAAAAGACCAGTCCTTGTGATTCCACACCATCTTCAAAAGTATTCTCTTCAAATTCTTGTTGTCTGCTTCTACTGCTCTATTCGCTGGAGGTCTATATGGAGAAGACCTGTGATGCTCATTCTTATGTTTTGCTAGTGGGCCCATTGTCTCACCCATGAATTGTACCCCATTATCCGTCAAGACATGATGTGGGATCTCGTATCTGCAGATCAGGTTCCTTTCTATGAAGTGGCCATCTGCCTTGCCCCTACTGTAGTGAATGACTCGGCTTCCACCCATTTCGAGAAGTAATCAATTGCTACGAATATGAACCTATGACCATTCGAGGGAGGTTTTATTTCACCAATGATGTTGACCCCCTAACCTGTAAAGGGCCAAGGAGACGTTAAGTTGTGCAGCTCGGTTGGAGGCACGTGATTCAGGTCACTATACAGCTGGAATTCACGACATTTCCTCACCAATGTTATATAATCCTTCTCTATTCTTAAGCAATAATAACCTTGCCGCATGATCTTCCTAGTTAATACTATACCTTTCATATATAGACTGCATACTCCTTTGTGCATTTCCTCCATCACTACTTGAGCTTCTGCGTTAATCACACATTGGATTTGTACACCCGACACCATTCTTTTATACATGACATCCTCATGGCTGATATAATTCCTAGCTTGAATCTACAATGCGTATCTTTCCCTGACAATCACTTCTTTTGGATATTACCTACTTTCTATGAACCTCTTTAGATTATAGAACCATGGCTTCTCTTCTAGTCGTATCTGAACTTGCATTATCCTATCCCTTTGATAATAAGGCGTACCTGATTTCACGATCACCAAAGGCTTCATCGGAAGCTATGAGGGATTGACCCACTGTGTGCGGCGGTTTTAGGCACGCACCCAATTGTCTTTACCGACTACGACACTCTAAAGCCTTTCAACCTAATCGGAACATGCTAACTAGTCAGTGAGACTAGCGCGAAGATGGGAGTCGCCACATGGGTAATCACCGGGACACTTTTACTAGTGAATGGCGTTTCTCAAATTCTATAAGGAAGCTTACACCATAAAATTCAGAGATGGATTCGAAAGTCAATTTCCTTATTTGTGTATGTTAGTCTTTAATTTTATTATTTAATAAATTATTCCTATAAACATAAGCAATTCATATATAGGCATACCAAATAACACTCATAATTTACCTAAGTCTACCCATTTTATTCAAGCCCAACCCATATTAGAGTTGTTAGTCTAATTTACTAGTTGATTATGTATTATAGTCCACCTAATCTAGCCCAATGACAAGTTATGCTTTTGATTCTAATCTTTAGGTCTACTGGACTACTTATTATGACAAGACCCGTTCTGTGGGAACCTAATTCTAATAAAGTTCAATTCTAATTAAAACATGCTAAGGCCCACTAAGTCTACTTCAATTTTAAAGTTTAAGCCTAGTTAATGTTGATTAGCCTATTAGACTACAATTTTCATGTTAGGTCCAATTTTAGCCATAAGTCTATATGGTCCATTTTAATTAATCAATCACACAACACATATTTAATCATACAGTAAAAAATAAACAAAATAAGATGTAGGAAATAAATCTAACTATTACAATCCATCTTACAACTAAAATTGCAAAAAAAGCACTAAATCTGATACAATACATAGAACTGATGAAAATACACCAAAACTCGACAAAAAGCCAAAATTTAGGATAAAATGTTGCAAAGCTGATCGGCTCTGGGGTATTCAGGCAGTGTGTTTTGACTTGTCAGTGTATCTCTCAGCCGATTTCATATGCACATAGGGTAAAAATTGACTAGATATAAAAGAAATAAAATAAAATAGCAAATAACAGTCGATCTAAGCTAAAAACCTAAACACTATGCAAGCCTTGAAAAAACTGAACATACAGTAAACAAAGACGACATTTTAATCATACAGTTCTAATAAACATATTTAATTACTGAATTATAATGAAAATATTTAATACCCTAATATTGGCAAATTACTGAATTAGGGTTTTGAAATCTGATAATAAGAACACTAGGGTTTTGAATATGATAATTTTGCCAATATTAGGAAATTGAGTCTGATTTAATTCATTAAATTTAAATAAATATCATTAAAAATCTATGGTTATGATACGAACTCGAACCGGATACGTTCAAACACCAAGATAAACAATGGTGGGAATATCAAACTGATAAACACTCTCCCTATTAAGAGGAAGCACCCTTACCAATAAGTTCGAATTATCACCCCAAAATCTAACTTGAAAGTTTGCAATTGATTATGGAACTAACAAACTTAGCAATAGAACTACTAAGCCCTTTAGTTATAAACAAATGAAGAATGTTCAAACAACCCAAGAACTAATAAAAAGTTAATTGATTGATTAAACATGTAGATGTAAACTAAACTAAACAAGTTAATTTAATCTCAAGAAATTCAATAAGGAACACCTTAAGGAATAAGAGTTAACAACTCAAAGAAAATAAACTTTCATTTAGAATAATATATTGATGTCTTTGGCCGAAATACATAGCTCTATTTATAGAGTTTTGAAAATAATTCTAACCCTAAAGACTTAAGAGTGGCGGCCAAGACTTCCTAAACATAAGGAATAAAAATCAAACCCTAAAAGACTCCTAATGTGCGGCTACCTCCTTTAGGAAACAAATCAACTTAGAATAAAACTCCCTAATTAAGATAAAGACAACAAGGAAACAAATAAATCCATCTTGGAAAGAGATATACGGCTGCCTCCTCCTCCAAGCATAAGTGGCGGCTGCCCTAGGGTTAGGTGAGACGTCCGATGCTTCTAGAAACCCTAGAAAAACTTGTTGACTTTGACCTTTGACCTTTGAGCAGAACCTGACAAGTCATAAGGCGTGATCACGCCTTATTAAAGAGGAGCTTCTGCCTCAAGCTTCATTAATAGCAATTAATGTCACCATTTTCAACACATTGTTATCATCATCAAAAGTATCATCATTAGCCATCTTCGAAACATGCTCCAAGTAAGAATTTAAGGCTTGCTTGAACTTCTTACTCCTTGCCCATGTCATTGGTCCTCCATAGGCTAGTGGATCCATGCTAGTTGACTTAGATGCATCCTTGGTTGCATCAGGTTATCGTTAAAAAACCTTCTAAGATCTGTATTTATATATAAATCGTAAAAAAATGACGTCGAAGTGAAAAGGCCTCAATCGACACTGTGCAAAGTCAATGGCTATGCACAAAGCCGATTGGCTCTACACAAAGGATGTTCCAAAATTTGCAATTAGGTTCCTGAATTTATGAAATCCCTTGTTTTGACCCTCAAACTTGATTTTTCTTGATAACTATGTCCAAATTGATTTTAAAAAAGGTAATTTTAGCTGGATTAACATAACCCTAGCCTCGGATTAGCCCATCTTCGTCTCTCGAGACCTGAAGAAGGCAGTAACTTTCATCAAAGGATTTTTTGTAATTCTCTTAATATCTAAATCCGAAAAAGGGGTGCTAACAGTTGCCCCCGGTTTGTCAAAATTTATAAGCATGCAATGCGTTTAAATAAATAGAGACAAATTATAAATATTAAGGATACGACAAAAAGGATATCCCTATGAGCTGTAGAAGCCACACCTCAAAAGCTCGAACTTTGATTGCTGATTTGATATGGGGACCGCGCCCACTTAAATTTTGAATACTTTGCATGCTTAGGTTGAGGGCTTCGCCTACGTAGGTTGAGGACTTTGACTGTTTGGGTTGAGGACTTTGCTTACTATTTGGGAATTATGCCCGTTGATCTAGGAACCATGCCTATTGAATTGGGAACAATGCCCGTTCAATTGATGATTGTAGAGACTTCCCTCTAGCTATTTTCCATTCCAGGAAATAATTTACCACCTCGGGTAAATTTGGTAAATTTTCACTTTCTAGTACTTTCAATTAGAATTTCCTACCTCGGGATACGGTATGATTCATTTTGATCCTTTTTTAAAGCTATACTGGTACTTGGCCCAATCAGGGACTAAAACGTAATTTTGATGAGGGAAGGACCAAACTTGTAATTTTCTCGAGAATTCCACCTCTGGGTGCTAACTAGACTTCTATGTGTCTTCTGCGGACTTGTACCAATCATACCGAATTAGAAGTTTTCTGCTCCAATTTCTTGCCAAAATGATCTTGGGCTTGTGAAAGGAGAAGAAATTCCCCTTTTAGCAAAATTGAACAACCATTGCGCATTTCTAGCTGTCGAAGAGGTAATTTCTTGGCTTAAACTTTATTTTTTGCATCTTATAGACTTGTAAACATATTATTTGTCCAAATATGCAAAATTTACAAAACATTATCAAAAATCCATGTGCCCTAGCTTGTAGAGCCGATCGGTTGTGTACATTGCCAATTGGTTGTGCGCACAACCGATCAGCTCTGTGCAATGCCGATTGGCTCTATGCAAAGCTAATCGACTCTGCACTATCCAAATCGACTGTGTATAGGCCAAACAAGGGTTTTCGAGGGTTTTTTGAAAAAAATAACAACTAATAGACTTTACTTACCTGTTTAGGGTCTTTTTGTATGTACATGATGTTTAATACCTATGTATTTGGCTTTCCAGGGTGACATCATGTCGATCTGGTTCGACGATAATTTTTAAGGTGCTCACGAGTGGTTTGACGAGCTCCCTAGCTTGATCCAGGCCAGGATCTAAGATACCAGCTTTCCTCGATTCGTGTCCACACTCCCATCAGTCACCGAGAGGGTCAATTATACTTTTGTTTACGCCCTGCTCGAGAGGTGGATGGTCATGATTCAAACCTTCCACACCCCGGTGGGTGAGCTGACTCTCTCTCCTCTTTCTTTTTTCCCTATCACAGGCATCAATCTCTCTAGCACGCCCATGCCATTTGATGATGCGGTCCACGATCAATGTTCGAATATCCAGGACCGCTTCATTACTAACCTGCTTGGGTTCTTACCGACTTTAAAGAACTCACATTGGATTGCTTATTAAAGCATCCACCTCCATTACCGAGGCTTTATTCCATGGAACACTCGAGAGGTTGACCAAAGGGCTCGAGACTTTATAGTGTACCTCTTTGGTACGACATTGTTCAGTGACCCGGGGAACTCACTGAACTTCCACTATTTGGCCCTGCTATGGGATTTGGACTAAGTCTCCTCCTACAACTAGGGATCTATGACTCTCATATATTTGTATCATCAGATGGACATTATAGTCCGAGGCAGCAAGAGGATCTGTGGTTTCTGGCACGCGATCCATGTAAGTTATGCACTAACTTCTTTTCTTTAGTTTCTTTTATAAATACAATGAATGCAGACTCTTGTTTTATAGGTTAGGCCCTAGAGACGGCCTTCTCGTGGGGCTCACAGCCCATCTGCACCTCGTGGGCTTTCCCTCGCTTGAGTCACTGGGGCTCGAGCAGGATTGTCACCTTAGAGTGGGCTCAGGTACACGTGCACCACATGTGGATGAATAGCTTGACTTGGGATAGGGTAAATACAATTCACTAGTCATATTCATGCTTTATTTATATCGTTACTTACCTTTTCTTTTCCTGAAAAGTTAGTGATATATTTTGCAAATAATATACAGGTTCGGAGAGATTAGTTTAAGCATGTACATTGGCTGGTCGATGCCACGAGGAGGCAGTTCTTTGTCCTTCGTGAGGATTGGCTGGTAAGAAAATGATTTTATGCAATATGTATGTACGCATGTATCAAATGCACTAACTAATCTCCTTTTTGGGTTTTCATCAGAGGGACCATGAGGGCTTGTAGGGGCAACTAGATGACCGATAGCATGAGATTGACGCTTAGCAATGTCAGATCGACACGCTGACCTTTCAGCTATCGATTTTGCAGACCTAGAGGATGGACACTAACTCGAACAATGAGATGGGGGGCTCAGGAGAGAACTCCAACTTCTGATCTTCTCTTGACTTGTTTTATTATTTGTAGAACCTCTAGTTTTAGAGCTCTTATAAACTTATAACTTTCTAAAGATATAAAATCATGATTTTAGCTTTCTATCTTGCTTATTTTCCTTTATTATTGTATCTATATGAGCTTGTGTGCGCTGAAAACTGAATGAGCGCCTGAGAATTGTCAAAACTGGCCAAGAATTGCACCAGGAGGCTATACAGCGAATCGGCTCTACGGTTGCAGAGTCCGATTCGGACACTGATTTAAGGCTTATATATATCATGAGCCCCCTCACTTCCTCATACACGATTTAACACTTCAAAAGTCAAAAAGCATGTCTTAGAAAAGCGCCAAAAGCCAACAAACTCTTCTTAAAACCCTAATTGGTGATAATTGTATCAAACTTGGGAAATTCTATCTTTCATCTTTCAAGGCCATGCAACACACCAAACTAGATTATGGATTTCCCCACTCTACTGTCAACTTTTGGGGCCTAAGGACCATGTCTTTAGATCTAATGGACAAGTGTTGGGCCTATGATTGAAGAATTCTCTACTATTCTTGGCATTCCTATGGATACTACACATCCTATTGCCCTACCAAACCTCAATGAACCTTTTCCTTGCAAACTAGTGAAATTGTTCGACATGCCCCCAGCTGATGTACTTTTCCATTCCGTTGGCGAGTATATTAATCTTACTTCATTGGTCTCTTGCTATAAGAAGAAGGAGAAGGGCACGCCTTCTTAGGTCCGAATGCTTAGTTTTTGCCTTTATGCCTAATTTCTGCTGATTTCTCCTCAAGGAGAGGGAGATATCATAATTGCTGCCATTATTGACCAGGTGGAGCATGGAGCAGATCCATTTCCAGTCATCTTGGCTGAAACCATCATTAGGTTAGACATGTATAAAATCCATAAATGATTTGATGGCAGCCTCGTTCTCTTACAGGTATACAACCAAATTTCTTTTCTTTTACCCTCTCTTTTGCCATAATTTTTGCCTAAGTTACCCTTTCGAGTTTTCAACTTAGCAAGCTTTTGTCTTAACTTTTTCCTAAGCTGCCCTTTTGGGTTTTTAACTTAGCAGACCTTATTTTTTCCTAAGCTACTTCTTTTTACTTTTCTTTTTTTTTCTTTCTACAAATTTGGCTACGAGAGAAGCTTCAAATACTGACCATCCTGAGGAATATCGATAAGTATAAGCCGAAGCACGTGCATACTCGATCTATTGTTACTGTATGGGGTCATGATGTTTGGATTTCTTGGATGAAAGGCATTCCGAAAACACTCATTCACTAGACTTGCCCTTGGTGGAGAATCAAGCATGTCATGCTCATGGTGTATATTGATTATGTACCCTTACATGGATTACGAGTATCCACTTTTTACACACCTTTGAGACTTTGCCGCCAGTATGGGTAGAAGCAGCAAATCTAGGAATTCCCACTCGAATTCGAAGGCTTTCCATTCAAATAGGACTTCCTAGAAAAGATCGAGAGACTGTGGCGTTGCCGAGACATAGAGCAAAACCTTGACTTTGAAGATGATCTAACCACCGATGACAACTTCAAGGCTTTGGTTTTAGCTTCAGATTTCCACTTCTCCCGGCTTTGCCCGATTTAACAGGACTCAAGAATTAGCTTCTCTATCTAAGGATGCAAATGCAAATGCGAAAAGGACAAGAAGATAGAAATTATGCTTCTTTTTTAGATCTTATTTATTTTGCTTAAGACTTTTATCTTTGTTATTCATTCAGTTAGTGTGTAAAATGGTAAACATACATATATTTGATGACAATTTAAAATAATTTTATTCATTTAGTAAAAGCCCATATGGGTACATTTGGATTCTCACGATATAACTCATATTATCAGCCAGTCTTTTTTTATTTTCTCCTTGATTATTTTCTGTATTTTGCCCTAACTTTTTCATGACTAGCCATTTCAAGTTTTCCGATCAGCAGGCTATTTTTTCTATTATTTATTCTTATTTTTTATTATACATAGTATTTCTTGAGACAGTCAATGTTGATTGGTTTAGTGACCTCGTTGTTGGGAATTGAAATTAAAACAAAAGGAAAGGCGCAACATAAGCAATTTATTTATTTTAATTCCCACCAAGGATTTCATTGATTTAGATAGTCATAACATACAAAACAAGCAAAAGATGGAGAAAGCTTACAGAAGGTTGGTACCGCCTAGTCTAAGGAGTGCTTCTTGCTTTGTTGATTCTTGATTCTTCAAGGATGATTGATGCACTATAAAGCTACTCAAATGACCAGCCTCTAATGTTAATCCACACAAGCTTCAAAGTTGGAATCTCTTATGAACAATCCTTCACAAGAGAGGGAGTGGAGATAATGAGGGGTGAATGCTAGTTCCAAGCTAGGTTGAATCTTAATTAATCTTATTAATTAAGTGTTTATGGCATCCTCCATTAACCCTAGCCGCCTATCATACTCCATTTATATATACATGGGATTCAACCTAGTCTTATAACAAGAAAGGCCTTACTTACTTTTAAGTTGGGTCTTAATTGGGCTTGTTTAGACTAAGTTAACTTAATTAATACATAAGCATAGTTATAGAGCCCTTATAGCTGAATATAATAGCCCAATATGTATTAAAATAATTAACTTTTAATTAGGCTCAATGTATATAAGCTTAAAGCCCAATCTTCAACTTCATTTTAATCTCAACTTTAAGCTCATTTGTGCAGACCCAAAAGGTTCCTAACATGTCGGCAATCAATTATCAATTATGAATTAAAGCCCTTTTAATTCAATGTTAATTCTCTAATTAACTTAATTCATATTTCATACGTCAAGATTGACATTTAGCAATGCATCATGACCACCCATATTTGAGGAAGGATTAAAGTGCTTTAATCATTCTTTACGGTGAACAATCTCACAATGTAATTCAATCCTTTTATTGTACTTTTATCCCAATTGATTAAGAGAGCATGGATGCAATTTTCAACTCTGCAATTGAATCAATCATATTTGTTCTTGATAATTGCATATAACATCTTGAATAAGATCTCTAAAACATTTTTCATAATCTTCATTCAAAGAACATTGGCCAAGGATTTCCATGTTAAAGCATTTCAAGAATAATTAGGATAAGGTCCCATGACATATTACTTTGGGCAATGAATTCTTTATTGATAACTTATTATCTTCATATGACTCTTAGTATACCCAATGACTATCCCTTGAGCGCTCATGCTTAGGAAAATATAAGATAGTATCAAAGTGTAGTAATCTTCTTATAAGATAATATACTATTATCTCAAGTATAAGGATCACGTCATGATTGTCACAAGAGTATTATCCATAGACACTTGGGGTAAATTTTATATGGACCACTCAATAGGGTCGTGCTCAATGAACTTGTTCTTATAACAAGCAACCATATGCTTATCTCAGAATCCCTATTCCTCAACCTTGTGAGATAGATTGCTTACTTCATAAGTAAGTAATAACACATTATGGTAGTCTCAAGCATTTGATCAATGTCCAACGATCAATATCTAATTCTTGATCAAACATCGACTATGAATAGAGTTTAGAAACGTATGTAATGAGAACCTCATCATTATAAACACTCTTTATAATTTCTCTTACATTTGTGTCTACATTCCATGGTGTTCATCTCTAACTTTTTGGATTATTCTTTAATAATACCTAATACTCATACCATTAGAGTTAAACAATGCCTTTAGTATAATTGTATGCCAGCAACTGTGATGTATAAATTAACATAGATCATCTAACAACTCCTTATCTTTAGGGCATACTCTAACACTTGTTCCTCTCTAGTTCTGAGATCTTGGCAGCACCTTTGGGCAAGATCTTCTTCACTAAGTACGAGCCTTCCCAATTTGGCATGAACCTCCCTCTCGGGTCGAATGCGGTATATATTGTATGCTTCAATAATAGATCACCAGCTTTGATCTTTCCCGGTTTTACTTTTTTATTTAATGCCCTAGCGATCCTTTTTTAATACAACTGCATTTGGTATAGGGCTTTCATCCTTTTCTCATCAACCAAAGCCAATTTTTGGTATCTTTGCTCAACCCGCTGGTACTCTAGTATTTCAGCTTCTAATACAACTTTAAAAGACTTTAACTCTAACTCAACTAGCAAAACTGCTTCAGTCTCCTAAACCATAGAGTATGGTGTCTGCCCAGTTGATGTTTGCTCGCAATTCCTTATGATTACATACCATCTTCAAAAGTATTTTCTTCAAATTTTTATTGGCTGCTTCTACCGCTCCATTCGCTTGAGGTCTACATGGAGAAGATATATGATGCTCAATCTTGTATTCCGTTGTTTCACCCATTAGTTGTACCCCATTATCCATCATAACATGATATGGGACCCTGTATCTGCATGGAATGAGGGATTTTGCACTATAGAAACTGCATACAACCAAATATTTGAGCCTAGTGAGCATATTATTTTAGTTTTCTACCTTGACGGAAATCAAGTTATGGGTTCTTTCAAGAACTTTGCAAACTAATCACAAGTCACCCTAGCAAGCATAGACTTATCGCTCACGTCCTTCCTTTCTTTTTTATTCTTTATCTATCTTTGTGTTTAAATCAATTTAATTTGATCCTTACGCTTAACCTTATGGAAAAGAACAAAGAACTTGTGATTTCTTTCCTTATCGGATCCAAAATCCTACCTATGTTCCCATTTTATTTGTTTCTTTTGTGCCTCTCTTTCTAATCTCTGTTCAATGTGATGGTTTGATATAATTTTGGGAGCATAAACACGAGTGATGAGTGAAAGTGGGTGTAAGCGGCAATTATAGGCACCAGTCCATTGCTTGGAGAAGTGCAAAGAAATTAAATTAGTTGATCGAGTATTGATATCATCGGTGAAGAAATTAAATTAGTTGATCGAGTATTGATATCATTGCGAAGAAATTAAATTAGTTGATTGAGTATTGATATTATTCTCTAAATGATCGTGGATGAATCTTTTCGAGGAAAGATGGAACAAGGAGAATTGCGGCATGCCTAAATATTATGATTTAGGATTTGTACCATTAGGATCTCCACCTTTCCTTGTTCTTTTGGACACGAGGACTCCTAATGACACAGGGATTAGCGTAAGGAATCATGAGAATGCAAATTCATAAGCTTGACCGGTGGCATTGATGCTCTACTTGATGATTAAGTAGGACAAGACGTAAATCCATGCACGGTAGGGAGAAGTCATGTTGTTTTTGATTAATCCAAGCGTAATTCAAGCAAGAATATGACCATTTTGATGTTTGGGACGCATATAATGAACTAATTTGAGTCATAATGTTATTAGGTAGGCCCACATGTTGTTTTAGTTAAGCTGGCTCATAAAATTTAGGACTACGAGACTTCTTGACCAGTCAACTTGATATGGACCAACCAAAATCATATGGATTTAGTGAAGATGGACTTAATGAAGATGAGTAAGAGCATAAAGGAGTTCGGCCAAAGCTTCAAGCCCAAGATCAAATTCAAGCTATTGAGGCCAAAGATCCAATACAATTCCCTCAAGGCCCAATAACTAGATCAAGATCCAATGATATGAACCAAACTAGCACAATGAATCCTACTCCAACAAGGAGTCTTGATGATGCAAATCCTACTAGCTCAAGGAATCCTAATCAAATAAGGAGTCCTAAGTCAACTAGGAATCCTAATCCTACAAGGAGTTTTGATGATATTAGGAGTTCAAGTAACAAAAGGAATCCTAATTCAACTAGGAATCCTAATTTAACTAGGAGTCCTAGTTTGATTCTAATTGCAAGTAAATGAGCTTATCCAAGAAATTTGGGTTAAGGACACATTGAGGCTTCAAGAATTGGATTTAAGTTCAAGGCCGATTAATTAATATCAATTTATTGGGCTTGAACGATTCTAATTGGGCTTAAAAATATTAAAGAAGCCGAATTGGAGCATATGAAGACTTTGGGCCTAATTTCGCTTATGTTATGAGGTCCATCTATATGACTTATGTAAATTAGGATTTTATGGCTTATTTTGGGCGGCCACACATGTATTTTAACCTAATTAGTACTTTGTTTAAGTTATCTCTTTTAGTTAGGAAGGTTATCTTTATCCTAGATCAGATATAAATCTTTCTTAGTTAAGATTTAGGATTTTCTAAGGCCTATATAAGGCTATTACAAATTTTGATGTAATGAATGAAGTTGAAGTTGAATTAAAAAAGTTAAAGTTGAATTTGAATAATAATTGGTTATTAAACTTCAAACTGATATGGAACCTCCATGAATAAGCTTGAGAACCCCTTTTGAATTATGGACCCCCAACACATTAACATGAAAACCCCAAGAACCAATTTGGTTCAACCCGTAAGAAAGGTTAGAAAACATATTACTCAGAAAGATGATCAAAAATTATAATTTAGAAAACTTGTTCCTAAATTCTAATTTTGAAACACTCCACAAGAAGATGATCAAACTACTTGAATGTTTCTTAAGCATGCGTTCTACACAAATACGCAAAGACAAAGCAAACAGCTTTAAGGTTTAATAACCAGTTATCATTAAATTCAACTTCAACTTCATTCATTACATCAAAATTCATACTAGCCTTATATAGGCCTTAGAAAACCTAAATCTTAACTATTAAGGATTTGCATCTGATCTAGGATAAAGATAACCTTTCTAACTAAAAGAGATAACTTAAACAAAGTCCTAATTATGACGACCCAAAATAAGCCATAAAACCTTAATTTACATGTCATATAGATGGGCCTCATAACATAAGCCAAGTTAGGCCCAAAGTCTTCATATGCTCCAATTCAGCTTCTTTGTTATTTTTAAGCCCAATTAGATTCATTCAAGCCCAATAAACTGAATTAGATTAATGAGCATTGAACTTAAATCCAATCCTTGAAGCCTCGATGTGTCCTTATCCCAAATATCTTGGATAAACTCATTAACTTGCAATTTGAATCAAACTAGGACTCTTAGTTAAATTAGATTCCTAGTTGAATCAAGATTCCTTTCATTGCTTGAACTCCTAATATCATTAGAACTCCTTATAGGATTAGGATTCCTAGTTAAGTCAGGACTCCTTATTTGATTAGGATTCCTTGAGCTAGTAGGATTTGAATTAGTAAGACTCCTTGTTGGAGTAAGATTCATTGTGCTAGTTTGGTTCTTATCATTCCCCCTTTCTTTGAAAAGATTTGTCCTCGAATCTTCCCCAAGTATTATGAAAGAAGCAAAGATATAATCTCCAAGAATAATACTAACTTCTTATTAACCTACAATCTTTCATAAAACTTGTTAGAGGAACTTTAGAAAAAATAATAGTTTCAATGCTAATAGACTCAACATGTTCAATTGGCTCAATGGCATCAAGCAAAACATCTTCATTCTTCACCAGCTTAACTTTTGCTTCATCTTCAACAATGATCTCTTCATCTTGAGTTTCATTGAAAAGTTACAAATTATTATCTTTTTCACCATCTTCATTCATCATGCCTTTAGAATCTTCATTGACTTTAGTAAAGCATTGTAACTCCTTTATGTCATCAATCTTTTTATTTTCACTCTCCAAAATACTCTTTTTATTTTTCATCTCTTTCTTTTCAGCCTCCATTTGGTCTTGGTACACTTCTTTTGCTCAAAGTGGTGCAAGTATAGTCTTTCTTCCATCCTTGGTGAATGAATACCTATTGAGGTACAAATCATGCATCGCCCTCCTATCAAATTGCCATGGTCTTCCAAGCAAAATATCACTAGCATTCCTTGCCTTGTACATGACATCTTGTGTGAAACAAGTTGTCCCTTTGTTTCTCATGGCATTTGATAATACATCTCACGCACACAACTCACGTGTTTAACACTTAAAACAAATCAGAATTAAAACAACACGACAAGCAGAAGACAAAATTAGACTTAATGAATAATATTAAGCCTAAGCATAATAAAACACGTAAGAACAACATGTAATGAAGAATAACTAATCTTAATGAATGAATAAATAAAAGGATATAATTAAAATACCGAACCGAATTTTTTTATTATTTTAAAACTCTAAGAATTGACTTAAATAAAAAATAATAATAAGAACTGAATTAAAAGAAAGAAAAAAGAAATAAGAAATTAAAATTTAATAATGAAAAAATGAAAGTATAAAACCTGATCTAGAGCCAAAGCTCTAACACCAAATGATATGGAACCTCCATGAATAAGCTTAAGAACCTCTTTTGAATTGTAGACCCCAACATATTAACATGAAAACCCTAAGAACTAATTCGGTTCAACCCTTAAGAAAGGTTAGAAGACATATTAGTTAGAAAGATGATCAAGAATTAGAATTTAGAAAACTTGTTCCTAAATCCCAATTTCGAAATATTCCATAAGAAGATTATCAAACTACTTGAATGTTTCCTAAGCATACATTCTACACAAGGACAAAAAGACAAATTAAACAAATTTAAGGTTTAATAACCAATTATCGTTCAAATTCAACTTCAACTTTTTTAGTTCAACTTCAACTTCATTCATTACATCAAAATTTGTACTAGCCTTATGTAGGCCTTAGAAACCCTAAATCTTAACTAAAAAGGATTTACATTTGATCTACTAAAAGAGATAACTTAAACAAAGTCCTAATTATAGTCGCCCAAAATAAGCCATAAAACCATAATTTACATAAGTCATATAGATGGGTCTCATAACATAAGCCATGTTAGGCCCAAAGTCTTTATATGCTCCAATTCAGCTTCTTTAGTATTTTTAAGCCTAATTAGATTCATTCAAGCCCAATAAATTGAATGAGATTAATGAGCCTTGAACTTAAATCCAATTCTTGAAGATTTGATGTATCCTTAGCCCAAATGTCTTGGATAAGCTCAATGACTTGCAATTTGAATTGAACTAGGACTCCTAGTTAAATTAGGATTCCTTGTTGAATTAGGATTCCTTTTGTTGCTTGAACTCCTAATATTATCAGAACTCCTTGCAGGATAAGGATTCCTAGTTTAGTCAGGACTCTTTATGTTATTTTTGATTAATCAAAGCGTAATACTAGTAGGAATCCGACTGTTTTGATGTTTGGGATGCATATAATGAACTAATTTGCATCGGAGCGAGATTATGTAGACTCCTGTGAATTTCTCCTTATTTTTGTTAAGCTAGCTCATAAAATTTGGGACTACGAGACTTGTTAACCAGTGAACTCCACTCTAGTTCTTGATTCAAGTGGAGGAGCTAATGGATAAAGGCTTGAGTCATGAGAGCATTAGTCCATGTGTTGTGCCCATTTTTTGGTGCCTAAGAAGGATAGAACTTGGAGGATGTGCGTTGATTGTAGTGCCGTGAATAAAATAACAGTAAAGTATTGACATCTTATTCCTCGTTTAGATGACATGCTTGATGAGTTGCATGGTGCATGTATATTTTCTAAGATTAATCTTAAGAGTGGATATCATCAAATTACGATGAAAGAGGGTGATGAATGGAAAACTGCTTTTAAAAAAAATGGTGGATATGAATGGTTAATTATGCACCATGTACTTTCATGAGATTAATGGACCATGTTTTACATGTACTCTTAGGAAAGTTTGTTATTGGCTATTTTGATGATATACTTGTCTATAGTAAGTCATTAAATAAACACATTGAGCATGTGTGTTTAGTACTTGATGTTTTATGTAAGCAAAATTTGTTTGCTAACTTTAAGAAATATTCTTTTTGCACTAGCAAACTTGTTTTCCTAGGGTTTGTGGTAAGCGCGCAAGGCACAAAAGTATATGAAGAGAAGGTTAAGGCAATAAAAAATTGGCCTACACCTAAGTCTATTGGAGATGTTCCCTCATATCATGGTTTGGCAACCTTTTATAGAAGATTTTTTCGTGATTTTAGCACTATTGCCGCACCATTAACTAAAGTAATCAAGAAGAGTCTGGGATTTAAGTGGGGAGATGCACAAGAGAAAGCATTTAACACGCTTAAAGATAAGTTGATTTCTGCCCCTTTACTTTCTTTACCCAACTTTTCTAATACTTTTGAAATTGAATGTAATGCTTCAAGTTTGGGGACTGGAGCCATTCGTTTGCAAGAAGGAAAGCCAATTGCTTACTTTAGTGAAAAACTAAATAGCGCAGCCTTTAAGTATCCAACTTGACAAGGTGATAAGCATCATACTACACATGTTTTCATGCTCGATTGTTTACATTTTTATGCATGATTATCCCGTTTTATGCTAGAATCACCTGTCTTTTGTTCCCTTTCTCGTTTCAGGTCATTTTCGAAGGACACCATCAATAATCGAGGGAAATACGTGTGATTACGGACCAAAATCCATCAAATTGGGTGAGAACTAGCACCCCGAGGGTTGAGCACGGCCTGGACTCCGGCCGTGCTGAATTACCAAGAGGCTATCCCTAATTGTGCCATTTCAGCACGACTTCCGTAGCCACCACGGCCTCTAGCACGGCCTGTGGTGGCTCAGCACCGACTTGGGCACGGCTTGGAAGGAGTCGGCTTACAAATTCAACACCTTGCTGGACTCGGTCGTCTTTGAATCATCACAGCCTGGACTCCGGCCATGCTAAATCAATTATATAGGCAATTTTGAGTTCTTTTGGAGAAAGAAAGGGGAAAAAAGAGTGACATAGAGCCCTGGCGGCTGGTTCGGTTTCTGCACAGTATTGAGTGCGAGAGAGAGTTGCGGGGAGTAAGAATCCCGGAATCGCAAGGTTCCTAGTGCAAAACCGTAGTGGAAGCAATTCAAGAGGCAGTTTGGGAGATTAATCAAAGTGTAGATCCAGATTTGGAGCTGTTCATCCAATTCGAGAGAAAAGGGTGTACATGTTTTATTTTCATTATTCTTTCATTGTAATTGATTTCCTAGATTGTTTTAAACATGAACATGTTTAGCTAGACTGATTTAATCCATTGGGATTTCTTTACTATGTTGGCTTGATATTATATTGTTGGATTGTTTGAGTTGGTTTTGTATTCTTCTTGTTTTCAGTATTAATAAGATTATGCATTATTCATGAGACGTTGTGAATTGTGATGTTTAGATTGCTTTATGAGAGTGAGAAATCCGTTTGGCAATTGGAATTTTGAATAACAAGAACTGGTTAATAATCGCTTAGAGATAAGGATAATTAACTAGCCGGATTAAGAATTAACAAAGCTTAATAGAGGCGGATTAAAGCTTAATGCTAATTTAAGAATCAATCGTTAGGAAGAGATTCCAACTTTAGGTTATTAGGTTTAGGAATTCGGTTATCTCGAGAGAGAAACCGAATTCGGTTAAGAATTCATCCACGGGTAGCATAATTAGACTCACCGATCCTTTATCTTTTGTGCGGTTGCCAACTAGTTTAGATTCCCTTTAGGTTTGTCTTCTTGTCTTGATTATTTCATTTATCAATTACTCATGCATCTCCCTCAGAACTTAGCTTGTAGTTAATAGTTAGTTTAGAATTTATTCATTGTCCATTTTAGGTTAATATAACAAAGAACAAAGGAGTAACTCTGGGCTTTCACTTTCCCGAGGAATACGACCTTGATACTCGCCATTAGTGCTAGACTGCATCGATAGGTACACTGCCTTAGATTGTAGCTAACACGAGTAGTAGCCATCAAGTTTTTGGCGCCGTTGCCGGGGACTGTTTGAAAACTAGAGTGAAATTTGCTATTTGTTAATTTAGCCATTTTTTTTCTTTCTTTCTTATTATTTTATTTTATTTGTACATATTTATTTAGTTTAAGTTTATGATTCAGATAATGAATGATAAGGAGGTTCAATGCTAAATTCAAACTCTTTGTATGACACATTGGAAAATGGGATCAAGAACTAAGAGAGTGCTAAAAATTGGGATGCCCGTGCATCTTTAGATGCTCGAGTGGAATCATTTTGCAGGGCTACCGATCAGCTCTCTTCTCCTATCCTTTCATCTCAAGTCTTTTGTGAATTTTGTTGTGGTTTACATGTGTGTAATGATTGTCCATTATATAGTGATGTTACTCATTGTTCTTATAACTGTGAACAGGTGAATTATACGGGAAGTTGGCCAAATGACTCGTATGGAAGCACCTACAATCAAGAGTGGAGCACTCATTCACCCTTTGGATAGAGCTTAGATGGCCAAGAACCACTAGGAATTCAGCAACTACATCAGCAACCTAATCTTGCACCTTCAACTCAAGATGAAGAGTTAGTGCCAGAGGAGTTGATGATGAGGTTCATGACAAGTCTTGAGGAAAGATTCCAACAAACAGAGAGGGTACTTGAAGGTCAACAAGCCTCAATTAAGAACATAGAGCATCAAGTAGGCTTAATCTTCAAGTTACTAGCTGAAGAGCAATTGGGAACTCCATCAAACGCTACTGAATCCGAGGAGCATTTGAGCGCCATCACTTTGCGTTCATGTGAGAATTTTTCTGGTTTATCTACTATGTTTGACGATGATGCTTCTGTGCAGGATGATTTCTTGAACATGGAGAAGGAACCAGAAAAGGAAGAGGCGAGCATAATTCCTCTGAAAGACTATCAACAGGAATGTACAGTTGATGTCGAGTTGCGATTAGAGGAATTGTTGGTAGATTTTCCACAAGTCCCTTTGATGATGGACGATAAGCACGAGTTATCCAATGATGAAGTCTTGGAGGAGCTCGAGTTTCTTCTAGCAAGTGAACCAAGCCGGGGACCTAAGAAAACCATCGACACTCAAGAGATTGCCCAACCATCGATCCTTCCAATTGTTGAAACTCCAAACTTTCAAATTGGAAGAGCCCTAGAGCATCATGACTACATTCAATTATACGAGGCGAGTCTTGCCCATCATATTGGCGTACTTGCTTAATAGTCGGAAGAGGAAATTGACGATTATCCCTCTGGCCGGATACTTGAAGACATTTGCTTGGAAGAAGGATGGATGGTCGTCGATCACGCCCATTTGCCTTTCACCATGAGTCCAAGAAGACTCATCACATAAAAGAAGCGCTTTGGGAGGCACCCCAAACTTTATCTTTAATCTTTAATATTTTAACCTTTTGTTTTGAAACATTTTATTAGTTTTAGTTTTCATATTTTCAGTTTCGATTTTATTTCTTTATTTTATTATTTTCAGATTCTACCGAGGAGGCACTGAATTTCCACAACATCAGCCTCGATGGATGATCCTAGATCTTTTTATTTTCCGCATTTATTTACTTTATTTTTCATACATGTCATGCACTTGGATTGTATTGCCTTTGTTCTCTTAGTTGAGCATTCCATGCGGGGTATCCATGTTGGTTCAACTAATTATCTATTTGATATTCAAGGTCTAATGACTAAGAATGAAGAATGGGATGAATCATGGGCGTGCTTAAAGACGTGTCACTTACTGGTCTTCAAATCAGAAGGAAGCGTGGGATGCAACATGGCTGTGTTTAAAGTTGTGTCACCTACTAGTCTTTAAATCAAAAGGAAGGGTGGAATGCAACATGGTCGTGCTTAAAGCCGTGTCACCTACTAATCTTTAAACTAGAATGAAGCATAGGATGCAACATGGTCGTGCTTAAAGCCATGTCCCTATTTGCATTGCTTGCTCAAGATTCAATAATAGTATATTAGTCTATATAAGACTAATACACATTTTATTATGTGTTATTAGGTATAATTTAGTTTATACTTAAGTTTTGACCAAGTTTTCCTTTCATAACTTATGTTTAAGTGTGACAGTTTTATTAGGAGTTACAAATGTGGGAGTTAAGTCTCCAACAACTATATTTTTAATTATTAGTAGGGAGTTATATGAGGTGTTTAGACATGTCTATGGTTTTTTTAGCTCTAGCTTTGGCTATAAATATCAAGCTAAGCTCCAATTGTAAGAAAACTTTTGATGATTGATATAATAGATTATACTTGTGAGTGTTTTTGCTTAAGTTCTTGTATGAACTTTGTACTTATCAAACTTCTTTTAGCTTGTGCCATTCTCTAATTAAAAGTTCTTTTTTTTATTCTTTACTTATCAAATCTTTTGGTTTGTGGCATTGCGATTGGATTCAAATGCTAATTTCATTGTTAATCAATAGCAATTGAAATTAGTTTCATAAACTTTTTGATTGAATTCCTAGAAATTAAAGCACAAAGCAACTGCACCAAGGTTCTATTAACTACCTAGTTTGACCATCTATTTGTAAATAGCAAGTAGTAGAAAACAACAACTTAGTGCCCAATTTAGCCCACAATACATGCCAAAAATGACTCAAAAAGTTCACATCCCTATCACTAACAATGGTCTTAGGTACACCATGCAAACACACAATTTCCTTAAAGAACAATTCAATAATATGACATGCATCATCTGTTTTATCACAAGGAATGAAATGAACCATCTTACTAAATCTATCCATAACAACAAATATGCTATCTCTACCCTTCTAGGCAAACTAAGTACAAAATCCATAGACAAATCAGTCCAAGGCATATCAAGAACTGGTAAAGGTGCATATAACCCATGGGGTTTCAATTTGGATTTAGCCTGCATGCAAACAACACATTTACTACAAACCTTTTGTACATCTTGTTTCATGCTAAGCCAAAAGAAAGTCTCCAAAATAATATCATAGGTCTTACTTACCCCAAAGTGACCCATTAATCCACCACCATGTCCTCATTAATCAATAACACATGCAAAGAGCAATTTGGCACATATAATCGGTTTTTCTTAATAAAGACCCTTCAAACACAAACAAATCATCAAAGCCAGCTCCATTAGTACACACACCATACACTTTGTCGAAATCTAAATCATCAACATACAATTCTTTTATATATTCAAATCCCAATACCTTAGAATCAAGAGTGTTAAGAAGTGCATACCTTCGAGATAAGGCATCAACAACCACATTTTCCTTACCTTTCTTGTACTTGATCACGTATGCAAAGGTCTCAATAAATTTCATCCACTTTGCATGCCTTCAATTCAGCTTATCTTGCCCTTTGAGATGCTTGAAAGATTCATGATTTTTGTGTATAACAAACTCTTTGCACCATAAATAATGTTGTCAAGTTTGCAATGCATGAACCAATGCATATAGCTCCTTATCATATGTTGGGTACCTCAATGCTACCCTATTCAATTTCTCATTAAAGTAACATACGGGTCTTCCCTCTTGCATTAAAATAGCCTAAACTCCAATGCCACTAGCATCACACTCAATCTCAAAGGTCTTATTTAAAGTTAGGTAAAATCAATAAAGGTGCATTATACAATTTCTCTTTAAGTAAATTAAATGCATGTTCTTGTGCATCACCCTAATGGAACCCAATATTCTTTTTCATTATCTCATTCAATAGTAAAGCTATTAAAGTCCCTAATGAACTGCCTATAAAAACTAGCCAAACCATGGAAACTTATAACTTAGCTAATGTTCTGAGGTGTCAGCCATTCCTTGATAGCTTTAACCTTTTCTTCATCAACCTCTAAACCATTAGAACTAACTATAAAGCCAAGAAAAATGACTCGATCTAAACAAAAATTACACTTTTTAAGATTAGCAAACGACCTCTCCTTCCTAAGAACTCCTAAGACACATCTAATATGAAAAACATGATCATCAAGATTCTTAGAATAAATTAAGATGTCATCAAAATATACAGCTACAAATTTACCAATAAATTTATGCAACACATGGTTAATTAATTTCATGAATGTACTAGGTGCATTTGTTAACCCAAACAACATAACTAACCACACATATAGACCATATTTTATCTTGAAAGCTATTTTCCACTCATCCCCAGTTTTCATACGAGTCCCCTTCCTAGCCCAATCTTATATATAGCCATTTAAGGCTTCTTGCAACTTCTTGGCTCTAGACCTTGTTATTGGGCCTTGTGGCAAGTTTAGTCATCTTTAGCATCCTTAACATTCCTTGCGTGCTCCTCATCAAGCCCATCATCTTCAATCTTTTCTTATGCTAGCCCATCTGTATCACAAACCATCATACTAGACAAAGATTAGAAAGAGAGGCACAAAAGAGATGAACAAAATGAGAACATAGGTCGAATTTCAGGTTTGATAAGGAAAGAAACCACAAGTTCTTTGTTATTTTCCATACGGCTAGGCGTAAGGATAAAATCAAATTGATTTAAACACAAGGGTAGACAAAGAATACAAAAGAAAGAAAGGACATGAGCGTTAAGTCTATGTTTAGTAGGGCGACTTGTGATTAGTTTGCAAAATTTTTCAAAGGATCCATAACTTGATTTCTCATAATGTAGAAAACCGAAATAATATGATCACTAGCCTCAAGTATTTGGTTGCATGTGGTTGTTATAGTGCGAGATTCCTCCTTTCCATAAGAAAAAGAGACTATAAGCTAAATATGGATTAATAAATAAAGAAAGATGAATAAAGTAAAGTCAAATCAAGAATGAGAAAGGAGTTGACTAGTCAAGTTTTTTGAGCAAGCTTAACGAAAACAAGGAGAAATTCATGCGAGCCTACCTAATAGCACTCTCATCCAAATTCCTTCATTATATGCATCCCAAACCTCAAAACAACCGTATTCTTGCTTGTATTACGTTGGATTATTCGAAAACAACATGGTTTACTTTACGCTCATGGATTTACGTCTCGTCCTACTTGATCATCAAGCAAAGCATCAATGCCATCGGTCAAGCTTATCAATTGTGTTCTCATAATTCCTTATGTTAATCCTTGTGTCATTAAGTCCTTGTTCTTAGAGGAACAAGGAATGATGGAAATTCCAATGCTGCAAATCTTGAATCAGAATATTTGGCCGTGCCTAGATTCTCATCGTTCTCTCTTTCCTCCAAAAGATTCATCCGCGATCATTTAGATAATGATGTCAATACTCGATCAACTAATTAATTTCTTCACAATGATATTAATACTCAATCAACTAATTTAATTTCTTCACATTTGTCCAAGCAATGGATCGGTGCCTATGATTTCTGCTTACACGCACTTTCATTCAACACTCATGTTTGTGCTCCCAAATAAAACCTAACCGTCATACTATATCAAGATCAGAAAGAGAGGCACAAAAGAAGCGAACAAAATGAGAACATAAGTAGAATTTCGGGTCCGTTGAGGAAAGAAATTATAAGTTCTTTGTTCTTTTCCATACGACTAAGCGTAAGGATCAAATCGAATTGATTTAAACATAAGGGTAGATAAAGAACACAATAGAAAGGAAGGACATGAGTGATAAGTCTATGTTTGTTACGGGCTACTCGTGATTAGTTCATAAAGTTCATGAAAGAACCCATAACTTGATTTCCCATAAGGTAGAAAACTGAAATAATAGGCTCACTAACTTAAAGTATTCGGTTGCATGCGGTTTTTATAGTGCGAGATTTCTCATTCCTAAAGAGAAAAAACTAGAAGTTAAACATGAATTAATAAATAAAGAAAGTTGAATAAACTAATATCAAATCAAGAACTACGGAGGAGTTGACGGGTCAACAAGTCTCGTAGTCCCAAATTTTATAAGCCAGCTTAACGAAAACATCATGTGGGCCTACCTAATAATACTCTGGCCTAAATTACTTTATTATATGCGTCCCATACATCAAAACGGTCACATTCTTGCTTGTATTACACTTGGATTAATAAAAAATAACATGATTTCTCCCTTAAGTGTGTAGATTTATGTCTCGTCCTGCTTAATCATCAAGCAAAGCATCAATGCCACTGATTAAGCTTGTCAATTGTGTTCTCCTGATTCCTTACGCTAACCCTTGTTTCATCACGAGTCCTCATATATAGAGGAACAAGGAATGATGGAGATCCCAATGGTGCAAGTCTTGAATTTGGGCATGCCTCGATTCTCATCGTTCCCTCTTTCCTCCAAAAGATTTGTCTGCTATCATTCAGAGAATGATATCAATACTCGATCAACTAATTTAATTTCTTTGCAATGATATCAATACTCGATCAACTCATTTAATTTCTTCGCATTTTTCCAAGGAATGGATTGGTGCCTATGGTGGCTGCTTACACGTGCTTTCACTCAACATTTGTGTTTATGCTCTCCAAATAAAACCAAGCCGTCATGCTAGACAAAGATTAGAAAGAGAGGCACAAAAGAAACAAACAAAATGAGAACATAGGTAGGTTTCTGGGTCCGATAAGGAAAAAATCATAAGTTCTTTGTTCTTCTTCATACAACTAAGCTTAAGGATCAAATTGAATTGATTTATACTTAAAAGTAGACAAAGAACATAAAAGAAAGGAATGAGGTAAGCAATAAGTTTATGTTTGCTATGGCGACTCATGATTAGTTTGTAATGTTCTTGAAAGCACCCATAACTTGATTTCCCACAAGATAGAAAATTGAAATAATATGGTCACTAGCTTAAAGTATTCGGTTGCATATGGATTTTATAGTGCGAGATCCCTCATTCCATAAGAAGAAAAGCTAGAAGCTAAACATGAATTAATAAATAAAGAAATATGAATAAACTAAAGTCAAATCAAGAACCAAAGAGGAGTTGACTGGTCAACAAGTCTCGTACTCTCAAATTTTATGAGGCTACTTAATGAAAAAAGGTGAAATTCTTATGGGCCTACCTAATAATACTCTGACCCAAATTACTTCATCATATGCATCCCAAACATCAAAATAGTCGCATTCCTGCTTGTATTACATTTAGATTAATAGAAAATAACATGATTTCTCCTTTATGCGTATGGATTTATGTCTCGTGTTGCTTAATCATCAAGCAAAGCATCAATGCCACCGATCAAGCTTACCAATTGCGTTCTCATGATTTCTTATGCTAATCCTTGTGTCAGGAGTCCTCATGATGAGAACCGATGTAGCACAAGGAATCCTACTTCAATTAGGAATCCTTATGATGGAAATCCTACTTCCTCAAGGAATCCTACTTCAACAAGGAATCCAAATTCCACTAAGAATCCTAATCCAGCAAGGAGTCCTGATGATAATAGGAACTGTAATTCAACTTGGTGTCCCAGTCAGATTCAAAATCCAAGTAAGATTAGGCTTAATTAGAAAAATGGGCCTCAAGATACTCTTATCAACTTAATCCAACATATGGAGGCATGATCAAGACAAGAAAAGCCCAAGATAATCAAGTCAAGCTATTTGGAGTCCAACACTTAAGAGTGGGCCACATATCACATGTTACTTAAGCCCTATTTTCAAGTTTATTATATGGGCTAGGGTTGGATGAATCTTTAGAGTTTTTATTCATTTAGGAGTCTTATTTTAAGCTATCTTTTTGGTTTAGGAGTTCTATTCCTAGTCTTACTGTTATTTGCTTCCTTATCATTATAGAATTAGGTTTTTTTAAGGCCTATATAAGCTAGTACGAATTTCTATGTAAAAGGAGTTGTTGAATATTGATTATTTTTTCCTTCATGAAAAGTTGAATAAACAGTGTATAACATAATAAAAAAAAAACTTCCTTTTTCTTATAGCGATGATACTAACGATGTATAGCGCAGCTTGTGCCAGCACGGCGGATGGCTAGAAGAAAGCCACAAAGGAACCCAGCTTCGAAGGAGGTTGCCCTAGTATATATAATATATTTAAACAAAACTTTATACAAAAAGTCTTATGCTGTGGCTGAGATGTTTGTCCTTGGTGAATTTATCAAGTCAAGGCTTGGTATTTTACAAACTTAGTTTAATCTAAACTTATGTTCATGTTAAACAACCTTTAATTCTTTATAATTGAGGTTCTTAAGTACAAGTTATTTAAGTTTCTTATTGTGAGTTAGAGTTTTTTTGCTTGATTAGGTGGACGATCCTTAGTGAAGACATCAAGATTGAATACGGGTTTGGCATAAGTTAGCCACGTCCGTATCACCTCGTGCCTAAAGGAACATGGAATGATGGAGGTCCCAATGGTGCAAATCCTGAATTAGAATATTTGGGCATGCCTCGAATCTCGTCGTTCCCTCTTTTCTCCAAAAGATTCATCCGCGATCATTCAGAGAATGATGTCCATACTCGATCAATTAATTTAATTTCTTCATAATCATATCAATACTCGATCAACTAATTTAATTTCTTCACATTTAGGGTTCGATAAGGAAAGAAATCATAAGTTCTTTTTTCTTTTCCATACGTCTAAGAGTAAGGATCAAATCGAATTGATTTAAGTACAAGGCTAGACAAAGAACATAAAAAAAAGGAAGGACGTGAGCAATAAGTCTATTTTTGCTATTGCGACTTGTGATTAGTTCCTATAGTTTTTGAAAGAACCTATAACTTGATTTCCCACAAGGTAGAAAATTGAAACAATATGCTCACTAGCCTCAAGTATTCAGTTGCATGCGGTTTTCATATTGCGAGATCCCTCATTCCATAAGAAAAAGAAACTAGAAGCTAAATATTAATTAATAAATAAAGAAAGATGAATAAACTAAAGTCAAATCAAGAACTAGAGAGGAGTTGATTGGTCAACAAGTCTCGTAGTCCCAAATTTTATGAGCCAGCTTAACAAAAATAAGAGAAAATTTGTGTGGGCCTACCTAATAACACTCCAACTCAAATTACTTCATTATATGTATCCTAAACATCATAACAGTCGCATTCCTGCTTATGTTACACTTGCATTAACCGAAAATCATATGATTTTTCCCTTATGTGCGTGGATTTATGTCTCGTCATGCTTGATCATCAAGCAAAGCATCAATGCCACTAACTAAGCTTATCAAGTGCATTCTCATGATTCCTTATGCTAATCCTCGTGTCATCAGGAGTCCTCATGCCTAGAGGAATAAGGAATTATGGAGATCCCAATAGTACAAATTCTAAATAGGAATATTTATATGCTCAATTGTCGTTGTTTCCTCTTTCCTCCAAAAGATTCATCTGCAATCATTCAAAGAATGATATTAATACTCGATCAACTCATTTAATTTCTTCACATTTGTCCAAGCAATGGATTGGTGCCTATGATTGCCGCTAACACGCGCTTTCACTCAACACTCATATTTATTCTCCCCAAATAAAACCAAACCATCATACCAGACAAAGAATAGAAATAGAGGCACAAAAGAAACAAATAAAATGAGAACATAGGTAGGATTTCGGGTCCGATAGGGAAAGAAATCACAAGTTCTTTGTTCTTTTCCATAAGGCTAAGCGTATGGATCAAATCGAATTGATTTAAACATTAGGGTAGATAAAGTACACAAAAGAAAGGAAGGACGTGAGCTATAAGTCTATGGTTTGCTAGGGCGACTTGTGATTAGTTCCCATAGTTCTTGAAAGAACCCATAACTTGATTTTCCACAAGATAGAAAACTGAAGTTCATCAACTTAGGCCATTTGGCTACAAAGGGTTTAAATAGATAGAGACATAACCTAGTTTTCTATTTGCATAAAGGATATGAACTAATTAGGAGTAAACTAAAGTATATGCTAAATAGAGGTTCTCCTAAATAACAAAATAAGGAACTACGCTTAATTAGGGAATAATAAAATCTATTCTAAAAGGAAATACTAAAAGACTTTTAAAATAATAAAATAAGAAGCTTAATTGATTTAGTCAACCTAATCAAGAAGGATATGACTAAATCAACCAAGATATATTCCTAAATAACCAAGATATGCGGCTGCTTTCGTTTCCTATTCAAGGTGATGCACTATTAAGGCAACGAGACACAGAAAGGTGTCTCTTTGGTATCCTCTTTAAGGAATTTCGCCCCTCCCTTGATTCTTTGGCATATTTGGCCCAACAAGCTTCTTTATAGCCCAATATATTGAATTAGATTAATAAGACTTGAATTAGTTCCAACTCAACATGTGTTGATGTAGTCTTAGCCCAAATATCTTGTATGAGTACATTAAAGCCTCCTTCATTCTCTTAGCTTGTAATTAGACCTCTTGAATGTGTAATGCATCCTTTGGACTTGGAGTAGAATTTGGCCCTTGGGTTAAAGTTGGACCTTAACTTGGCTTTGACTCTTAATTCACATCATCAATACTCGATCAACTAATTTAATTTCTTCACAATGATATCAATACTCGATCAACTAATTTAATTTCTTTGCATTTATACAAGAAATGGATCGGTGCCTATGATTTCCGCTTACTAGCAATAAGTTTATATTTGCTAGGGTGACTTGTCATTAGTTCCCATAGTTCTTGAAGAACCCATAACTTAATTTCCCATAATGTAGAAAACTGAACTAATATGCTCACTAACATCAAGTATTCGGTTGCATGCGATCTTTATAGTGCTAGATCCCAAATTCCATAAAAAGAACTAGAAGTTAAGTATGAACTAATATATAAAGAAAGATGAGTAAACTAATGTCAAATCAAGAACTATAGAGGAGTTGACTGGTAAACAAGTCTCGTAGTCCCAAATTATATGAGCCATCTTAACGAAAATAAGGGGAAATTCGTGTGGGCCTATGCTTCGATTAATCGAAAACAACATGCTTTCTCCCTCATGCGCGTGGATTTATGCCTCATCGTGCTTGATCATCAAGCAAAGCATCAATGCCATCGGTCAAGCTTGTCAATTGTGTTCTCATGTTTCCTTACGCTAATCCTTATGTCATTAGAGGTCCTCGTGCCTAGAGGAACAAGGAATGATAGAGATCCCAATGGTGCAAATCCTGAACTAGAATATTTGGGCGTGCCTCGATTCTTGTCGTTCCCTCTTTCCTCTAAAAGATTCATCTGTGATCATTCAGAGAATGATGTCAATACTTGATAAACTAATTTAATTTCCTCGCAATGATATCAGTACTTGATCAACTAATTTAATTTCTTTGCATTTTTCTAAGCAATGGATCGGTGCCTATGATAGCTAATGCGAATCCTATTCTCCAACCCAAGCTTCAACTCTTGTTCATGAACACTCCTAAAGCATCCTTGAACTTCTTAATGTGAGCTCTAGTCATTGGTTCATCATATTTGAATGGCTCGTATACAATCCTAGTTTGATTAGGATTCCTAGGTAAAGTAGGATTCCGCATGGGACTACGATTCCTAGTGGAAGTAGGACTCCTCGTGGGACTAGGATTCCTACTGGAAGTGGGATTCCTAGTTGGAGTAGGACTCCTCGTGGGACTAGGATTTCTAGTGGGAGTAGGATTCTTAATCGAAGTAGGATTCCTAGCGGGAGTAGGACTCCTTGTGGGACTAGGATTCCCAGTGGGAGTACAATTCCTAGTCGGAGTAGGGCTCCTTTTGCTTATGGGATTCACATCATTCCCTCCTTGCTCATGAGGATTTGTCCTCAAGTCATCAATCTCATCAAAATCAAAAGAAGATAAATCAACAACATTAAAAGTAGCACTAACACTATAATTACCAGGCAAGTCTAACTTATAAGCATTATCATTAATCCTTTCTAGAACTTGAAAAGGACCATCACCTTTAGGACTCAATTTAGAGTTACGCATACTAGGAAATCTTTCTTTTCTAAAGTGAATCCAAACCCAATCACCAGGTTCAAAGATTACTTTCACACGCCCCTTATTAGCTCTTTAGGCAACTCTGTCATTCCTTTTTTGAATGTTCAAGCACACCTTTTCATATAATCTAAATCAACCTTCTTTTGACCATCTAAATCAACTATGATATGCAAAGGCAAAGGAGATAAATCTAATGGACTCAAAGGGCTAAAATCAAACAATCTCAAAGGGCAATAATGAGTAGATGAATGCACACTATGATTAAAAGTAAACTCAATATGTGGTAAACAATGTTCCTAAGATTTTAAATTCTTCTTAATCAATGTGCACAATAATTGACCCAAAGTGCGATTTAGTACCTTAGTTTGACCATCAGTTTAGGGGTGACATGTAGTAGAAAATAATAACTTAGTCTCCAATTTACCCCACAAAGTCTTCCAAAAGAATCTAAGGAATTTTGCATCCCTATCACTAACAATAGTTCTAGGCATACTATGTAAACGCAAAATCTCTTTAAAGAACAAATCAGTAATAAGTGGTGCACCATTAGTCTTATGACAAGCAATACAAAGTGACATCTTAGAAAAATGATCTACAACCACAAAAATAGAATCATGCCTATGTTTTGACCTAGGTAAACCTAAAATAAAATCCATAGAAATATCAATCCAAGGCATACTAGGTATAGGTAGTGGCATATATAATCCATGAGGCTTAGATTTAGACTTGGCTTGTTTACATACAATACACTTATCACAAATTCTTTGCACATCTATGTGCATGTTTGGCCAATAAAAGTGATCATGTAAATCATCTAAAGTCTTAGCAACTCCAAAATGTCCCATAAGTCCACCCTCATGTGCTTTCCTTACCAAAAGTTCATGCAAGCTGCTCTTAGGTAGACACAATTTATTATTCTTAAATAAGAATCCATTATGCCTATAGTACTTTTCAAATGCAACCTACACATGCATGATAAAACTTGCTAAAATTATGGTCATTAATATTCAAATCTTTAATATACTCAAAACCAATTAATTTAGCATCAGAGTGTTAAAAAGCACATACCTTCGAGACAATGCATCAGTAACTATATTTTCCTTACCTTGTCTATACCTTATAATTTATGGAAAGGATTCAATGAACTCACTCCACTTTACGTGATGCTTGTTAAGCTTTTGTGGACCCTTCAAATACTTCAAGGATTCGTGATCAGTGTGAATCATAAACTTTATAGGCCAAAGATAATGCTGCCATGTTTGCAAAGCTCACACTAATGCATACATCTCCTTATCATAAGTAGGATACTTCAAGGCTGCCCCATTTAGTTTTTCATTAAAGTAAGTAATTACCTTTACTTCTTGCGCAAGAACGACTCCAATCCCTAAACCTGAAGCATCACATTCAATTTCAAAGGTATTAGAAAAGTTGGGCAAAGAAAGTAAAGAGGCAGAAATCAACTTATCTTTAAGCCTGTTAAATGCTTTCTCTTGAGCATCTCCCCACTTGAATCCCACACTCTTCTTGATTACTTCAGTTAATGGTGCGACAATAGTGCTAAAATCATGAGAAAATCTTCTAAAAAAGCTTGCCAAACTATCAAATGAGCGAACATCTCCAATAGACTTAGGTGTAGGCCACTCCTTGATTGCCTTAACCGTCTCTTCATCTACTTTAATGCCTTGCTCGCTTACCAGAAACCTTAGAAAAACAAGTTTGCTCGTGCAAAAAAAACATTTCTTAAAGTTAGCAAACAACTTTTTCCTTACACAAAACATTAAGTACTAAATGCACATACTCAATGTGTTCATTTAATGACTTACTATACACAAGTATATCATCAAAATAAACAACAACAAACTTTCCTTAGAATACACGCAAAACATGGTTCATTAATCTCATGAAAGTACTAAGTGCATTAGTGAATCCAAAAGGCATAAATAACCACTCATATAAACCATATTTTAAAAGCAGTTTTCCAATCATCACCCTCTTTCATTCTAATTTAATGATATTCACTCTTAAGATCAATCTTAGAAAATATACATGCACCATGCAACTCATCAAGCATGTCATCTAAATGAGGAAGAGGATGCTGATACTTTATCATTATTTTATTCACGGCTCTACAGTCAACGCACATTCTCCAAGTTTCATCCTTTTTGGGCACCAATAAAATGGGCATGGCACATGGAATCTTGCTCTCATGAATCAAGCCTTTATCCATTAGCTCCTCCACTTTCCATTGTAAGTCCTTTGTTTCCTCGGGATTACTTCGATAAGGTGGTCTATTTGGAATTTGCAAACCCAGAATGAAGTCAATTTGGTGCTCAATCGCTCTTAAAGGTGGTAAACATTTTGGAACTTCCTCGGGAAATAGATCTTCATATTCCTTTAAAAGAGAAACAAACACACTAGGCAAAGAGTTGTCAAGACTGTTAATAGTAAAACTTGCTTCTTTGTACAAAAGTATAATGACAAGCATGTTAGAAAAATAAGCTCTCTTAACATCACTCTCTTTTGCATAAAAGCTCACTTGTTTCTTTTTCCCCTCAATCTCTCCTTTTGCATGCACCTCTTCTCTCTTTTGCACATCTACACTTTGCTCTCCTTTCTCCATTCTTTGCTCATACCTCTCATTATTTTTCACATAGCTCTCCTTTTTCCGCACATTCTTTTTTTTTCTCTCACATGCGTGCATTCTGTCTCTCTCAAAATTCTTTGATCATGATAGACTTCTTTTGGCAATAAAAGTGAAAGTACAATATTTGTTTCATTCATTACAAAAGAATACCTATTAGAGTATTTATTATACTTCAACCTCATATCGAATTGCCATGGACGACCCAAAAATACATGACCAGCTTACATGGGTACAATATCACAAAGAACTTCATCAACATATTTACCCATAGAGGAAGAAACTAGACATGGTTTGGAAACTCTAACTTCCCCATAATCATTTAACCATTGCAAATTACATGGCTTAGGATGCTTAAGTGTAGGCAAGTTAAGTTTTTTCACCAAATAAGTGTTATAGGCATTGGTACAACTCCTAGTATCAATGATTAACCAACATAGCTTATCTTGAATTCGACACCTTTGATGAAAGATGTTGTCACATTGCTCATCTTCCTCTTCCTTCTTTGCTTGCAGGCTTACTTATGCAACCTACACTTAAGGCAGTGCACCTATCGATGCAGTCTAGCACTAATGGCGAGTATCAAGGTTGTATTCCTCGAGAAAGTGAAAGCCTAGAGTTACTCCTTTGTTCTTTGTTATATTAACCTAAAATGAGTGATGAATACTTTCTAAACTAACTAATAGCTACAATCTAAGCTCTAAGGGAGATGCAAGAGTAATTGATAGCTAAAATAACTAAGGCAAAAGAGCAAACCCAAAGGGAACCTAAACTAGTTGGCAATCAAACAAAAGATAAAGGATTGTTGAGTCTAATTATGCTACCCATGGACGAATTCTTAACCGAATTCGGTTTCTCTCTCGAGATAACCGAATTCCTAAATCTAATAACCTAAAGTTAGAATCTCTTCCTAACGATTGATTCTTAAATTAGCATTGAGCTTTAATCCGCCACTATTAAGCTTTGTTAATTCTTAATCCAGCTAGTTAATTATCCTTATCTCTAAGCGATTACTAACTAGTTCTTGCTATTCAAAATTCCAATTGCCAAATGGACTTCTCAATCACACAAAGCAATCTAAACACACAATTCCTAATGTCTCATGAACAATGCATTATCTTATTAATACTGAAAGCAAGAAGAATACAAAACTAATCCAAATAATCCAACAATATAATACTAAGCCAACATAGTAAAGAAATCCTAATGGATTTAATCAATCTAGCTAATCATGTTCATTATCAAAATCCACAAGGATACAATTACAATAAAGAGTAAAGGTAGAGAAAACCCGATTACACCCTTGGATGAGAGTAAACAGCCCAATTCCTCTTGTTCAATCTTGAATCGATCCTTGTTCCCATTGCTCGATTTGAAAACCAATCAATGAACCTCGCCCAATCTTCAATCCTTGAAGGGAATCTAATTGAAACCTTGATCCAAGTCTCCTTTTCCCTTGGTTCCAGCTCAGAAAACCCTTAGGGAGAGAAAAATTAGGGTTTTGGGACGTTCTTCCCCGCTCTTCTCTTTTCTTTCCTCTCTTCATTCTTTTAATTAATTGCCCCTATCGCCGCTAACACGGCCATATTCCTGGCCGTGTTGGGAACACGGTTTGGTGTTCCTGGCCGTGCTCCCTAAAAACCTTTCTTCCTTTAATGTTTGTTGCATCCAACACGGCCGTGTTGGTGGCTGTGTTGGGAACACGGCTAGTGTTGAATCCAACACGGCCGTGTTAACCTTCCTCATGGGCATACTTAGCTTGTTTCGGCACCTTTGACGTCCAATTATGCTCCAATTCTTCCCTTTATCATACTTTGACTTCTTTTTGACCTAATGCACACAAACAGATACATAGGGTGAGTGTTGGGACCAATTCACATCTAAATATATATAAAATCATTCTTCAAAACCCCATTTAGATGTATGTATTTTACGCACATCAAATAACCCTACACTTAGCTTATTGCTTGTCCTTAAGCAATCAAAAGTAAGATAAGGAAAATAAACCACTAAGGAACAACACTTGAACTGACAGACAAGCTAGGGCGCTCCTGCACATATCCTTAACAAGCGCAAGTCAAACAAAAAGAAATGAAGCAATCAATTCAAGTATCACAACCAAGATGCCAATAATTCGCAAAACATTGTCTCAATAAAATTATTCAGAACCAATGCCTCACCAGATTCACTCTAAATCACTCAAAGTGTTTAAAGGGTAGTGTTTAATCGCTCAATGCATCAACTACTGCCTTACTTAATATATGCTTGCTCTTAAATCCTACTCCTACCACTTATGGGGAGTCAACAACCATGTCAAGAGGTCTTTATAAAGGTTGTAATGAGGATTAGGTAGGGGTAGGTAAATTTGGTTAGAGTTGAACCTATGGTGTTCTACAATGAAATACATGACCTGCACAGAAGCCACAATGATTACAAGGGGTAAACAATGGACAGTAGTCCAAGGTGGGAAATAGGAATCAAGTCAAAATGTAAACTCCGAGAAGCAATTAAACAATTAGCTTACTTACTTTCTTTCTTTTCATCACCCTTCCCTCTTATTCTTCTTATTATATTTTTTTCTTCTTCTTTTTTTTTCGTCTCTTTTTCTTTTCTTTTTCATGAGGGAAGAACATGTTCTTTTAGATTGAAGTAAGCTACTACAAGATTCCAACGCTATTCCCAAAGACAAATATTCCTAATAAAAACAACTCATGTGCAGAATCATAACCCAAAGCATAATAAAACTAAGTGGCAGTGAAATATGATAAAAAATGGTGAAAGAGGGGGTTATCTACAGAATCAATAAACGAATGAAGGCTATTTGGCTAGAATGAAAAACCTAAGTGCCTTTATCATACCAAAGTGTTATACTCTCCTTATGGCCCTCATAAGCATTACCGAGCAAGTTCTAAAAGTAAAGACAGTGATTGGCACTCTCAACAAGAAATAAATACAAGCAAATAAAGTGTATGCTTATAATTTAGGCTCAATTTCTCACAAGTGTGCTTTTGAGTGGGTTCCAAACAAAAATCATCAAAATAGAATTAGATAAACCAAAGCAACTTAGTACAAAACTCAAACTAATTATCTTACATTCTTCCGCAAGACTCAACACTATCGGTTTTACCCAATCACATGGACATAAACAGGATTTCCAAAAGCAAGTCAACAGTAAAAGCATCGAACAAAGTGAAAAATTTTCAAAATTTTTACAAAAAATTGCACAAAGAATAAACAAAGAACTGAGATGGGATAATTAAAATGCGATATATACACTAGAAAAGGAACTGAATTTCATATACAAAACAATAAAATATGAAAGCAAGTGTATATTAATATCACCACCCCACACTTGAAGGACACACTATCCTCAGTGTACAAAATATAAGAAATGCAAAAGGAAAAGAAAAAAAGAAAACTAAAGAATTAAAATGAAATAAAGAAACAAGCTTCTTTAAAGTCATAAGCTAGACTTTATTCTTTCTTCCATATCCAATGACCCTCCAAGGTAATGCTTCAACCTCTGCCCATTAACCTTGAAATTTCCCTTTTCCGGATGATGCACTTCAACCGCACCATAAGGGAAGATTTGCGTCACTGTAAATGGCCCCGACCAACGACTCTTCAGCTTCCCTAGAAATAAATGGAGATGAGAGTTAAATAACAACACACTATCTCCTACATTAAATTCCTTCAAATTTTTGAATCGCTTGTCATGCCATTGTTTGGTCTTCGCCTTGTAGATTGTTGAATTTTCATAGACTTCTTGACGCCACTCCTCTAGCTCATTTATTTGCCACTGCCCTTGTCTACCTGCGCTATCCAAATCAAAGTTAAACAATTTAAGTGCCCATGACGCTTTATGTTCTAGCTCCAGAGGTAAATGACAACCTTTTCCATACACAAGCCTAAAAGGAGTGAACCCTATAGAAGTCCTATAGGTAGTTCTAAATACCCATAAAGCATAATCTAGCTTTGTAGTCCAATATTTCCTACGAGCTCCTACAGTCTTCTCTAAAATGCGCTTAAGCCCCCTATTAGTAACCTCTACTTGCCCACTCGTTTGTGGGTGATAAGGCATGGAGAATCGTTGAGACACTCCATATCTTTTAAGCACTTTCTCAAGTTGAGAATTACAGAAATGGGTTCCCCTATCACTAATTAATGCTCGAGGTGTTCCAAACCTAGAGAATAGTCTCTTAAGGAACCTCACAACTACCCTAGCATCATTAGTAGGCAAGGCTTGTGCCTCAGGCCATTTAGAAAAATATTCAACAGCCACCATTATATACTTGCATCCATACGAAGAAGGAAAAGGACCCATAAAATCAATGCCCCAAACATCAAAAATTTCCAACACTTGTATACTATGTTGGGGTATTTCATCTCGGGCAGAAATATTACCTGACCGTTGGCATGCATCACAAACTTGGACAAATGCTCGTGCATCTTGGAAGATAGTCGGCCAATAAAAACCAGCATCCATAACCTTCCTGGCCGTATGGTTTGCGGCTTGGTGTCCACCAACAGGTCCCTCATGACAATGCTTGAGAATTTGAATGATCTCCTCCCCATATACACACCTCCTGATAATTTGATCTGCACAAATTCTAAACAAGATGGGGTCGTCCCAAATGTAATACTTTAAGTCAGCAAAGAATTTCTTCTTTTGCTGGCTCGTCATACCCTTTGGGAGCATCCTTGCAGCCAAATAATTTGCATAATCAGAAAACCAAGGAATAGCATTTGCCAACTGCATTGAGCATAGGTGCTCATCCGAAAAGAAGTCATCGATCTCTTTTTCATTAAGCTCCTCCAAGTGCGAGTTCTCTAATCGAGAAAGATGGTCTGCTGCAAGATTTTCAGCTCCTCATTTGTCCTTAATTTCCAAGTCAAATTCCTGTAACAGAAGAACCCAACGAATCAATCTTGGCTTAGAATCATGCTTTGAAAATAAATACCTTAAAGCAGAATGATCCGTGTAAACAATTGTCTTTAATAGCACAAGGTACGAACGAAATTTGTCAAAAGCAAACACGACAGCTAGGAGCTCCTTCTCTGTGGTTGTATAGTGTTCTTGGGCATCCGTAAGCGTCTTGCTAGTGTAGTAAATAGGCTGGAATTTCTTCTCCTTGCGCTGGCCTAAAACAGCTCCAACTGCAAAATCACTAGCATCGCACATAAGCTCAAAGGGCAGCTCCCAATCAGGAGAAAACATGATGGGAGCCGTGGTTAGTTTTTCCTTTAATAACTCAAAAGCTCTTAAACAATCATCATCAAATTCAAAAGGTATATCTTTTACTAGCAATTGAGTTAAAGGCCTAGCATCCTTAGAAAAGTCCTTAATGGACCTTCTATAGAACCCTACATGCCCTAAGAAACTTGTAACAGCCCTAACCGAAGTAGGGGGAGGTAGTTTACTTATAACTTCCACTTTAGCTCTATCTACTTTCAACCCTACATGTGACACTTTATGTCCTAAGACTATACCCTCTTGGACCATAAAATGACATTTTTCCCAATTCAACACAAGGTTAGCTTCAATATACCTAGCTAACATCCTTTCTAAATTTTGCAAATAATGGGAAAAAGAGTTACCGAATACAGAGAAGTCATCCATGAAGACCTCCATCAACTCCTCTATCATGTCATGGAAAATGGCCATCATATACCGCTGAAAGGTCGCAGGCGCATTACACAAGCCAAACGGCATCCTCCTATAGGCAAAAGTGCCATAAGGACAAGTGAATGTCGTCTTCTCTTAGTCTTCTAGTGCTCTGGGAATCTGAAAATAACTAGAAAAACCGTCAAGGAAACAATAATACTTATGGCCTGAAAGCCTCTCAAGCATTTGATCGATAAAAGGAAGGGGACAGTGGTCCTTTCGGGTTGCGTCATTAGAGCGTCGGTAGTCTATGCAAACCCGAAAGCCCATTACCGTTCGTGTAGGGATTAGCTCCTCCTATTCGGTTTTCACCACCGTCATGCCCCCTTTCTTGGGAACCACCTGCACAGGACTTACCCAAGCACTGTCAGAAATAGGGTAAATTAAACCTGCATCAAGAAGTTTAATTACCTCCTTTTTAACCACCTCTTTCATATGAGGGTTCAACCGCCTTTGTGGCTGCACCACTGGTTTGAACTCATCCTCCATCAAAATCTTATGAAGGTAGTAACTCGGGTTTATTCCTGGTATGTCAGCCGTCTTATACGCAAATGCCTTTGCATACCTTCTCAAAATACACAGCACCATCTCCCTCTCCTCAGGTGTGAGATGAGCGGAAATAATAACCGGTAAGTGCTTTGCTTTATCTAGGTAGGCATACATTAAGTGCGCTAGCAACTCTTTCAACTCAAGAACGGGCGGCTCCTCCAAAGAAGGCTTCAGCTTCTTTACTCCTGACCTGTCAAGATCAACAAAACCATCAGTCTTTGAATCATCAACATCAGCAGCTAATAAGTGCTCTAGCTGCTCCAACACTTGTTCATTAGATAAATTATCCTCATTTTCTTGCATCGCCACTTGCAAAGGATCATCAATCATTATTTCCTGCAATCAAGATTCCACAATATCATTGATAAAATCAATCGAACAGACAGTACCATCATGCTCATATGGGTATCTCAAGGATTTAGTCAAATCAAATGTAATGCTATCATCATCTACCCTAAGTTCCAGCTTTCCGCTACTAACATCTATCAAAGCTTTAGATGTAGCTACAAATGGTCTACCTAGGATCAATAGGACATCACTCTCACCATTCATATCCATGACAACAAAATCCACAGGAAATATAAATTTGTTAACTTTAACTAGCACATCTTCTATAATCCCTTTCGGGTACTTAACAGTTCTATCTGCTAGTTGTATACTCATCCTGGCAGGAGTTAGCTTAGAAGTGCTTAGTCCTAACTCCTCAAACAATGAACTAGGCATCAAATTGATGCTAGCTCCCAAATCAGCTAATGCTAGCAATTCCAATTTATCCTCAATCAAACAAGGTATAGTAAAACTCCTTGGATCGCGTCGTTTGATTGGAATCTTGCTCTGAAACACTACTGAGCATTCTGCATTCAAGGTCACCAATCCCAAATCCTCTAACTTCCTCTTGTTGCTTAGAATTTCTTTTAAAAACTTTGCATACTTTGGCATCTGCAAAATAGCTTCAACAAAAGGTAAGTTAATCCGCAATTGTTTAAAAAGATCTAAAAATTTACCGAATTGCTGATCAACTTTATCCTGCTTAAGTTTTGCAGGATATAGAATGGGAGGTTGGTATGGCCTCGAGGGGATCTTCAAATCCTCCTTCTCTTCAACTGCTCCCTTTTCTTTCTCATCAGGCTTGTCTTTCTTTTTCGACTCATCCACCTGCACATCAGAATCATCATTAGTGAAAGGCTTAGATGGACTAGGAAGTTCCTTACCTGATCTCAAAGTAATTGCTTTGGCATGCTCCCTTGGATTAGACTCAGACGTATTACTTGGGCGTGCTGGCGCCTCTCGACCATCATCCTAGACAATTGCCCAATTTGAGTTTCTAAGTTCTGAATTGAAGCTTGTTGATTCCGAATGGCAGTGTCTGTTTGTTAAAATCTGTTCTCTGAAGTTGCAATGAACTTCGTCATCAACTCCTCCAAGTTAGGTTTCTTCTCTTGACTACCTTCTGGTTGATGGGGAACAGAATGCATAGGTTGCTGCGGATGCAACGTCTGATATCCTGGTGGACCTTGGTTATTGGAATTCCTCCATCCAAAATTAGGATGATTCCTCCACCCTGGGTTGTATGTATTGCTGTAGGGATCATTATGCTGCCTACCTGCATAATCAACATGCTCAACGTTAGAAACATTAGTAGGCATAGAAGATGCAAACATACCTCCCGCTTTACAATTGGCACTGTAATGCGGTCCACCACAGAATTCACATCCGGGCTGAACTACTTGGATCGACATGATTCCTCCACCCTAGGTTGTATGTATTGCTGTAGGGATCATTATGCTGCCTACCTGCATAATCAACATGCTCAACGTTAGAAACATTAGTAGGCATAGAAGATGCAAACATACCTCCCGCTTTACAATTGGCACTGTAATGCGGTCCACCACAGAATTCACATCCAGGCTGAACTACTTGGATCGGCATCTGAAGTAGTTCTATCTTATTGGAAAGTAGCTCTACTTGTGCCGCCAAGGCTGCTGTAGGATCTGCCTCAGCCCGATATACAACAGGCTTTGGACCTCTAGCCCGTGGAGTTTGCCACTAATAAGTGTTGGTGGCCATCTCTTCTATCAAATCCTGGGCTTGCTCAGGTGTTTTGCTATTGATAGCTCCCCCTGTAGCTACATCTACCATTTGTCTAGTGGCTGTATTCATGCCACTATAGAATGTCTGCACTTGCATCCAAAGAGGAAGACCATGGTGTGGGCAACACCTTAACAAGTCCTTGAAGCGCTCCCAGGCTTCGTACATCGATTCTCCTTCACCCTGCACAAAAGAAGATATGTTATTTCACATTTGAGCAGTCTTAGCAGGAGGAAAATACTTATTCAAAATCTTTTCAGCCAAAGAAGTCCAGGTAGTAATCGTTTTCGGTGGCAAGGACTGCAACCATCTTTTCGCTTTATCCCTCAAGGAAAAAGGAAACAGCCTCAACTGTATGGCATCATCAGTTGTTCCATTAATCTTAAAGGTATCATATATTTCCAAAAAGTTGGCAATATGCTCGCTCGGATCTTCGCTCGCCAATCCTCCAAATTGCACCGTATTCTGGATCATCTGGATTACATTCGGCTTTATTTCAAAATTATTAGCCGCCACGGGAGGCCTCACTATCCCAGTTTGCGTCCCTGCTAGAGAGGACCTAGCAAACTCGTACATGGTCCTTTCATCATTACCTTCATTTGCATTGTGGTTCTCCATCTCACTAGTTTCACGAACAGGAATCTCTGCTTCAATTTCCTCCTCTACTGCCTGCATACGCCTCCTTAGTAATCTAAGAGAGCGCTCGGGTTCAGATAAAGGCTCTATAAGATTAGGATTAGAGCTCCTAGTCATAAACTAGCTGAGCACAATAAAGAACAACAACACCAACAAACAGGATAAGAACAAAACTATACACATAAAACAAATTATGAACAAAAAGATAAATGACTAGACTAACAAATATTAAAATTTTAATTTAGTTGACAGAAAACCGTTCCCCAACAACGGCGCCAAAAACTTGGTAGGCATACTTATGCAACCTACACTTAACGCAGTGTACCTATCGATGCAGTCTAGCACTAATGGCAAGTATCAAGGTCGTATTCCTCGGGAAAGTGAAAGCCTAGAGTTACTCCTTTGTTCTTTGTCATATTAACCTAAAATGAGTGATGAATACTTTCTAAACTAACTAATAGCTACAATCTAAGCTCTAAGGGAGATGTAAGAGTAATTGATAACTAAAATAATTAAGGCAAGAGAGCAAACCCAAAGGGAACCTAAACTAGTTGGCAATCAAACAAAAGATAAAGGATTATTGAGTCTAATTATGCTACCCGTGGACGAATTCTTAACCGAATTCGGTTTCTCTCTCGAGATAACCGATTTCCTAAATCTAATAACCTAAAGTTGGAATCTCTTCCTAACGATTGATTCTTAAATTAGTATTGAGCTTTAATCCGCCACTATTAAGCTTTGTTAATTCTTAATCCAACTAGTTAATTATCCTTATCTCTAAGCGATTATTAACTAGTTCTTGCTATTCAAAATTCCAATTGTCAAATGGACTTCTCAATCACACAAAGCAATCTAAACACACAATTCCCAACGTCTCATGAACAATGCATTATCTTATTAATACTTAAAGTAAGAAGAATACAAAACTAATCCAAATAATCCAACAATATAATACTAAGCCAACATAGTAAAGAAATCCCAATGGATTTAATCAATCTAGCTAATCATGTTCATTATCAAAATCCACAAGAATACAATTACAATAAAGAGTAAAGGTAGAGAAAACTCGATTACACCCTTGGATGAGAGTAAACAGCCCCAATTCCTCTTGCTCAATCTTGAATCGATCCTTGTTCCCCTTGCTCGATTTGAAAACCAATCAACGAACCTCGCCCAATCTTTAATCCTTGAAGGGAATCCGATTGAAACCTTGATCCAAGTCTCCTTTTCCCTTGGTTCCAGCTCAGAAAACCCTTAGGGAGAGAAAAATTAGGGTTTTGGGACGTTCTCCCCCGCTCTTCTCTTTTCTTTCCTCTCTTCATTCTTTTAATTAATTGGCCGTGTTGGGAACACGGCCATGTTCCTGGCCGTGTTAGGAACACGGTTTGGTGTTCCTGGCCGTGTTACTCTTTATGGCCGTGCTCCTTAAAAACCTTTTTTCCTTTGATGTTTGTTGCATCCAACACGGCCGTATTGGTGGCTGTGTTGGGAACACGACCAGTGTTGAATACAACACGGCCGTGTTAACCTTCCTCATGGGCATACTTAGCTTGTTTCGGAGTCTTTGATGTCCAATTATGCTCCAATTCTTCCCTTTATCATACTTTGACTTCTTTTGGACCTAATGCACACAAACAGACACATAGGATGAGTGTTGGGACCAATTCACATCCAAATATACATAAAATCAATCTTAAAATCCCCATTTAGATGTATGTATTTTACACACATCAGTTGCACACTTAAAGGATGCCTTGTAACTAGAAATTATTTTTCATTAACTTCCCTCAAGTCATCTTCTATGTTGCTTGCGTCTTCAAGAGGTGGCATCTCATCCTCCTCATCTGCACTATCATACTCTCCATTAGCAAGAATCAAGATCTTCTTGTTTGGACAATCTCGTTGTATATGCCCTCTCCCTTTACACTTGAGACACTCAATGCTGCTTATCTTGGGTTTAAGCATCTCAAACTGCTTTGCACTCCCTCCTTCCTTGCCCCTTTTATTATTGTTAAATTTATGCTTGAAGGTGATTTTATCTCAATTTTTTCAATTTTGCTTCCAATTAGATGTTGTATTAGACAAACTAGGCTTGGAAGGTCTTCCCGTCAATTGCCTTTCCACTTTGAGTGTCATATGGTACATGCCTTCTAACTCCACCTATGGATGCAGTTCCACAATATTAGCAATTTTCTTATTTAGCCCGCTTAAGAAATGAGCCATGGTTTGCTCACGGTCTTTCTCAATCTTAGCACAGATCAATATCACCTCTATCTCACAAAAATACTCCTCAACACTCTGCGAACCTTATGTAAGCCTTTGTAGTCGGTTGTGAAAATCTCTGTAACAATGATTCGGCAAAAACCTCTTTCGCATGACATTCTTCATCTCTTGCCAATTAGAGATAGGTTCCTCTTTATTTTGCCTCCTTGAAACCTTTAGTTGGTCCCACCATACTAATGCATAATCCATAAACTCAACGGCAGCAAGTTTGACTTTCTTTTCCTTATAGTAGTTATGTCAATCGAACACAAAATCCGCCTTCTTTTCCAATGCTAGATAGGCTTCAGGGTCACTCTTGCCATGGAAAGCAGGAATCTTCATCTTTATACTCCCAAGATTATTATCTTGCCTACACACCCTTGTATATTATCATTTATGGACTCATGATCTTCATCATACCATCTCCCACTACGAGCTTGTCTAAGTGCGTGTTGGTTTATGTCATTGATGTTATCATTGTTGGCATTTTGATTTGTTACCACATTATCCCCTTAATCACTAAAATCTTGCATTTGTCTCCCTATACGATCCAAACGCTCCATGACTTATGCCATTGTTGGTTCCGGTGGATCAACCATGATAACCTACAATAATAGCTCAAAAGGAATAAAGAAACCTCACAAGTAACACTCCCTCACGTGTTTACACTCAAAGAATGTCACTCAGACTCTTGATTCACTTAATTAGGCTTTTACCCTCTAATGATCTCACCACTTGCCTTTTACCTTTCAAATTCTTTTTTTATAGTTCTTATGGAACTTAAGCTACTAATTATTAAATTAGACTCGATACAATCCAAACAAAGCAAAGACTAAACTCAATGTTGACTATAAGAATCAAAGAAATGCAATAAAAAAGACAAGAATCAAACAAGACCAAAATAAGAAAACTTGGAATAGGTGTTTAAACTACCCCCACATGCAACTCTAAGAAAGATCGTAATTAAAATACGGCAAAGGACTTGAATTTTAACTCAAGCAATGACTTGATGTATTTTAGGCCGAATTGAATTCTATAAACTCAACTTATTACAAATCAGAATTCTTTCTTTTGGCATTTTTTCTTTCCTTTTGCTTTCATTTTTCCTTTTTTTATATTTGCTATGCCAACTTATGGCCAAACAATATTTTATATTAGATTGCATCAAGTTTGCAATAACAAGACACTAAGACTTGCAAACAAACGAATAAAGCAAAGATAGACTTAAAGATGACAAGTTTGCTAGGATAAAGAGAAAAAGGACAAATTTTTTTTATACATGGAAGAATTAATTTGAAACTTAAATAGAACAAAAGGAAATGAATTGGACTCTAAAAAGAACAAGGAAAACAAACTGAATAACAAAAATACTCTAGACAAGAAAATGAATCACAAAGAAGAATAACATATTGAGAAAATAATTTCTTTTATTCTTTTTTAACACTAAAGAAAATGAATCAATAAGAACAATAGGATACGTACTTGATTGATGAGCCAAAGCTCTGATACCAAATGATACAAATGTGGCTAACTTGTGCCAAACCCGTATTCAATATTGATGTCTTCACTAAGGATCGTTCACTTAATCAAGTAAAGGAACTTTAACTCCCAACAAGACCCTTAATTAACTTGTACTTAAGAACCTTAATTATAAAGAATAAAAGGTTGTTTAACATAAACAAAAGTTTAGATTAAACTAAGTTTGTAAAATACCAAGCCTTCACTTAATAAATTCACCAAGTTCATAAATAACAAAAGAAGAGAATTAACTCCAAAATAATCAATATTCAACAACTCCCTTTACATAGAAATCCGGACTAGCTTATATAGGCCTTAAGATAACCGAATTCTATAATGATAAGAAAGCAAATAATAATAAGACTAGGAATAGAAGTCCTAAACTAAAAGGATAACTTAAAATAAGAATCCTAACTATTAAAAGACTTCTTTAAATGAACAAATACTCCTAAAATTCGTCCAACCCTAGTCCATATAATAAACATGACATTTGGGCTTAAGTAACATGTAATAAGCGGCCCATTCTTGAGTATTAGACTCCAATTAGCTTGACTTATTTATTGTGGGCCTATTTTGACTTGTTCATGTCTCCATATATTGAATTAAGTTGATAAGAGTATCTTGAGGCCCATTGTCTTGATTAAACCAAATCCAACTTAGGCTTTAGATCTCCAACCCAAGATTCAACTCTTGCTTCATGAACACTCCTAAAGTATCCTTGAACTTCTTCATGCGAGCTCTAGTCATTGGTCCATCATATTTTAGTGGCTCGTGTACAACCCTAGTTGGATTAGGATTCCTAGTGGAAGTAGGACTCCTCACGGGACTAGGAGAACCAGAGAGGAGTTAACTGGTAAACAAGTTTTGTAGTCCTAAATTTTATGAGCTAGCTTAACGAAAACAGGAAAAAGTTCATGTGGGCTTACATAATAACATTCTGACCTAAATTACTTCATTATATGTGTCCCAACAAATCATTTCAGTTTTCTATCTTATGGCAAATAAAGTTATGGGTTCCTTCAAGAACTTTGCAGAATTATGAAGACTCAGGCTAGCGAACATAGACTTATTGCTCATGTTCTTTGTTTTCTTTTTGTGTTCTTTGTCTACCCTTGTGTTTAAATCAATTCGATTTGATCCTTATGCTTAGCCATATGGAAGAGAATAAAGAACTTGTAATTTATTCCTTATTGGATCCAAAATCCTACCTATTTTCTCATTTTATTCGTTTCTTTTCTGCGTGTATTTGTAATCTATATCTATTATGATGGTTTGGTGTTATTTGGTGAGCATAATCACGAGTATTGAGTGAAAGCGCATGGAAACAATGATTATAGGCACCAGTGTAATGCTTAGAAAAATGTGAAGAAGAAAATTAGTTGATCGAGTATTGATATCATTCTCTGAATAATCACAGATGATTCTTTTAGAGGAATGAGGGAACACCGAGAGTCGAGGAACATCCTAATATTCTGATTTGAGATTTCCACCATTCGGGTCTCAATCATTTCTTGTTCCTCTAGGCACAAGGACTCTTGATGGCACAAGGATTATCATAAGAAATCATAGGAACACAATTGACAAGCTTGATCGGTGGCATAGGGGTGTGGCTACATGATCAAGAAGGAAGAGACATAAATCCATGTGCATGAGGGAGAAATCATGTTGCTTTCGATTAATCCAAGCGGGAATGCACGCATTTTGATGTTTGGGACAAATATAATAATTTAATTTGTACCCAGTAGGTAGGCCACGCGAATTTCCCCTTATTTTCGTTAAGCTAGCTCCTAAAATTTACGACTACCAGAGTTGTTGACCGGTCAACTCCTCTCTAGTTCTTGATTTGATTTTTGTTTATTGATCTTTATTTATTCATATTTGGATTCTAGTTTATTCTTCTTATAGAATAAGGACTTTCACACTATAAAAGCCACATGCAACTAAATACTTCAGGCTAGTGAGTATATTATTTCAGTTTTCTACCTTCTGGAAAATCATGTTACGGGTTCTTTCAAGAACTTTGCGAACTTATCAAGACTCACGCTAGCGAATATAGAATTATCGCTCACATCCTTCCTTTCTTTTGGTTCTTTGTCAACACTTGTGTTTAAATCAATTTGATTTGGTAGTTACGCTTAGCCATATGGAAGTGAACAAAGAACTTGTGATTTCTTTCCTTATCGGATCTGAAATCCTACGTACATAATCATTTTATTCGTGTCTCTTTCAAATCTCTATCTAGTATGATGGTTTGATATTCTTTGGCAAGCATAAACACAAATGTCGAGTGAAAGCGTATGCAACCGACAATCATAGGCACCGATCCAATGCTTGGACAAATGCGAAGAAAGAAAATTGGTTGATATGGTATTGATATCATTCTCCAAATGATTGCAGATGAATCTTTTAGAGGAAAGAGTGAATGATGAGAATCGAGGGACGAGGACTGCTGATGACATAGGGATTGGTGCATGGATTCATGGGAACACAATTGTCAAGCTTGACCAGTGGAATTGGGTTTGTTACTTGATGATCAAGCAGGATGGGATGCAACTCCATGTGCATAAGGGAGAAATCATGTTGACTTCTTGAAATCCATGCGGAATGCGTGCATTTTGATTTTTGGGATGCATATACTATTGGGAATTGAAATTAAAACATAATTAAAGGTGCAATGGAAGCAATTTAAAATTTTTCTTAATTCCCATCAAGGATCTCATTGATTTAGATAGTCATAACACACAAAAACAAGCAAAAGATGGAAAAGGCTTACAAAAGGTGTGTGCCCCCTATTACAAGGAGTGCTTCTTGCTTTATTGATTCTTGATTCTTGATTCTTCAAGGGTGATTTATGCACTTGAAAGCTACTTAAATGACCAGCCTCTAATGGTAATTCATACAAGCTTCGAATATCCTATGAACAATCCTTCATAAGAGAGAGAGTGGAGATGATGAGGAATGAATGCTAGTTCCAAGCTCGGTTAAATCTTAATTAATCTAAACAGTCTTTAACATATTAATAAAACCAAAACGCCCTAGATGTTCAATAGATCCAAGCATCTTTAGCCCATGTGCATTCATAGATGCACCTTTGGCCATCTTGCATCGGAACAATTCCTTTGAGGTCTCATACCTTTCAATCCTTGATTACTCATCAAACATTTCCTTCAAATTAAGATGATAATTTGAGCATCCAGATTTTCATGTTGTCTTTGTAGTTTGAAAATCATACTTCCTAAAATCACATAAACAACTTGGTCATTCTCTTCTTGACACTTTTTATACTCTTAGACCACCTCCTCGGGTGCATTTTCGACAGGGGGATGCAATGCAGGTGTGTCTAGCACATAAAGCTTCTTCTCTTGTTTGAGAACAATTCTCACATTGCAATGCCAATCAAGAAAGTTCATCCTAGTAAGCTTGTTGGTGTCAAGGATATTATGCAAAGATAAATTACCACTCATCTTTTCTTACAACCTTCCAATATAAAGATAAACGAATATAAGTTAGTTTATACAAGTAACCAGTAAAGGTCTTGCAACCAATTACTTAACTCCCACTATTTTTTATACAAATTAATAGCCCTTATTTTGGGATGCTAACAATTTAGCTATCCTAGCGAGCTATAATCCCATCTATTTTAATATGACCTTGAGTATGCCCAATAAACCATATTAAAATAAATTAGATAGATAATTATTTGTTAATTATATCTCTATACAACTTCTAGATCAATTAGGTGACAATGGCGTTTATCTAAACATATTTTATGATGTTCCAAACATCATATATGTTTCACCTAATTCATGCCTCTACCTTCATATAATCATGAGTAAGCCCATCCAAATTATATAAGATAGTTAAGTAAGACCCATCAATTAAAATAAAGAACATGCTAAGCTAATAGGTAACCTTGGGTATGCCTAACAAATTAGCCTATGAATAAAGTTTTCATTCATATTTTAATTATGGAAGGCAACTTAATCATGTCCTTAATATGTGACGTAATATTGAATAAGGAATTTGTTAAAAAGTAGTGATTAAGGTCTCATGCTTTGGTATGAACATACAAATATCAAATGTAAAGGTTTCATGCTTTGGCATGATCATGCATATATCATACATCACATATATAATATAAGTTAAGAATGCCAAACTACTATGGATGATTATGGAATTTTTAAACTAGTTATCTCAAGCCATCAAAGATAACTAGATGGTAAAAACTTAGGTATTGCCTTCATAATCTCCATGTCTTGAAGCAATATCCCCCTTCATCTCCATTTAGTGCCATATCTCCACCCGGATTACAAAATAAAATTCTATCTAACTAATCTAAAACTATATATAATATTTACATAAGAGTTAAAGAAACCTTGAGTTGCATTCAAGGGGAGTTAGATGAGAAAAGAATTTTACAACCTATAGAAATTTAGAGAAAGGGAAGAAATGTAATCCTTATTTCAAAAATACCAAATCAAAACATTCAACACAATCATATTACTCTTTATAGTTCATAACCATCCATCATGCCAAATATAATCATAGTAGATAAAGCATATAAAAGAATCAAGATAGCATAAATTCAAATTATTTAATCATTGCAAGCAACTAGGGCTAACCGGAGTGTGAAAATTTAAAATAATTAAATCATATTAAAAAAATTCTCCATATTTTAGAGTATAATTTTCGGCCAAAACAAAAAAAATAGGACATAAAGTTAACCTTTGACCAAACAAACTTTACTAATTCTAGTCATATTAGGACACCAAAATTTAATCTTGAAGAAATTTGTAAAGAATTAAAATTAATTAAATCAGATTTAATTAATAACTAATTCCCTTTAAAATATCCTTAATTTTAATTTTATAACATAAAGTTAAACATTAAGACATAAAGTCAAACTATGTCTTAATTAAGACCTAAGTCCTAGGTTAACAAAAATTAATAAGAAACTTTCTTTAATCAAATCAAATTTACAAAATAAAATTCTCCTCTAATTCCTTAAATTTTTGGCCATGTCTAAATTTTAGGACAACAGTCAAACTCTTGTCTTAATCTAGACAACTTCCTAGTCCAACTAGGATTCTAATATTAAAAGTCCTTGTCCGAAAATATTTATAGTACTTGTATTAATTAAAGAAAACCTTTTAATTAATCTACTAAACATATTAGGACAAGTAATTATAATCCTAAGACAACTAGGATATGTCTTAAGACAAGAAGTCACATGCCAACTAGGATACTTCATTTAGAAATCCCTACAAACAAGGACACTTCTTATTTAACAAGATTTAAAGACCTAACAAGGCTAATTAATCACATTAATTCCAGAATTAATTGATTTCATCAAGATCTAGCATCAAGAAAATGAAATTTTCTATCAAACAATTCAAGATAATGAAGATTCACATGGCAATCATTAAGAAACAAAGCAACTATGCAAGAAACATGATCAAGATTCAAATCAACCTTCAAGATTGCTTCAAGAACTCATCTTATGCATGATCTATATTTGATGTTCTTCCTCAAAAGGCTTGCCATTAGATCAAGAACCACACATGTGTCAAATTCCAACAAGCAACTCATACTATGCATATAACTCATCAAATCAACACTTGATTTGTATATTGTGTGTATATATGGTGTTCATGAAGATCAAACCTTAAATTTTCAGAAATCTAGAGATTCATTATTCCTCTTCTAAATCATATTCATCGCTGCCCAAAATCAAATCAAATCCAATCAAATTCCATATACACATACACATGCGAAAGCCTTAGAATGTGTAGTTTGTGCATAGTTTTGCTTTGATCATCAAGAATCCAATTCCAAATTGTTTTGAACGAATTTTGAACATTTAAAAATTCCTGTAACAATTACCCATGAAATTATTTCAATTAATTTTCCCATCCAAATTTGATAAAAGATTAGATGTTGTTGATCACATTAAAAGTTGTTTATGCAGATGGCATAGTTTTTTGAACACCCAAACCCTAATCAAACGAGATCCGAAAATTCTAAAAATCTCCATATCATAAATTTTTATCAATTATAGTTCATATGCAATAAGAATCACCTAAATATTTGAAGTATAGCTATGCCAACCAATGGAAACTCTAAAACCGCCTAGAAATTCTAGATTTGCATCCTTATAATCAATTAATTATTATGTAACTATTATGACTAAATTAATCAATGGAGGCTCTGATATAATTGTTAGGAATTGGAATTTAAAACATAAGTAAAGGTGCAACAGAAGAAATTTAAAATTTTTCTTAATTTCCACCAAGGATCTTATTGATTTAGATAGTCATAGCACATAAAAACAAGCAAAAGATGGAGAAGGCTTACAAAGGGCGTTTCCAGCCTATTCTAAGGAGTGCTTTCTGCTTTGTTAAATCTGCATGATTGATGCACTTTAAACCTACTAAAATGACCAGCCTCTAATGGTAATCCACATAAGTGTCAAAGTTGGAATCTCCTATCAACAATCCTTCACAAGAGAGAGAGTGGAGATGATGAGGAGTGAATACTAGTTCCAAGCTAGACTGTGATATGGAACCTCAATGAATAAGCTTGAGAACCCCTTTCGAATTGCGAACCCTCGACACGTTAACATAAAAATCCCAAGAACCAGTTCAGTTCAACCCTTAAGAAAGGTTAGAAAACAGATTACTTAGAAAGATGATCAAGAATTAGAATTTAGAAAACTTGTTCCTAAATCCTAATTTCGAAACACTCCATAAGAAGATGATCAGTCTAGTTGAATGTTTCTTAAGCATGCCTTCTACACAAGTGATGGAAATTGTAGGTTTCATCAATTAACACCCCAATAGCAAAAATACTATGATAAGTTGAATTAGAAGAAAACTAGAAATTACCAATTTAATCCACAAATTCGGATCGTTCAAAGATTGAAGTTAGAAGATGGATGCTACTTAACCCCTTTACCAACAAGGATAAAGATACTAAGATAGACTTTGAATTTCCTCTTATGCCACAAACAAGAAAGTTTGATAAATAACAAGAAAAATAAAGATTTAGATTTTGACACCACAAGCTAGAATAAAGCTTGATAAGTCGCAAAGTTCAAGCAAGAAATTAAAGACAAAATTCCTCACAATAAAACTCAAACAAAATTTCATATATCAAATTCGATCATGCTCTCAAAGAAAGAGAAAAGGACTTGTTTATATAGAGTACAAGTCCATGCACACACTACTAAAATAGACTCACACACATAGGATTACTTTTACTCTTAAATGGCCTTAGTAACCACTATCCACACTAATAGCCATTACTTAGTATTGATTACCCCATTAACTTGTATATGGTGGCTCTTAATAACCACTACCCACATTGATAGCCATTACTTGGTATTAATTACCACATTAACTTGTATGGTGGCTACATGTAACCCTAATTGTTATTAACATGAAAACAAGTTAAATATTATTCCTTGGGCCTCCATGGATGCCTTATTGGGTTGAAGTTCTTAGGCTTTCCAAATGTCCCTAATTAAACCCAATATGGCTTGTTGAAGCTTCTTGGATTTGGACCTTGTGATTGGGCCTTCTTGTACTATTAATGGATCTTGGATCTCTTTAAGCTTTGAACTTGGATTCACATCAACAAGAAGACAAAGACAAAGAAAACAAGCTTTAAGGTAAAAATATGAATTATCCTTCAACTTTAACTTAATCTCCTACATCAAAATTCGTACTAGCATTACATAGGGCTCAAAAAATCCTAAATCTTAACTAATAGGATTTACATCTCATCTAGGATAAAGATAACCTTCCTAACTAAAATAGGTGACTTAAACAAAGTCCTAATTAAGTTAAAATACATGTGGGGCCACCCAAAATAAGCCATAAAATCCTAATTTACATAAGTCATGTAGATGGGCCTCACAACATAAGCCAAGCTAGGTCCAAACTGTTCATATGCTCCAATTCATCTTCTTTGGTCTTTTTAAGCCTAATTAGATTCATCCAAGCCCAATAAACTGAATTAGATTAATGAACCTTAAACTTAAATCCAATTATGTGTCCTTAGCCCAAATGTCTTGGATAAGCTTATTGACTTGTAATTTGAGTCGGATTAGGACTCCTAGTTGAATTAGGATTCCTTTCGTTGTTGGGACTCCTACTACCATCAAGACTCCTTGCTGGATTAGAATTTCTAGTGGAGTCAGGACTCCTTATTATATTAAGATCCTTGAGCTAGTAGGATTTGCATCATCAAGACTTTTTATTGGAGCAGGATTCGTTGTGCTAGTTTGGTTTGTATTATTTCCCCTTTCTTTGAAAAGATTCATCCTTGAATCTTGCCCGAATATTGTAAAAGAAGCAAACATATAATTTTCAAGAACAATACTATCTCATTATCAACCTACAAATCTTTCACAAAAGTTGTTAGAGGAACTTTAGAACAAATAATACTTTTAATGCCAATAAAATCAACATGTTCAATTGGCTCAATGGCATCACGCAAAACATCTTCATTCTTCACTAGCTTAACCTTTGCTTCTTCTTTAATAATGATCTCTTCATCTTCGGTTTTGCCCAAAAGTTGCAAATTATTATCTTTTTCACCATCTTGCTTTATCATGCCTTTAGAATCTTCGTTGACTTTGATAGAGCATTGTAACTCCTCTAAGTCATCAATCTTTTTGTTTTCACTGTCCAAAACACTCTTTTTATTTTCACTCTCTAAAGCACTCTTTTTATTTTCTATCTCATTCTTTTCAGCCTTTACTCTCACTTTTCCATTTTGCATTGGTCTTCATACACTTCTTTTGCTGAAAGTAGTGTAAGTGTGACTTTTCTCCCACCTTTTACAAAAGAGTACCTATTAAGGAACCCATAATGGATAATCCTTCTATCAAACTGCCATAGAATACCAAGCAAGATATGGCTAGCATGCATTGGCCCTACATCACATAGCACTTCATCTGAATACCTCCCAATACTGAAAGCCACAATAACTTGTTTATTCACTTTTATCTCACTATAATTGTTTAACCATAATAACTTATAAGGTTTTGGATGTGGAATGAGATTCAATCCTAATTTTCTACCATTAAAGTGCTAGCAATGTCTGTATAATTACCATTATCAATAATGACATGGCATGTCTTACCTTGTACATGACATCTTGTATGAAACAAGTTGTCCCTTTGTTGCTCATGAAAATCCTCGTATTGATAATACATCTCTCACACACAACTGGCTTGTCTAACACTCAAAACAAATCAAAATAAATGACACTACAAGAAGAAGAAAAAACTAGACTTAATTAACAAGATTAAACCTAAACACAATAAAACATATAAGAACAAAATGTAATGATGAATTACTATCTTAATAAATGAATATACAAAAAAGGACAACATTAATTCACCCAAATGAATATTTTCTTATTTCTTTTTTTAAAAACTAACAAAGGTCGAATCCAATTTGATAGAAAACAAATTCAAAATAAAAGACAAACAAAGAACAATAATAAGTATCGAATTAAAAGAAAGAATAAAGAAACATAAGTAATCAGAATTGAATAATGAAAATATGAAAGGATAAAACTTGATCTAGAGCCAAAGCTCTGATATCAAATGATATGGAACCTCCATGAATAAGCTTGAGAACTCTTTTTGCAATGCGGACTCCCGACACATTAACATCAAAACCCCAAGAATCAATTCGGTTCAACCTCTAAGAAAGGTTAGAAAACAGATTACTTAGAAAGATGATTAAGAATTAGAATTTAGAAAACTTGTTCCTAAGTCCCAATTTTGAAACACTCCATAAGAAAATGATCAATATATTGAATGTTTCTTAACCATGCATTCTACATAAGAACACAAAGACAAAGCAAACAATCTTTAAGGTAAAAATACCAATTATCATTCAACTTTAACTTAATTCCCTATATCAAGATTCATACTAGCATTATATAGGGCTCACAAAACCCTAAATCTTAACTAATAAGGATTTACATCTCATCTAGGATAAAGATAACCTTCCTAGCTAAAATAGATAACTTAAACAAAGTACTAATTAGGTTAAAATACATGTGTGGCTGCCCAACATAAGCTATAAAATCCTAATTTATATAAGTCATGTAGATGGGCCTCACAACATAAGCCAAGGTATGCCCAAAGTCTTCACACGCTCCAATTCAGCTTCTTTAGTCTCTTTAAGCCAAATTAGATTCATTCAAGCCCAATAAACTAAATTGAACTTCAATCTAATTATGTGTCCTTAGCCCAAATGTCTTGGATAAGATCATTGACTTGTAATTTGAATCAGATAATGACTCCTAGATGAATTTAGATTCCTTTTGTTGCTGGAATTTCTAATGCCATCAGGGCTCTGATGGGCTCTTTATGCAACCTACACCTAAGGCAGTGAACCTACCAATGCAGCCTAGCACTAGTGAGTATCAAGGTCGTATCCTTGGAGATCGGGTGAACTTAGAGTTACTACTGTTTACTATGTTATCTAGTCTGAAATAGGGTGTGAAAGTTCTAACGTACCAGCTAATGGTTATGAGTGCAAATAAGTAAATGAAGAACAACGGACAATTAAAAGACAATTGCAAAGAGAGAAACAAACCCAAAAGGGAGCCTAAGTGATGGAATTCTAAAGATGGATTTTATGGATTGACGATCTTGCTTACCCGTGCCTAAATCCTAAATTGAATCCCGGTTCCTCTCTCGAGCTTACCGGATTTCTAAACCTGCACTAACATAATGGAATCTCTTCCTATCGGATTACTACAGATTAGCATTAAGTATGATTTAAAACTATTAAGAGTTATTAGTTCTTAATCCGGCGAGTAAATCAACCTTATCTCTAAGTGTTAACTACCAGTTCTTACTATTCAATGTCAAGTTGTAACAAGCATTTCTCAATGTCAAGAAACAACCTAATAAACAATTAATCCAATGTCTCAAATTAACTGAATCAAACTTTTATTACTGAATAGCAAGAAGATTGCAAGAATGACAATTATAAAAACTAACAATTAAGCATAATCCATCAACAAAGGTGAACCCTAATGGATTCAAAAGATCTAGCTACTCATGTTCATGGTTAAAGCAATTAGGGAACAAAACAAGGAAAAACAAATTAAAGGCATGTACACCCTTCCCTTTCAAGCTGAATGAGAAACCCTAAAATTGCAAATTCGAAATCTCAAACCCTAGTTGCCTCTTGAATGCTCCCAAAGTTTGTCTTGATCTTCAATTCGATGTTGGAACAAGTGAAATCCCTCCTTCAATTGATGAATTTTGATCTCTCAAGGTCTACAATTGAGGTATAGGAAATAATTGATTAAGTGTGTGTCTTGGAATTGAGTCCAAAAATCGTCTCCTCTCCAAAAGAACTCAAAATTGCCCATATAGTTGATTCAGCATGGCCGAGTCCAGTCGTGATGATTGACCACGGAGTCTATCAGGTCCGACTCCTTCCAAGCCGTGCCCAAGTCGAAATGGCACAATTGGGGATAGCCTCTTGAGTCCAGCCGTGCTCAACCCTCGGGGTGCTAGTTCTCACCCAATTTGATGGATTTTGGTCTGTAATCACACGTATTTCCCTCGAATATTGATGGTGTCCTTCGAAAATGACCTGAAACGAGAAAGGAAACAAAAGACAGGTGATTCTAGCATAAAACGGGATAATCATGCATAAAAATGTAAACAATCGGGCATGAAAACATGTGTAGTATGATGCTTATCAAATTACCCCACACTTAAACTTTTGCTTGTCCTCAAGCAATCAACAACTCACTCCTCAAACAAATACCAAATAACTCAATCCAATGTATTGCAGTAGGTTAGCTCAAAACAAATTTCAAAACTCCATAATGATTTTTCCTAAAATCCCCAAATCACTAAATCCTTAAGAGAGAGAACAAACTTAATAAAGTTGCTAAAGTTAAAATGATAAACCATCTAAATTGAGAAATTGAGAACCATGCCTCACAAGATGTCACTCAAAACACACAAGTGTATATAGGTGAAAGAAGATCGCCAAGCTCTCAACGCAAAAATACAGAAAAGGTGCTTACCATAGGCTTGCTTATAGATCCAATCTCCATTACTACAAAATAATCAATAATCATGATCAAAGGGTCTTGAGCCAGGTTGTAATGCGGTTAAGGTAGGGTACGTATAAATATGGAAAGTAGGCTACAAGTTGGTGGAAGTTAAGCAAGTAATGCAAGAAAGTAACGAAGGATCAAGTGTTGTACCAAAATGAACACTAAGTTGCTCTAAAAATAAGATGATGCTCAAAATGAACTAAATTAATACTCTTTTTTTTTTTTTTTATTGAATATATATATACTATGTATATATATTACAACAGCTTATGTAGGGGTTGTTGGTTATTGACACATACAATAAGACTGAATAAATTTTTTTATTTTTTTATTTTTTTTATTTTATTTTTTAACTTTTTATTGAAGGGAGCATCTATGAAAAATCTAGCAACTTAGTGAAATATATGATTGCAGATTGATCCAAAATAAAATGCAGTATAAACTTACATAATTTCCAGCAACAATGGTAGAAAGAATGGTCAAATGAATAGAAGTGATAAAATGAGTGTCACTGTTATTATTATCATGAAAGGAAAGGCTAAGGCTCAAAATTGGTTCACTAAGGGAAAAACAGGGTTAGGCTTTTTGGCCAAATTGTGTAAATCCTAAGTGCCCAAATCATCTCACGATTATTGACAATTCATGTAATCTCAAAAGATATCGTAAAGCATGTTCTAGAAACAGAGATTCTGTACAATGCTCACTGATGAAAGAAAAGGAGCATAATAGTAATGCACCAATTGGCTCAAAATCTCGCCATTTGAGTGGGTTAAAATTGCATGAATTCTCAAACCAAAGTTTAAACAGTCAATCACAATAATAAGCAACAATATTAACAGTGTTCTACATCTAAGATAAAGTAAAATGGAAGAATTTAAGGAAAAATACCAGTTTTACCTGGTTGGATTGTAATTAAGAGATTTGTTCATTGCCTTCTTCCAACAAGGTTCGATAAAAGCTATAAGAGAATCCATTCAAAGGAGAAAATCATTAACTACTCGATTAAAACAAAACTCAAGATAAGGACAGTAATAATGAATGGACTGAATCAATAAGGGATATTAAAACAAGATAAAAATAGCAAAGATAAAATTGGTATCTGCACAAATCTACGGTACCTACCCCACACTTGTGAAAAACACTGTCCTCAGTGTGAACAAGGTAGGCACTCCAAAATAAAAGGAATAAAATACGTAAAATGAAGCTAATTATGGGAGTCCATAAAAGAAATTAGAAAACTAAGAGAGAAACAAGATGACAAAAAGAGATAAAAACTAGAAAGTCTACTAGATACTGCCCTTGATGTGTACTTTAACACTTCAAAATATGTTAGTCCTCAAAATTACATACGAGCATCAAGTAGGCTAACTCCTGCAAAATTCAAGAATAAACACATTCCAAGCAACATCTAGTAAAAGGTTCAATAAGATAGCATCTCCTCAAAATCAAACTTACTAACAACAGACTGAAATATCTAACTGCAAATGACTACATAAAATAAAAAAAAAATGTCCAAAAATTCAGAAAGTAAAAATAGATTCGGGAATGCCTCCCGAAGGCGCTTCTTTTTGTTCGAGTCGTCTAGCTGGACTCTAGATCAGCATTCCTGCATCGCGGGCAAATTAAGAAGGTAGGCTCAATGTAAGTTGGGGCTCGAGGCATATAAGCGCAATGAAAAGGTTCGATGTGTGCGATTAGATGACCAAGGAGGTGCTCTCTGGACCGATTTGGGATGTCCATTCATCCACTCCGAATTCCGGCTAAGTGACCTGTCAAAAACAAACTTGCAACTACCCTTCTCGGGTCTATCACAGCACAAAGTCTCATATTGATACAAGTTATTTTTTTCAGATGAATAACTCATACTAGTAGGGGAAGAAACATGTATAGCATCATCCATTTGTACATCTTGTGGTTGTGTATTACATGCAAGATCAATTCCATCAATACAACAAACGGCATGAACATGGTCGGTAGAAGAACTATCAAATGAGGGTAAACTAAAAGTGACACAGTCGTCCCCTACATTAAGTTCTAACTTCCCCTCAAATACGTCTATTTTAGCTCTAGTTGTGGCAAGGAGAGGTCTCCCCAAAATTAATGGTAAACCATGCTCATTGTCCATATCCAAAACCACAAAGTCCACAGGAAATATGAACTTATCTACCTTAACTAGCACATTTTCCATAATTCCCCTAGGAAGCTTAATAGAACGGTCAGCTAATTGAATGCACATCCTAGTGGATTTTGCCTCCCCCAAACCTAGCTTATTGAACAAACTAGTGGGCATGACATTTATGCTAGCCCCCAAATCAGCTAATGCATCATTAACACATAAATTACCTAAAGTGCAGGGAATAGTGAAACTCCCTGGATCGTGACGTTTCTCTGGCAACTTGCTCTGAAACACCGCTGAGCACTCCTCATTAAGCTAAACATAGGCGACCTCCTTCAACTTCTTTTTTCTGCTAAGTATGTCCTTTAAGAACTTAGCATACTTCAGCATCTGCTCCAATGCATCAATAAAAGGCAAGTTAATATGCAGTTGTCTAAAAATATCTAAAAACTTACTGAACTACTCTTTCGCCTCTGCTTGTTTAGCTCTAGCAGGATAAGGAATCTTAGGTTGATATTCCCTGACTGGAATTGATTTCACCTTTTGTCCCTCAGGTTCCCTAACCTTACTGCTTGCCTTAACCTGCATATCAATAGTGGCGTCATCAAAAACAGGCTTAGAAGGAGCTGAAACTAACTTACCTGAATGCAAAGTGATGGCGTTCACGTGCTCCCTCGGGTTAGACTCAGTGGTGCTCGGGAGCGCTCCTTGCTGCCTTTCAGACAACATCTTAGAGATTTGGCCAATCTGGGTCTCCAAGTTCTGAATCGAGGCCTGCTGGTTCCTAAGTGCACTATCGGTTCTTTGGAACCTCATCTCTATAGACGTCACAAACTTCATCATAAGCTCCTCTAAATTTGACTTATTTTCTGGTAGAGGAGGAGCTTGTGCAGGCCCAGATGAATGTTGCTGCCGATGAAGTCTCCGAAAACCAGGTGGACCACAGAGCGTTATTGTTCCTCCAAACTGAAGTTGGGATGATTGCGCCACCCGGGGGTTGTATGTATTCTTTGTAAGGATCGTTCACGCCTTGGGGCATTCCCCATATAATCAACTGTTCAACATCGGAAGACATAGCGAATTAGATGGAAAAGTAGTAGAGGATGAAGCAAACATACCTCCCGCGACAGTCGACCGTGAATGCGGGCCACCACAAAACCCGCGACCAACGTTCATTTGCATGAATCGGCATCCGGAGTTGGTCGATCTTCTTGGCTAGAAGCTCCACTTGAGCTCGCCAAGGTTGCTGTAGAGTCCACTTGGTTGACCACTCCCTGCCTTCCTGGTCGACTCTAGAGGATTGCCAACGATAGTTGTTCATGGCCATTTCCTCTATCAAGTTCGAGCCCGCCGGGCGTCTTCTTGTTTAGCGCCCCACCGCGGCATCCACCATCGCCTCGTTGCAAGGTTCAACCCACGTAGAAGGTCGAACTCGCATCCACACCGGCAATCCGTGATGTGGGCAGCATCTCAAAAGATCTTTAAATCTCTCCCATGCATCGTACATGCTTTCATCATCAAACTGCACAAAAGAAGATATGTCATTTCTAAGTTTAGCAGTTTTAGCGGGAGGAAAATACTTATATAAAAAAATTTCGGCCAACGCCTTCCAGGTAGTGATCGTCTGTTGTGGAAGAGATTGCAGCCATCTCTTTGCTTTGTCCGTCAAGGAAAATGGAAACAATCTCAGCCTAATGGCATCATCGGTTGTTCCATTTATCTTGAATGTGTCACAAATCTCTAAAAAGTTGGAGATATGTGCATTGGGATCCTCGCTGGGCAATCCTCCAAATTGCACGCTTTGCTGGATCATCTGGATAACATTGACCTTTATCTCAAAATTATTGGCCGCTACAGCAGGCCTGACTATACTCGTTTTTGTCCTATCTAAAGATGGTCGAGCAAACTCGTACATCATCCTCTGATCGTCGTTGGCCTGGGGGTCATGGTTTTCCATCGTGTCTAGTCTATCCACAGGTACCTCAACCTCAATCTCCTCCTCTTCTAATTGCAACCTCTTCCTTAAGAGTCTGAGGGATCGTTCTGGATTAGATAGAGGCTCTATAAGATTCGAGTTTGAGCTCCTGGTCATAAACTACCTAAAACCGAAAGTCCACACAACCACCAATCAACAAAAACAATATAATAATAAATAATAAATAATAAAAAAAATAGAAAAATAAAAAAATAAATAAAGAATAAATGAATAAACAAATAATGACTAAATTAACACAAAAACAATTCACTCTAGTTCACCGTTACTGTGTTCCCCGGCAATGGCACCAAAAACTTGATGGGCTCTTTATGCAACCTACACCTAAGGCAGTGAACCTACCGATGCAGCCTAGCACTAGTGAGTATCAAGGTCGTATCCCTGGAGATCTGGTGAACCTAGAGTTACTACTGTTTGCTATGTTATCTAGTCTGAAATAGGGTGTGAAAGTTCTAACGTACCAGCTAATGGTTATGAGTGCAAATAAGTAAATGAAGAACAACAGACAATCAAAAGACAATTGCAAAGAGAGAAACAAACCCAAAAGGGAGCCTAAGTGATGGAATTCTAATGATGGATTTTATGGATTGTCGATCTTGCTTACCCGTGCCTAAATCCTGAATTGAATCCCGGTTCCTCTCTCGAGCTTACCGGATTCCTAAACCTGCACTAACCTAATGGAATCTCTTCCTATTGGATTACTACAGATTAGCATTAAGTATGATTTAAAACTATTAAGAGTTATTAGTTCTTAATCCGGCGAGTAAATCAACCTTATCTCTAAGTGTTAACTACCAGTTCTTACTATTCAATGTCCAGTTGTAACAAGCATTTCTCAATGTCAAGAAACAACCTAATAAACAATTAATCCAACGTCTCAAATTAACTGAATCAAACTTTAATTACTGAATAGCAAGAAGATTGCAAGAATGACAATTATAAAAACTAACAATTAAGCATAATCCATCAACAAAGGTGAACCCTAATGGATTCAAACGATCTAGCCACTCATGTTCATGGTTAAAGCAATTAGGGAACAAAACAAGGAAAAACAAATTAAAGGCATGTACACCCTTCTCTTTCAAGCTGAATGAGAAACCCTAAAATTGCAAATTCGAAATCTCAAACCCTAGTTGCCTCTTGAATGCTCCCAAAGTTTGTCTTAATCTTCAATTCAATGTTGGAACAAGTGAAATCCCTCCTTCAATTGATGAATTTTGATCTCTCAAGGTCTACAATTGAGGTATAGGAAATAATTGATTAAGTGTATGTCTTGGAATTGAGTCCAAAAGTCGTCTCCTCTCCAAAAGAACTCAAAATTGCCCATATAGTTGATTCAAGACACGAGTCCAGTGGGATGATTCGAGTCCAGTGCGATGATTGATGATTCAAAGACACGAGTCCAGTCGCGAGGATTCAAAGACGGCCGGAGTCCAAAGTGTTGAATCTATGGAGTCTGTCGACTCCTTCCAAGCCGTGCCCAAGCCGGTCTTTGAGCCACCACAGGCCGGAGGCCGTGGTGGCTACCAAGTCGGCCGAAATGGCATAATTGGGGATAGCCTCTTGGTAATTCAACGCAGTAGGTGTCCGGTATGCTAAACCCTCGGGGTGCTAGTTCTCACCCAATTTGATGGATTTTGGTCCGTAATCACACGTATTTCCCTCGATTATTGATGGTGTCCTTCGAAAATGACCTGAAACGAGAAAGGAAACAAAAGACAGGTGATTCTAACATAAAACGGGATAATCATGAATAAAAATGTAAACAATCGGGCATGAAAACATGTGTAGTATGATGCTTATCAGGCTCCTTACTAGATTAGGATTCCTAGTGGAGTCAGGACTCCTTGTTAGGTTAAGATTCCTTGAGCTAGTAGGATTTGCATCATCAAGACTCCTTATTGAAGTAAGATTCGTTGTGCTAGTTTGGTTAGTATCAGGTTGAATCTTAATTAATCTAATTAATTAAGTGTTGGTGGCATCATTCTCCTTCACACATACACACAACCCTAGCCGCCCATCATACTCAATATATATACACATAGGATTTAACCTAGTCTTATAACAATAAGACCTTACTTACTCTTAAGTTGGGCCTTAATTGGGCTTGTTTAGACTAAGTTAACTTAATTAATACATTAACTTAATTAATACATAAGCATAGTTATAGGGCCTTATAGTTGACTATCATAGCCTAAAGTATATTAAACTAATTAACTTTTAATTAGGCCTAATATGGAACCTCCATAAATAAGCTTAAGAGCCCCTTTTGAATTGCGGACCCATAACACATTAACATGAAAACCCTAAGAACCAATTCGGTTCAACCCCTAAGAAAGGTTAGAAAACAGATATTTTAAAAAGATGATCAAGAATTAGAATTTAGAAAACGTGTTCCTAAATCCTAATTTCAAAATACTCCACAAAAAGATAATTAATCTACTTGAATGTTTCTTAAGCATGCATTCTACACAAGAACACAAAGACAACAAAAAACAACTTTTAAGGTTTAATAACCAATTATCATTCAAATTCAACTTCAACTTTTTAATTCATTACCTCAAAATTCGTACTAGCCTTATATAAGCTTTAGAAAACCCTAAATATTAACTAATAAGGATTTACATCTGATCTAGGATAAAGATAACCTTCCTAACTAAAAAAGATAACTTAAACAAAGTCCTAATTAGGTTAAATTGCATGTATGGCCGCCCAAAATAAGCCATAAAACCCTAATTTACATAAGTCACATAGATGAGCCTTATACTATAAGCCAAGTTGGGCCTAAAGTCTTCATATGCTCCAATTTAGCTTCTTTGGTATTTTAAGTCCAATTAGATTCATTCAAGCCTAATAAACTGAATTAGATTAATGAAATTCTTCAAGCCTTGATGTTTCCTTAGCCCAAATGTCTTGGATAAGCTCATTGACTTGTAATTTGAGTTGGACTAGGACTCCGAGTTGAGTTAGGATTCTTTGTTGCTTGAACTCCTAATATCATTAGGATTCCTTGCTGATTAGGATTCCTAGTTGAGTCAGGATTCCTTGTTGGACTAAGGTTCCTTGAGCTAGTAGGATTTGCATCATCAAGACTCATTGTGATACGAGCCTAACCTATATCAAAGGATTAAACCCATATGCAAGTTTGATTTAATTGCCCAAGATCTATCTAGAACTATATCAATGGAAACATTAGACCCTTCAACTATATTAAACTATCAAACTTAAGGTATTACAGGTAGAAGATGCTACAATTTAGTGTGGATTCTAAATTGATAAGTCAAATCTGAACGCCACAAACAATGAATTGCTTGATAAGTTCAAATTAGCTCTAAATAAGAATTAAGAATAGAGCATAAAGTCACAAAATATATTAATCATCAATCCAACAACTTGAAAATTTCTACTAGGCTTTTATAGGATTTAGAAAACCCTAATTCTAAGCTATTAAGGAATTACAACTCAAATAGGATAGAGATAAACATCCTAACTAAAATAGATAACTAAAAACAAAGTCCTAATACTCCCAAAATACTATGTAGTCACCCATTAGGAGTAAGAAACCCTAGTTTCTTTAAGCCACACGCATGGGCCATCTTTGGTGGAGCTAATTAGGCCCAAACTCTCTTATGTGCTCCTTTATGCTCATTAATCCCATATTAGTTTTATTCAAGCCCAATAAACTGAATTAGATTAATGAGCCTTGAATGTGAATCTAACTCTTTAAGCCTTGATGTGTCCTTAGCCTAAACATCTTGAATAAGCCCATTGAGAGGTTCTTTTATCTTCTTAGCTTTGGACCTTGTGATTAGGCCTCTAAGGATATGAAGTGGATCTTGAGTCCTAGTTGAAGTAGGATTCCTTGTTAGAGTAGGACTCCTAGTGCCAATAGAATTTGCATCAGTCCTTCCTTTAGCATGATTCATCCTCGAATCATCACGTATGTCAAAATCAAAAATGAAAGATCAACAACATTAAAAGTAGCACTAATTCCATACTCATTGGGCAATTCCAATTTATATGCATTATCATTAATCCTTTCAAGAACTTGAAAAGGACTATTTTCTCGTGGAAGTAACTTGGAATCCCTTTGTGAAGGAAACCTTTCCTTGCGCATGTGCACCCAAACCCAATCATCGAGTTCAAAAATGACCTTCACACGCCCTCTATTTGCTTGTTGAGCATAAACTTTATTCTTTCTTTCAGTATTTGCACGCACCTTCTCATGCAAACTCGTCATAAAATCTGCCTTTTCCTTTCCATCTAGATTAACACATTCACTAAAAGGTAAAAGAATCATATCTAATAGAGATAAAGGAATAAATTCATAAATAACTTCAAAAGTACATAATTGAGTAGATGAATGCACACTACGATTATATGCAAACTCTATATGCAGTAGACATTCTTCCCAAGATTTTAGGTTCTTTTTAACCATAGTACTCAACAAAGTACCTAAACTCCTACTAACTACTTCAATTTGACCATCAGTTTGTGGATGACATGTAGTAGAAAACAATAACTTAGTTCCCAAATTTCCCCATAAAGTCTTCCAAAGTTAGCTTAAGAGCTTTGCATCCCTATTACTAACAATAGTTATAAGCAATACCATGCAAACACATAATTTCTTTACAAAATAAGTCAGAAATATATGTTGCATCATCAATTTTATGACATGGAATGAAATGAGCCATCTTAGAGAATCTATCAACAACAACATATATAGAATCATTACCACACCTAGACCTAGGTAAACCAAGCAAAAAATCCATAGAAATATCAATCCAAGGTGAACTAGGCACGAGTAATGGTGTATAAAAGCCTTGGGCTTTAGATTTAGACTTTGCTTGTGTTACAAATAATGTATCTATCACAAAATCTAGTGACATCTCGCTTCATATTAGGCCAATAGAAAAAATCATGCAAAATATCTAAAGTCTTAGCAATTCCAAAGTGTGCCATTAAACCACCCTCATGAGCTTCCCTAACTAATACCTCACGCATAGAACATATGGAAATACACAAATGTTTTTCTTTAAACAAAAACCCACCATAACTATAAAAATTATCAAAAGCACCTTTTTCACAAGCATTAAACACATCGCCAAAATTAGAGTCATGCTCATAAATTTCTTTAATATGCTCAAAACTAAGGAATTTGGCATTCAAAGTATAAAGAATTGCATACCTTCGAGCTAACGCATCCGCAATAACATTATCTTGACCTTGCTTTTCTTTGATCACATATGGAAAGAATTCAATGAACTCACTCCATTTAGCATGGCATTTGTTAAGCTTTCTTTTCCCTTTCAAATGCTTTAATGACTCATTGATGTGCGTAGAATACACACATCTAAATGGGGATTTTAAGGTAGAATTTATGTACATTTGGATGTGAATTGATCCTAACACTCACCCTATGCGTCTATTTGTGTGCATTAGATTCAAAAGAAGTCAAAAACTTGATGGTTGCTACTTGTGTTAGCTACAATCTAAGGCAGTGTACCTATCGATGCAGTCTAGCACTAATGGCGAGTATCAAGGTCGTATTCCTCGGAAAGTGAAAGCCCAGAGTTACTCCTTTGTTCTTTGTTATATTAACCTAAAATGAGTGATGAATAATTTCTAAACTAATTAATAGCTACAAGCTAAGTTCTAAGGGAGATGCAGGAGTAATAGATAAATAAAATAACTGAGACAATAAAGCAAACCCAAAGGGAACCTAAACTAGTTGGCAATCAAATAAAAGATAAAGGATTGGTGTCTAATTATGCTACCCGTGGATGAATTCTTAACCGAATTCTGTTTCTCTCTCGAGATAACCAAATTCCTAAACCTAATAACCTAAAGTTGGAATCTCTTCCTAACGATTGATTCTTAAATTAGCATTAAGCTTTAATCCGCCTATATTAAGCTTTGTTAATTCTTAATCCGGCTAGTTAATTATCCTTATCTCTAAGCGGTTATTAACCAGTTCTTGCTATTCAAAATTCCAATTGCCAAATGGACTTCTCAATCACACAAAGCAATCTAAACACACAATTCACAACGTCTCATCAATAATGCATTATCTTATTAATACTGAAAGCAAGAAGAATACAAAACTAACCCAAATAATCCAACAATATAATGCTAAGCCAACATAGTAAAGAAATCCCAATGGATTTAATCAATCTAGCTAATCATGTTCATTATCAAAATACACAAGAATTCAATTACAACAACGAGTAAAGGTAGAGAAAACCCGATTACACCCTTGGATGAGAGTAAACAGCCCCAATTCCTCTCCCTCAAATTGAATCGATTCTTGTTCCTCTTGCTCGATTTGAAAACCAATCAACGAACCTCGCCCAATCTTCAATCTTTGAAGGGAATCCGATTGAAACCTTGATCCAAGTCTCCTTTTCCCTTGGTTCCAGCTTAGAAAACCCTTAGAGAGAGAAATATTAGGGTTTAGGACGTTCTTTCCCCGCTCTCCTCTTTCTTTCCTCCTTTCTTTTAATTAATTCCACCTGTCACCTCCAACATGGCCGTGTTGATGCCCCTGTTCCCAACACGGGCTGGTGTTTATGCGCGTGTTACTCTCTGTGGCCGTGTTGGTGCCCGTGTTGGGAACACGACCAGTGTTGAAACCAACATGGCCATGTTCAGCTTCCTCATGCGCATACTTAGCTTGTTTCAGCAGCTTTGACGTCCAATTATGCTCTAATTCTTCCCATTATCATTCTTTGACTTTTTTTGAACCTAATGCACACAAACAGACGCATAGGGTGAGTGTTGGGACCAATTCACATCCAAATGTACATAAATTCTGCCTTAAAATCCCCATTTAGATGTGTGTATTCTACGCACATCAAATAACCCCACACTTAGCTCATTGCTTGTCCTCAAGCAATCAAAAGTAAAATAAGGAAAATAAACCATTAAGGAAGCAATCAATTCAAGTATCACAACCAAGATGCCAATAATTCGCACAATACTATCTCAACAAAATTATTCAAAACCAACTCCTCACCAGATTCACTCTAAGTCACTCAAAGTTTTTAAAGGATAGTGTTAAATCGCTTAATGCATCAAATACTGCCTTACTTACTATATGCTTACTCTTAAATCCTACTCCTACCACTTGTGGAGAGTCAACAACCATATCAAGAGGTCTTTATAAGGGTTGTAATGGGGATTAGGCAAGGGTAGGTAAACTTGGTCAGAGTTGAACCTATGGTGTTCTGCAATGAAATACATGACCTGCACACAAGTCACAATAATCACAAGGGGTAAACAATGGATAGTAGTCTAAGGTGGGAAATAGGAATCAAGTCAAAATGTAAACTCCGAAAAGCAATTAAACAATTAGCTCACTTACTTCCTTTCTTTTCATCACCCTTCCCTCTTATTCTTCTTATTATTATTTTTTTCTTTTTTTCTCTTTTTTATTCATAAGGGAAGAACATTCACATAATAGAGTGAATTTGTTTTGGATTGAAGAAAGCTGCTACAAGATTCCATACTACTCCCAAGATAAAAATTCCCAATAAAAATAACTCATATGCAAAATCATAACCCAAAGAAGAATAAAACTAAGTGGTAATGGAATATGATAAAAAAAATGGTGAAAGAAGGGGTTATCTACATAATCAATAAACGAATGAAGGCTATTTGGCTAGAATGAAAAACCTAAGTGCCTCTATCATACCAAAGTGTTAAACTCTCCTTGTGGCCCTTATAAGCATTACCGAGCAAGTTCTAAAAGTAAAAACAGTAATTAGCACTCTCAACAAGAAATAAATACAAGCATATAAAGTGTATGCTTACAATTTAGGCTCAATTTCTCATAAGTGTGCTTTTGAGTAGGTTCCAAACAAACATCATCAAAACAGAATTAAATAAACCAAAGCAACTTAGTGCAAAACTCAAACTAATTATCTTACATTCTTCCGCAAAACTCAACACTATCGGTTTTACCCGATCACATGGACATAAAACAGGATTTCAAAAGCAAGTCAATAGTAAGAGCATCGAAACAAAGTGAAAAATTTTCAAAATTTTACAAAAAATTGCACAAAGAATAAACAAATAACTGAGATGGGATAAATATCACCCACCCCACACTTAAAGGACACACTGTCCCTAGTGTACAAAATATATAAGAAATGAAAAAGGAAAAAAAAAACTAATACTGCCCTGACTATAGCTCCGGAGTCAAAAGAGGTGCATTAGCAAGTATATCTCGGCGTTGGCTGGTTTGTGGTGGAGGAGTGGCTGCAAATAATAAAGAAAGAATTAAAATCGAAACTGAAACAAAAATTAAATAAAATATGAAAACTAAAACTAATACAATGTTTCAAAACAAAAGGTTAAAATATTAGAGATTAAAGATAAAAATTGGGGTGCCTCCCAAAAGCGCTTCTTTTTGATGTGATGAGTCTTCTTAGCTGGACTCATGATGAAAAGCAAACAGGCATGATCGACGACCATCCATCCTTCTTCCAAGGAAATGTCTTCAAGTATCCGCTTAGAGGGATAATCGTCAATTTCCTCTTCACGACTGTCAAGCAAGCTGCCAGTATGATGGGCAAAACTCGCTCCTCATATAATTGCACGTAGTCATGATGCTCTAGGGGCTCTTCCAATTTGAAAGCTGAAGTTTCACTAATTGGAAGGATCGACGGTTGGGCAATTTCTTCAGGAATGTCGATGGTTTTCTCTAGTCCTTGGCTTGGTTCACTTGCTAGAAGAAACTCGAGCTCCTCCAAGACTTGTTCATTGGATAACTCGTGCTCATCTTCCATTATTGAAGGTACTTGTGGAAAATCCACCAAAAATTCCTCTAACTGCAACTCAGCATCATCAATTGTACGTTCCTGTTGGTAGTCTTTCAGAGGGATCATGTTTGCCTCTTCTTTTTCTGGTTCTATCTCCATGTTCAAAGAGTCATCCTGCACAGAAGTATCATCGTCAAACATAATAGATAACCCAGAAAAATTCTCACCTGAACAAAAAGTGAAGACGCTCAAGTGTTCCTCGGATTCAGTAGCGTTTGATGGAGTTCCCAATTGCTCTTCAGCTAGTAACTTGAAGATTAAGCCTACTTGATGCTCTGTGTTCTTAATCGAGGCTTGTTGATCTTCAAGTATCCTCTCTATTTGTTGGAATCTATCCTCAAGACTTGCAATAAAACTCATCAGCTCATGTGACACTAACTCTTCACCTTGAGTTGATGGTGCAAGATTAGGCTGCTGAAATTCTGGTGGTTCTTGGCCATCTAAGCTCCATCCAAAGGGTGAATGAATGCTCAACTCTTGATTGTAGGTGCTTCCATACGAGTCATTTGGCCAACTTCCCGTGTAATTCACCTGTTCAGAGTTATAAGAACAATGAGCAACATCACTATATAATGGACAATCATTACTTAAATGTAAACCACAACAAAATTCACAAAAAACTTGAGATGAAAGGATAGGAGTGGAGAGTTGATCGGTAGCCCTGCAAAATGATTTCACTCGAGCTTCTAAAGATGCAAGGGTATCCCAATTTTTAGCACTCTCTTGGTTCCTGATCCCATTTTCCAACATGTCATACAAAGAGTTTAGCATTGAACCTCTTTATCATCCACTATCTGAATCATAAACTTAACTAAATAAATATGTACAAAATGTTCAGAAATAAATATAAATAAAAATAAAAAATGGCTAAATTAACAAATAGTAAATTTCACTCTAGTTTTCAAACATTCCTCGGCAACGGCGCTAAAGCTTGATGGTTGCTCTTGTGTTAGCTATAATCTAAGGCATTGTACCTATCGATGCAGTCTAGCACTAATGGCGAGTATCAAGGTTGTATTCCTTGGGAAAGTGAAAGCCCAGAGTTACTCCTTTGTTCTTTGTTATATTAACCTAAAATGAGTGATGAATAATTTCTAAACTAACTAATACCTACAAGCTAAGTTCTAAGGGAGATGCAGGAGTAATTGATAAATAAAATAACCAAGATAAGAAAGCAAACCCAAAGGGAACCTAAACTAGTTGGCAATCAAATAAAAGATAAAGGATTGGTGAGTCTAATCATGCTACCCGTGGATGAATTCTTAACCGAATTTCGTTTCTCTCTCGAGATAACCGAATTCCTAAACCTAATAACCTAAAGTTGGAATCTCTTCCTAACGATTGATTCTTAAATTAGCATTAAGCTTTAATCCGCCTCTATTAAGCTTTGTTAATTCTTAATCCGGCTAGTCAATTATCCTTATCTCTAAGCGATTATTAACCAGTTCTTGCTATTCAAAATTCCAATTGCCAAATGGACTTCTCAATCACACAAAGCAATCTAAACACACAATTCACAACGTCTCATGAATAATGCATTATCTTATTAATATTGAAAGCAAGAAGAATACAAAACTAACCCAAACAATGCAACAATATAATACTAAGCCAACATAGTAAAGAAATCCCAATGGATTTAATCAATCTAGCTAATCATGTTCATTATCAAAATCCACAAGAATTCAATTACAACAATGAGTAAAGGTAGAGAAATCCGATTACACCCTTGGATGAGAGTAAACAGCCCCAATGCCTCTTGCTCGATTTGAAAACCAATCAACGAACCTCGCCTAATCTTCAATCCTTGAAGGGAATCCTATTGAAACCTTTATCCAAGTCTCCTTTTCCCTTGGTTCCAGCTCAGAAAACCCTTATAGAGAGAAATATTAGGGTTTGGGACGTTCTCCCCCTGCTCTCCTCTTTCTTTCCTCTCTTCTTTCTTTTAATTAATTCCCCCTGTCACCACCAACACAATCGTGTTGTGTTCCCAACACGGGCTGGTGTTTATGCCCGTGTTACTCTCTGTGGCCGTGCTCCCTAAAAACTTCTTTTTCTTTGATGTTTGATGCACCTAACACGGTCTGTTGCTGCCTGTGTTGGGAACACGATCAGTGTTGAAACCAACACGGCCATGTTCAGCTTCCTCATGCGCATACTTAGCTTGTTTCAGCAGCTTTGATGTCCAATTATGCTCCAATTCTTCCCTTTATCACTCATGATCCATGTGAATCGCAAACTCTTTAGGCCAAAGATAGTGTTGCCATGTCTCTAAAGCTCTCACCAATGGGTACATCTCCTTATCATAAGTTGGGCAGTTGAAGGCTATCCCATTGAGCTTTTCACTCAAATAAGCTATAGGTTGTCCTTCTTGTATAAGAACAGCTCCAATACTAATTATTAGAAGCATCACATTCATTCTCAAAAGTCATGTCAAAATGAGGTAAAATAAGTAAAGGTGCACTAACTAACTTAGATTTAAGCAAGTTAAAAACCTTTTCTTGTTCCTTACCCATTTAAATTCCATATTCTTTTTAATTACTTCCGTTAAAGGTGCGGCTATGCTAGATAAGTCCTTAACAAACCTCCTATAAAAACTAGCTAAGCCATACACCGATCTTACATCCCCAAAACTCTTAGCTTTTAGCTAAGACTCTATTGCCTTAACCTTTCCACTATCAACTTCTATTCCTTTAGCACTCACAACAAATCCAAAATAAAAAAGTTTATTAGTGCAAAAAGAACATTTAGCAAAGTTGATATACAATCTCTCTTTGCTCAAAACATCAAGTACCAAGCACACATGTTCAACATGATCAAGATATCATCAAAATAGACAACTACAAATTTTCAAATAAAAGCATGCAAAACATGGTTCATTAATTTCATAAAAGTGCTAGGTGCATTAGTCAAGCCAAAAGGCATGACTAACTATTCATATAAACCATACTTAGTTTTAAATGTGGTTTTCCATTCATCATCCACCTTCATCCTAATTTGATGATAACCAGATTTCAAATCAATGTAGAGAAGATAGTCGACCCATAGAGTTCATCTAACATATCATCCAAATGAGGAATTGGATGGCGATACTTTATTGTAATCTTGTTGATAGCACAACAATCAACACATATACGCCATATTCCATCCTTTTTTGGTACAAGTAAGATAGGCACCACACATGAGCTCATTCTTTCTCTAATCCACCCTTTGGCCATCAAATCTTACACTTGCCATTGCAACTGCTTCATCTTCTCAGGTTTAATTCGATAAGCTGGTCTATTTGAAATTGAAGTGCTAGGATAAAATCAATTTAATACTCGATTCCCCTTATTGGTAGTAGTACATTAGGCATCTCTTCGGGGTACAAGTCTTTGAATTCCAGCCAAAGAGATTGAAAGACACTAGGGAAACTAGTGTTTTCTTGGTTAGTGCTTAAACTTGTACAAAAATGCAATCATGGGTTGCCTTGACAGAAAAGCTCTCTTCACCTCACCCTCTCTTGTATAGAAATTGCCTTCTTTCTTAGAACTGACAATCACACCCTCTCCTTTTGCATGTGCCTCTTGCTATTTTCTTCTTTCCGCATCACCCTCTTTCTCTCCTTTTTCCTCTTTAGGCTCACATCTCTCATGGCTTTTCATACAACTCTCCTTTTGTTGCGCTTTTAACTCTTTTTCCCTCTCAAGTGCTTTCTCTCTCTCTTTTAGAACCTTTTGGTCCTTATAAACTTGCTTAGGAGATAATGGTACAAGTGTAATAGGTTTATTATTCATCATAAAAGAATATCGACTTGAATATCCATTATGCACAACTCACCTATCATATTGCCATGGACTTCCTAATAATATATGACTAGCATGCATAGGAATGACATCACATAACACTTCATCATGATAACGTCCAATAGAGAATGAAATCAATGATTGCCTATTAACCCTTATTTCCCCATAATTATTCAACCATTACAATCTATAGGGTTTTGGATGTTTAGTAGTAGGTAAACATAACCTATCAACTAAACTAGCACTAACAACATTGGTACAACTCCCCCATCTATAATTAAACTACATACCTTGTCTTGGACTTGGCATCTAGCATGAAAAATGTTCTCTCTTTAGACTTCATTCTCTTTCTTTGCTTGCTTATTAAGAGCACTTCTTATGACAAAAATCTCACCATTAGGCCCAATTTGCTCACTTATGTCACTTGCATCCTTAAGATCGGGCATGCGTCCTTCATCATCATTACTAGACCATTTTGTGTAGCCACCATTACATGCTTATTTGGAAATTGTGATGCAATATGTCCTTGCTCCAAACATTTAAAACACTTAATATCTCGAGAGCTAGTGTTAGAAGTTTTGGGTTTACCTTGCGTTTTAGTGTTACCCAAATCTTTCCCATTCTTGCTAACATCTACTTTGGGCTTGGAAAATCTCTTGTCACTATCTTTCCAATTCGGTTTCTATATGGAAGTTGTATTTCCCGAATCATACCTAGTCATTTTACTCTTCAATTGCTTTTTAATCTTGATGGCTTTATGTAGCATGTCCTCCATCTCAACATATTCTTACAACTCTAACACATCAACAATGTTCTTGTTCAATCCACTCAAGAACCGTGCCATAGTTGCCTCTTTTTCCCCTCTACGTTGCTTCTTATCAGTGCAATTTCCAATTCTTTATAGTACTCCTCCATACTTTTAGATCCTTGTACCAATCTTTGTAGTCGATTGCATATATCTCTATAGTAATGTTGGGGTACAAATCTCTTCTTCATGATGGTTTTCATCTCTTACCAACTAGTAATGGGCGCTTCTTTGTTTCTCCTCCTACTCAATAAAAATTTATCCTACCAAATTATAGCATAATCTGTGAATTTAAAGCTAGGAGTTTTACCTTTTTCTCTTCAGAGCAGTTATGACAATCAAAGATGAAATCTACTTTCTTTTCCCATTTTAAGTATGCTTCAGGATTGGCTTTCCCTTGGAACTTAGGAATCTTCATCTTTATATTTCCAAAGTTGTTAGCTTGCATTCTACGCCCTTATCCATTATCATCAATGGGCTCATCATCATCATCATCATGCCATCTCCCTCTATGAACTTGTCTAAGTGTGTGTTGGTTTATGTGGTTGGAGTTATTGTTAGGGTAATTTTGATTTGTTTCCACCCTCTCCACTCAATCACTAAAATTTTGAAGTTGCCTTCCTATATGCTCCAAATGCTCCATAACTTGTGAGATGGTTGGCTCTGGCGGATCAGCCATGATAATCTATAATAACACAGCACGGAGCAAAGAAATCTCACAAATAACACTCCCTCGCGTGTTTACACTCAAAGGATACTCACGCTCGTGTTTCACTTAAATAGGCTTTTACCCTCTAGTGAACTCACCACTCACCTTTTACCACTCAATCTCTACTCTTTGGTCCTTATAAAGTCTAAAACAATCAATTATCAAACAACCAAAATTGTAACTATTCAATAACCAACAAATCAGATTTAAAACACACATAAGAATACCGAAATAAGAAGACTAAACTGGACTTAATGAACAAGATTAAGCCTATACACAATGAAGGACTCAAGAACCAATGTAATAAAAGACTAACTAAGCTTAACAAGTGAAGAAAACAAAAGACATAATTTTTTTTATTTTTTTTAGAATCGGTCCGGTCATAGAGCCATTTCACAACAACAATTTTTTTCTTTTTTTTTACTTTATTTCTTAGCTATTTTTCCTTTTCTGTTTTTCTGAAGGCACTTAACTAAAGAATTTGGAACAAGTAAAGATTTGATTAGAAGTAATCACAAACAATCATAAAATAGATTTAAATAAGATCACAAAAATGAAACTGATTTTTTATAATTTGAACAAAATTTGGATAGAGAAGAATGACAAAAGAAGATAACGAAAAGAATATGCAGAAATTAAAGATGCATAACCTGATTTAGAAATCTGGCTCTAATACAAAATGATATGAACTTAGCCTCTATCAAATGATTAAACCCGTATGCAAGTTTGATTTTTTTGCTCAAGATCTATCTAGAACCAGATCAATGGAAACCTTAGACCCTTCAACTATATTAAACTATCAAACCTAAGGTATTAGAGGTAGAAGATGCCACAATTTAGTATGGATTCTAAATTGATAAGTTGGATTTGAACACCATAAATAATGAATTGCTTGATAAGTTCGAATTAGCTCTAAAGAAGAACTAGGAATAGAGTATAAAGTCATAAAATATATTAATCATCAATCCATCAACTTAAAAATTCATACTAGTCCTTTATAGCCTTTAGAAAATCCCAACTCTAAGGTATTAAGGAATTATAATTCAAATAGGATAGAAATAAACATCCTAACTAAATTAGATAAATAAAAAAAAGTCATAATACTCCCAAAATATTATGCAGTCGCCCATTAGGATTAAGAAACCCTAGTTTCTTTAAGCCACACGCATGGATCATCTTTGGTGGAGCTAATTAGGCCCAAACTCACTTATGTGCTCCTTTATGCTCATTACGCCTATATTAGACTTATTCAAGCCTAATAAATTGAATTAGATTAATGAGCCTTGAATTTGAATCTAAGTCTTTAAGTCTTGATGTGTCCTTAGCCCAAACATCTTGAATAAGCCCATTGAGGGCTTCTTTTATCTTCTTAGCCTTGGACCTTGAAATTGGGCCTCCATGGATGTGAAGTGGATCTTGAATCCTATTTAAAGTAGGATTTTTTGTTGAGTAGGACTCCTAGTGCCAATAGGATTTGCATCACCTTGTTAGAGTAGGATTCATTGTGCTAATTTGATTCGTATTATTCCCCCTTTCTTTAAAAGGATTCATCCTCGAAATTTGACCGAATATTGTGAAAGAAGCAAACATATAATCTCCAAGAACAATACTAACTCATTATCAACCTGTAAATCGTTCACAAGAGTTGTTAGAGGAACTTTAGAACAAATAATATTTTCAATGCCAATAAACTCAACATGTTTAATTGGCTTAATGGCATCAAGCAAAACATCTTAATTCTTCACCAGCTCAACTTCTGCTTCATCTTCAACAATGATCTCTTCATCTTGAGTTTCACTAAAAAGTTGCAAATTATTATCTTTTTTCACCATCTTCATGCATCATGCCCTTAGAATCTTCAATGACTTCAGTACAGCATTGTAACTCCTCTATGTCATTAATCTTTTTGTTTTTACTCTCCAAAATACTCTTTTTATTTTCACTCTCTAAAGCACTCTTTCTATTTTTCATCTCTTTCTTTTCAGCCTCTACTGCCATTCTTTCCATTTAGCATTGGTCTTCATACACTTATTTTGCTAAAAGTGGTGCAATTATAGTCTTTCTACTATCCTTAATGAATGAATACCTATTGAGGTACCTATCATGCATCGCCCTCCTATCAAATTGCCATGGTTTCCCAAGCAAAATATCACTAGCATGCATAATTACTACATCGCACAACACTTCATCATGATATTTACCAATAGAAAGAAAATAATTGCTTGTTGGTTTACCTTAACCTCACCACAATCATTAAGCCATTGAAGCTTATATGGATGTGGGTAGAAATTTGAGCATGGATCTCGGATCCATCTTGTCTTGATCCATACCAAACCGTAGAATCGAATTTTTTACATATATTTATTAATAATTATTTACATTATACAAATAATACCTATTAAAAATAACTATAATATTATAAATACTTTATACTCTATAAAAAAATTATTTTATATTTATCATTTTATATAATTCAAGCAATTATTATCGAAATAAGAAAAAAAATTATTTTCTTTTACTCAGTGTTTAATGATTGACATCATACACTAAAAAATAAGAGAAGGAAAAAACAAAACCCTCTTTTGTATCACATTTTTTATCTATATAAATAACCATTCAAAGATTTTCACTATCCAATTTTCTGTTTCCAACAGGTAAGAACACTTCTCTATTTTTAATTTTGTTTTTTATTTCTAATTTGTTAGTAAGGTATCCTATCTTGTCCAAGGTTGCACACGATGTATGGGTTATCCAACTTCAACAGTGGCCTCTAAATCTGCATTTAATACTGGAGGACAAACTCTAGATTAATATAGAAGTTCTTTACTTCCTACAACAGTGGAGGTCCTCATTCATTGTCAAGATTGGCTTAGAAGTTCAAATAAACTTATCCAGCTAGAAGAATCACTAGAGGAGATTGAATGCATAGGGTCAGGTAACATTTCTTTACTTCCTACATATGTTGGTTTATTGTTGATGCTGTTAAGTTTTATTAATATATTTTTTTAATTTTATTGCAAAAATTATTCAATATCTTGAGATTGGTGAGTCTCTTATGCCAAGATTAAATGTGGAGTGCTAATTTTGAGGGGAGGTAATAATATTCCTTTGCTAATTTTGTGTAATAGTGTATTATATTATGTTAATTTAATTTTGGTTAAAATTAAGTAATAAGAAAACTCTGGTTCATTTTATTAGCTGATTTGTTTTCTTTTTTTCAATTGTTGGGGTGTGTACTAGTATTGTTACAGTTTGTACTCTTTAGCTCCTATAATGTTTTGGACTTGTATTTTAGTGCTACATAAAGTTTGTAAATTTTTTTATTTTAATGATTGCCATCTACAAAATATTTTTATGCTACCAGTAACATATATTTTAATGGTTTGTATTTGAATATTGAATGAATTATTATACTTGCAAATGACCAAATTGCAAAATAGGTTGTTCAAGAATCTGATTGCAATTCTAATTGAGATTTTCATGCTACTTTCTTTAGGTTGGTAATTGTATTTTCTCTAAATGTATTTGATTAAAGATGAGATTTGAAGTTGTGTTTTTTAGATTTTTTAGAACCAAAAATAGCATCAAACCGAATTGTATTTAACTGTAAAAATTGGTAAAATACGGTACGGATCCATTTATATTTGGTACGATACTGGTACCTTTAATTTTAAAAGAACCGAGATTTGATATGGTACTGGTAATTTATAGATAACCAAATTGGATCGATCCATACTCAGCCTTAGATGTGGGTGTGGTATGGTAGGTAGCCCTAATCTACTAATTAATAGAGTACTTACAACATTAGTCCAACTCCCACTATCAATAATCACATTACATGCCTTGCCTTGTACATGACAGCTTATGTGAAACAAGTTGTCCCTTTGTTGCTCATGGCAATCCTCCTTTTGATAGTACATCTCACACACACAACTCACGTGTTTAACACTGAAAACAAATCAAAGTCAAAACGGCATGACAAGCAGAAGACAAAACTAGACTTAATGAACAAGACTAAGCGTAAGCACAATAAAACACATAAGAACAATATATAATGGAGAATAACTAATCTTAATGAATTAATAACAAAAAGGACAAAATTAAAATACCAAGCCAATCTTTTTTAATTTTAGAACTCTAACAATAATAACTTAAACAAAGAACTAATAACAAGAACCAAATTAAAAGAAAGAAAAAAGAAAGAAATTAGAATTTAATAATGAAAATATGAAAGGATAAAACATGATCTAGAGCCAAAGCTCTAATACCAAATGATAGAGAACCTCCATGAATAAGCTTGAGAACCCCTTTTGAATTGCAAACCCCCAACACATTTACATCTGATCTAGGATAAAAATAACCTTCCTAACTAAAAGAGGTAACTTAAACAAAGTCCTAATTAGGTTAAAATGAATGTTTGGCCACCCAAAATAAGACATAAAATCCTAATTTACATAAGTAATATAGATGGGCCTCATAACATAAGCCAAGTTAAGCCCAAAGTCTTCATGTGCTCCAATTTAGCTTCTTTGGTATTTTTAAGCCCAATAAACTGAATTAGATAAATGAAATTCTTCATGCCTTGATGTGTCCTTAGCCCAAATGTCTTGGATAAGCTCACTAACTTGTAATTTGAATCGGACTAGGACTCCTAGTTGAATTAGGATTCCTTTCATTGCTTGAACTCCTAATATCATCAGGACTCCTTACTAGATTAGAATTCCTAGTTGATTCAGGACTCCTTGTTGAATTAGGATTCCTTGAGCTAGTAGGATTTGCAACATCAAGACTCCTTATTGGAGTAGGATTCGTTGTGCTAGTTTGTTACATATCAAGGCCCAATGTATATAAGCTTAAGGCCAATCTTAAACCTCATTTTAATCTCAACTTTAAGCCTATTTGTATACGACCTAAAAGGCTCCTAACATGTTTGCAATGATTTATGAATTATGAATAAAACCTTTTAATTCAATCTTAATTCTCTAATTAATTTAATTCATACTTAATTGATCAAGATTGGCATCTGGCAATGCATCATGACCACCCAAATGTGAGAAAGGATTAAAGTGCTTTAATTAACCTCTAAAGTGAACAGTCTCCCAATGTAATTCAATGCTTTCATTATACTTTTATCCTGATTGATTCATAAGGCATGGATGCAAGTGTCAACTCTATAATTGAATCAATCATATTTGTTCTTGATAAATGCATATAACATCTTGAATAATATATATGAAATACTTTTCATAATCTTCATTCAAACAACCTTGGCCAAGAATTTCCATGTTAAAACATATTAAGAATCATTGGGATAAGATCCCATAACATATTACCTTGGGCAATGAATTATTTATTGATAACTTATTATCTTCATATGACTCTTAGTATACCTAATGACTATCCCTTGAGCACTTCATGGATAGAAAAACATAAGATAGTATCAAAGTATAGTAATCCTCATATAAGATAATATACTGTTATCTCAAGTCTAAGGATCACGTCTTACATGATTGTCACAAGAGTATTGTCCATAGACACTTAGGGTAAATTTCTTATGGACTACTCAGTAAGGTCGTGTTCAATGAACGTGTTCTTGTAACAAGCACCCATATGCTTATCTCCAAATAAACCTTATGAGATAGATGGCTTAACAAACAAGTAAGTGATAACACATTACAGTAGTATCGAGCGTTTGATCAATATCCAATGATCACTATCTAATTCTTGATGAAACATCAACTATGAACAAAGTTTAGGAACATATGTAATGACAGCCTCATTATTATAAACTCGCTTTATAATTTCTCTAATATATTATGGTAGTCTCGAGCGTTTGATCAATATCTAATTCTTGATCAAACATCGATTATGAACAAAGTTTAGGAATGTATGTAATAAGAACCTCATCATCATAAACTCACTTTATAATTTCTCTTATTTTTGTTTTTATATTCCATGATGTTCATCTGTTTGGATTATTCCTTAATAATACTTGACTACTCATACCATTAGAGTCGAAAAACGCCTTTAGTATAATTGTATGCCATCAATTATGATAAATAAATGAACACAGATCATCTGACAATTCTTTTCCTTTAGGGCATACTCTAACATATAATGACGTAATTTGGGCCGTAGTGTTATTAGTTTGGCCCACACCAATGTCCCCTTGTTTTCTTTAAGCTGACTTATAAAATTTAGGACTATGAGAGTTATTGACTAGTCAACTCCTCTATGGTTCTTCATTTGATTTGATTTTATTCATCTTTCTTTATTGATTTATTCATATTTAGCTTGTAGTTTATTCTTTCTATGGAATGAGGGTTTCACAGTATAAGAATCGCATGCAACCGAATATTTGAGGCTAGTAAGCATATTATTTCAGTTTTCTACCTTATGGGAAATCAAGTTATAAGTTCTTTTAAGAACTTTGCGGACTTATGAAGCCTCGAGCTAGCAAACCTAGACTTATCGCTCACATTTTTTCTTTCTTTTGTGTTCTTCATCTACCCTTGTGTTTAAATCAATCCAATTTGATCCTGATGCTTAGCCATATGGAAGAGAACAAAGAACTTGTGATTTCTTTCCTTATCAAATCCAAAATCCTACCTATATTCTCATATTATTTGTTTCTTTTCTGCGTCTATTTGTAATCTATCTCAAGCATGATGGTTTGGTTTTATATGGTGAGCATAATCATGAGTGTTGAGTGAAAGGTCATGGAAACGACAATCATAAGCATCAGTCCAATGCTTAAACAAATATAGAGAAATTAAATTAGTTGATCGAGTATTGATATCATTCTCTAAATGAGCGCAGACGAACTTTTTGGAGGAAAGTAGGAACAATGAGAATCGAGGCATGCCCAAATATTCTGTTTTAGGATTTGGACCATTGGAATCCCAATCATTCCTTATTCCTCTCGGTACAAGGACTCCGGATGACACAACTATTATAGTAAGGAATCATGAGAGTGCAATTGACAAGCTTGACTGGTGGCATTGATGCTTAGCTTGCTGATCAAGCAATACGAGACATAAATCCACACACATAAGGGACAAATCATGTTGTTTTTTATTAATCAAAGCGTACTCCAAGCAGGACTATGAGAGTTTTGATGTTTGGGATGGATATAATAAAGTAATTTAGGTCAAAGTGTTATTAGGTAGGCGCCCATGCGAATTTACCCTTGTTTTCATTAAGTTGGTTAATAAAAGTTAGGACTATGAGACTTGTTGACCAGTCAACTCCACTCTAGTTCTTAATTTGACTTTAATTTATTCATCTTTCTCTATTTATTTATTCATATTTATCTTGTAGTTTCTTCTTCTTATGGAATGAGGGTTTCGCACTATAAGAACTGCATGCAGTCGAATATTTAAGGCTAGTGAGCTTAATATTTCAGTTTTCTACCTTGGAGGAAATCGATTTATGGGTTCTTTCAAAACATTTGCAGACTTATGAAGACTTGCTCTAGGGAACCTACACTTATCGCTCACGTTCTTCCTTTCTTTTGTGTTCTTCGTCTATCCTTGTGTTTAAATTAATTGGATTTGATCCTCACGCTTTCCTTATCGGATTCAAAATCCTACCTTTGTTCTGATTTTGTTTGTTTCTTTTTTGTGTCTATTTGTAATCAATATCTGGTATGATGGTTTGATTTTATTTGGCAAGCATAATCACTAGTGTTGAGTTAAAGTGCATGGAAGTAGCAATCATAGGTACCGATCCAATGCTTAGACAAATGCGTCGAAAAAATTTAGTTGATCAAGTATTGATATCATTCTCTGAATGATCGTGAACGAATCTTTTGGATGAATGAGGAAACGACAAGAATCGAGGCACGCCCCAATATTCTAATTCAAGATTTCCACCATTAGGGTCTCCATCATTCCTTGTTCCTCTGAGCACGAGGACTCTTGATTATATAAGGATTAACATAAGGAATCATGGAAATGTAATTGACAAGCTTAACCGGTGGCATTAGAGTGTGAATAGATTATCAAGTAGGAAGAGACACAAATCCACGTGCGTAAGCGGGAATGCACGCGTTTTGATATTTGGAACGCATTTAATGATTTAATTTGTCCTTAGTATTTTTAGGTAGACCCACGCGAATATTTCCTTATTTTCATTAAGCTAGCTCCTAAAATTTATAACTACGAGTGTTGTTCACCAGTTAACTCCTCTCTAGTTCTTGATTTGACTTTAATTAATTCATCTTTCTTTATTCTTTTTTTCATATTTAGTTTGTAGTTTCTTCTTCTTATCGAATGATGGCTTTCGCACTATGAAAATTGCATGCAACTGAATATTTGAGGCTAATGAGCATATACTTATAAAGACTCTCGCTACTGAAATTGGACTAAGCGCTCACGTCCTTTCTTTTTTTTGTGTTCTTTATCTACCATTGTGTTTAAATCAATTCTATTTGATCCTTACACTTAGCCGTATGGAAGAGAACAAACAACTTGTTGTTTCTTTCCTTATTGGATTCGAAATTCGATCTATGTTCTCATTTTATTTTTTTTTATGCATCTCTTTCTAATCTTTTTCTGGTATGATGGTTTGGTTTTATTTGGCAAGCATTAACACGAGTGTTGAGTGGAAGCAGCACTTGTAGGCACTATCCAATGCTTGGATAAATGCGAAGAAAGAATATTAGTTGATCAAGTATTGATATCATTCTATAAATGATTGCGGATGAAACTCTTGGAGGAAAGAGGGAACATCGAGAATCGAGGCATGCCCAAATATTTTGATTCTAGATTTGCACCATTAGGGTCTCCTTCATTCCTTGTTCCTCTAGGCATGAGGACTATTGATGACATAGGGATTGGCGTAAGTAATCATGGAATGCAATTGACAAGATTAACCTTTTGCTTTGGGGCATGACTTCATGACCAAGTAAGACGAGATGCAAAACTATGCGCATAAGGGAATTCACACATTTTGATGTTTGGAACATGTATAATGAAGTAATTTGTGTCAGAGTGATATTAGTTAAGCCCATGTGAATATCCCCTTATTTTTCTTAAGCTAGCTCATAAAATTTGAGACTGTGAGAGTGGTTGATCAATCAAATCCTCTCCAATTCCTTATTTGACTTTACGTAATTCACTTTCTCTATCTATTTATTCATATTTAGGTTGTAGTTTCTTCTTCTTATCACATGAAGGCTTTCGCACTATGGAAACTGCATCCAATCGAATGTTTGAGGCTAGTGAGAGTACTATTTCAGTTTTCTACCTTGCGAGAAATTCATTCACAGGTTCTTTCAAGAACTTTGAGGACTTATAAAGATTTTCGTAAGCGAACCTAGCCTTATCGCTCATGTCCTTTCTTTCTTTTTTATTCTTTATCTACCCTTGTGTTTAAATTAACTCGATTTGTTCCTTATGCTTAGTCTTATCGAAAAGAACAAAGAACTTGTGATTTATTTTTTTATCGGATTCAAATCCTACCTATATCATCATTTTGTTCATTTTTTATGCGTCTATTTGTAATCTATATTTAGTATGATCGTTTGGTTTTATTTGTTGAGCATAATCATAAATGTTGAGTGAAAGCGCGTGGAAGCGACAATCGTAGGCACCAAGCCAATTCTTAGACAAATGCGAAGAAAAGAATTAGTTGGTCGAGTATCGATATTCATTCTCTGAATAAGCACAAACGAAACTTTTAGTGGAATGAGGGAATAACGAGAATCAAGGCATGCCTCAATATCTTAATTCAAGATTTCCACCATTGGGATCTCCATCATTCCTTATTCCTCTAGTCATGAGAGCTCTTGATGACATAAGGATTAGTATAAGGAATTATGGGAAAGCAATTGACAAGCCTGACCAATGGCATTGGGGCGTGACTAGATGATCAAGCAGGAAGAGACACAAATGCACGTGCGTAAGGGAGCAATCATGCTGCTTTCGATTAATCCAAGTGAGAATGCACATATTTTGATGTTTAGGATGTATATAATGATTAATTTGTCCCTAGTGTTATTAGGTAGGCCCACACCAATATCCCCATGTTTTTTATAAGCTGGCTCCTAAAATTTACGACTATGAGAGTTGTTAACCCTTCAACTCCTCTCTAGTTCTTGATTTGACTTTAGTTAATTCATCTTTGTTTATTTATTTATTCATGTTTAGCTTACACTTTCTTATTCTTATGAAATTATGGCTTTCACACTATGAAAACCGCATCCAAATGAATATTTGAGGCGAGTGAGCATATTACTTATAAACACTCTCGCGAGTGAAACTGGACGTATCGCTCACGTCCTTCTTTCTTTTGTGTTCTTTATCTACCCTTGTGTATAAATCAATTCAATTTGATCTTTACACTTAGCCGTATGGAAGAGAATAAAGAACTTGTCATTTCTTTCCTTATCGAATCCAAAATCCTTCCTATGTTCTCATTTTCTTTGTTTATTTTATGCCACCCTTACTAATCTCTGTCTAGTATGATGCTTTTTGGTTTTATTTGGGGAGCATATACACGAGTGTTGAGTGAAAGCGCATGGAACCGACAATCATAGACACCTAACCAATGCTTGCACAAAATGCAAAGAAAGAATATTAGTTAGTCGAGTATTGATATCATTCTCCAAATTATCACAGACGTATCTTTTAGAGGAAAAAGGGAATGTCGAGAATCGAGGCACAACCCAATATTTTGATTCAGGATTTGTACCACTGAGATCCCCATCATTCCTTATTCCTTTAGGCACGACGACTTATGATGACACAAGGAATGGCATAAGGAATCATGGGAACGCAATTAACAAGTTTGACCGGTGGGCATTAGGGCTTAATTTGATGATCAAGCAGGATGAGACGCAAATCCACGCATATAAGGGAAAAATCATATTGTTTTCGATTAATCCAAGCGTAATACAAGTAAGAATGCAAGTGGTTTAATGTTTGTGATGCTTATAATGAATTAATTTGGGTTGGATCATTATTAGGTAGGATCACACAAATTTCCCTTTATTTTCATTAAGATGGCTCATAAAATTTGAGAGTATGAGAGTTATTGATGAGTCAACTTAACTATAGTTCTTGATTTCACTTAAGTTAATCCATCTTTCTTTATTTATTCATATGTAGCTTGTAGTTTCTTCTTCTTATTCAATAAGGCTTTCGCATAATGGAAACCGCATGGAACCGAATATTTAAACCTAGACTTATCGCTCACGTCCTTTCTTTCATTTCTATTCTTTATCTATCCTTGTGTTTAAATCAATTTGTATTTATCCTTACGCTTAATCGTATGGAAAAGAACAAAAGAACTTGTGATTTCTTTTCTTATCGGATCCGAAATCCCACCTATGTTCTCATTTTGTTAATTTTTTTGTGTGTCTCTTTCTAATCTCTGTCTAATATGATGGTTTTATTTTATTTGGCGAGCATAAATATCAGTCTTTAGTGAAAATGTGTGCAAGCGGCAATCATAGGTACCGATGTAATGCTTGGACAAATGCAAAGAAAAAGAATTAGTGGATATAGTATTGATATCATTCCCTTAATTATCACAGACGAATCTTTTGAAGTAAAGCGGGAAGCCGAGAATCGAGGCACGCCCAAATATTCTAATTCTTGATTTGCACCATCAGGACCTGCATCATTCCTTATTCCTCTAAGCATGAGGATTGCTGATGACACAGGGATTGGTGCAAAGAATCATGGGAACACAATTGTCAAGCTTGACTGGTAGAATTGGGGTGTGATTTGACGATCAAACAGGACGAGATACAACTCCTCGCGCGTAAAGGAGAGCTCATGTTGATTTTGACAAATCTAAGCAGGAATGCATGCGTTTTGATGTTTGAGATGCACATGATGATGTAATTTGGGCCGGAGTGTTATTAGTTAGGCCCACAAAAATATCCCTTTGTTTTCTTTAAGCTGGCTCATAAAATTTAGGACTATGAGAGTTGTTGACCGGTCAACTTCTCCTGGTTCTTAATTTCACTTTAGTTTATTCGTCTATCTTTATTTATTCATTCATATTTAGCTTGTAGTTGCTTCTTCTTATAGAATAATGACTTTCGCACTATGAAAACCGTATATAGCCGAATATTTGAGGCTAGTGAGCATATTATTTCAATTTTCTACCTTACGAGAAATCAAGTTATGGGTTCTTTCAAGAACTTTGCGAACTTATGAAGACTCGCGTTAGCGGACTTATGAAGACTCGCGCTAGCGAACTTAGTCTTATCGCTCATGTTCTTTCTTTCTTTTATGTTCTTTGTCTACCCTTCCACTTACATCAATTCAATTTGATAGCCCTATGGAAGAGAATAAAGAACTTGTGATTTCTCTAAATAATCACAGACAATCATAGGTACCAATCAAATGTTTGGACAAATGCAAAGAAATAAAATTAGTTGATCGAGTATTGATATCATTCTCTAAATAATCACAGACATTTCTTTTAAAGGAAAGAAGGAACGCCGAGAATCGAGGCACACCCTAATATTTTGATTCAAGATTTGCACTACTAAAATTTCCATAATTCCTTATTCCTCTAAGCACGAGGAGTCTTGATGACACAAGGAATGGCATAAGGAATCATGGGAACACAATTGACAAGTTTGACCGATGGCATTGGGGCTTCACTTGATGATCAAGCAAGACGAGACACAAATCTACATGCGTAAGGAAAAAATCATATTATTTTTTATTAATCCAAGTGTAATACAAGCGGGAATGCAAGCGATTTGATGTTTGGGATGCTTATAAGCGGTTTGATGTTTGGGATGCTTATAATGAATTAATTTGGGTTAAATTGTTATAAGATAAGACCACACAAATTTTTTCTTGTTTTCATTAAGTACGGCTCATAAAATTTGAGACTGTGAGAGTTGTTGATTCATATTTAGCTTGTAGTTTCTTCTTATCGAATGAAGGCTTTCGCACAATGGAAACCGCATGTAACTAAATATTTGAACCTAGACTTATCGCTCACATCCTTTCTTTCATTTCTGTTCTTTATCTACTCTTATATTTAAATTAATTCGATTTGATCCTTACGCTTAGCCGTATGGAAGAGAACAAAGAACTTGTGATTTCATTCCTTATCGGATTCGAAATCTCATTTATGTTCTCATTTTGTTCATTTTTTGTGTGCGTATCTTTCTAATCTCTATCTAGTATGATGGTTTAGTTTTATTTGGCGAGTATAAATACTAGTGTTGAGTGAAATCGTGTAGAAGCGGCAATCGTAAGCATTGATCCAATGCTTGGACAAAGGCGAAGAAAGAAAATTAGTTGATCGAGTATTGATATCATTCTTCGAATGATCATAGACGAATCTTTTAGAGGAAAGAGGGTATAACCCTCGTACCTAAGGAACAAATAATAATAATAATAATTTATATGTTTTAAGTAAAGATTTTATTCAATTTTGGATGATTTATAATAACATCATTATTGAGACCTTTATTTAAAAAAAAAAATTTAATACTGGATAGATGGATCTATTAAATTACACTTAATTAGTGATTCTTTTAAATAATTAATTAAGTGATTTATATAAAGTGTGAGCTACCCTTTTAGAAATGTCACATTCTATATTTTCTAAGCTCAAATATACATAAAATTAAATGCATATATTTTGACTCTAGTTCTTGAAAATAAATAATAGAGAGGTAAAATAGTAGTGATGATAATATTATTTTAATTAAGTAATTTTATAATTTTATTTATATAATCTGGAATTATTATTTTAAATTACTAAATGAATTACATTTTTGGAGACATATTATTTGAAAAAAATGATCTAAAACTATAGGACTTAATTAAGGAGTTAATTTTGGTATTTCCAATGTCAAATGATAGTGTAATAATTTAAATACTTAATCAATGTATTTGATTGATGAAATTATTTAAGTACTAGAATTTAGTTGATATCTCTTTATACAAAGGGGGTTAAAATTAAAGTTTGATTTAATATGAGATTTTAAATGGAAAATATCATTATCGGTATTTTTGAAATTAATTATGTCGGTAGGGATATTTTGATAATTCTTCCATTATAAAAACAAAGTTAAATAAATAGTTTTTATATTTCTTATAATTCTAATTTGGACAAAAATAGCGCATTAGGATTTAATTAAAGGAACAAAAATAAGTTTAAGGACTAAACTAAAGTTAACTATGGCAATAGTTATAAAAGAACAAAAAGGAAGGACCTAGAGGGGAGAAAGGGAGGTATGGGGAAGTGAGAAAAAAAAAAAAAAAAAAAAGAAAGAGGAAGGAACGGAAATGATATGGAAGGGGAGAAGAATTCTTTTTCCTCCTCTTTTGCCATTTGCCATCAATGGCAAGAGAGATTGTGGGTACCCATAACCCTCTTTCTTGTTTCACTTTATTAAGGAAGTCATCTCCTAAAAATCCCTTGCCCAAACTCACCTTTTCAATTTGTCAATAATCTAAATCACCATTTACAGCAGCACATCAAACCTTGGAAAAAAAATTAATAATAATATCAGATATTTTCACTCAAGAATAAGGAACAAATGAGCTGGGGATTTTCTTGAAACCAAAAAGAACTCTCTTCCTTGGCTGATCGAATTCAGCTTCCAACTTTCTTCTTCACTATCACTTTCTTCTTCCTTCTTCACAAGAATATATTGAGGAGCCTTAATTAGTTTTTGGTCAAAGGAGGAAAGAGATTGAGTTCATGATTGAACCACGAGGATTAAAGTCTCTATATGTGTTGTGCTTGGATATTTGGAGGATATGATTGAAATTTTGTGTTAGTCTACTGGAATGGTAAGTTCATGCATTTTACCTTTTCAATCACATTCAAATTCGGGTGATATTAATGATTGCAATGGTACTGAATTAATATGCTGATTTATCTAGATGTGATTATATTTTGTTAAAGTTGCTGAAGAGATTTTTTGAATTTATTTTAGTAGAATTAACCTTCGTGATTTTGGATTATTTTCTTTTCTGTTGTGTTGGGTTAATAATTATAATGTATCCTTTTGGACTATTAACTGTAGGATGAAATAGAAATAAATTAATCCAAACCCTTGAAATAAAATATTAGCATATAAATAAATATTACCACATTTGGACATTTAATTGGTCTACCTAGATGTAGGTCAAATTGGTGTTTTAGAGTTTTACCATCAATTGTATATTATTAAGTTATGCATACCTTTTTTATATTAACTAAAAAGATATTAAATTTTTATTACTCCTATTAATTTATGGATATTAATATTGTGACTATTAATATTATTCTTAGAAATGTGGTTGTGATCATTGGAGGCGGATGTGATAAATTAATTTTTGGAGACCTCAGATGGAAATTATTGTGGATTGTGCTGTGAGTTTTTCTATGGGTTTTGGTTCCATTTTTATGGGAGAATTAGTCCACATTATAGGGGAGGTGCTGCTGAATTTTTAATAAAATTAATTAATTGAAATAGATGGATAATTAATAGGATTATGCTAAAATAAGATTAGAATTAGAATTAGATTTTAGATATAAAATCAAAAGATGTTGGTTGAAGATTATTAGAATTAGGATTTAAGTTTAATTGTAAATTATGTTTATGCATGAAATTTTAGAGTTGTGCACTCGAATATCAATCTGGAGGAAATTAGCAAAAAAATTAAATAAAGGTATAGTCAGTCGAGTTAGCATACCATGTGAGTGGATAAATCTATAACATCATATTTTTTAATATGTGAAAACAACCCCAAAAAAGGGATATATTTTTTAATATGAGAAAACAACATCGTAAGAGGAGTATATTTGCCAATATTAGAAGAAAACCCCATAAGAAGGGTATATTTGTGATATGATAGAACAATCCTATAAAAGAGGTACATTCATCAATATCAGAAAATAACCGCGTAAGATGAGTATATTTGTGAATATGAGAAAACAACCTCATTAGAGGGGTATATTTCTGAATATGAGAAAACAACCCCGTAAGGGGTATATTTGCAATTATAAGAAAACAATCCTGTAAGAGGAGTATATTTGTGAGTATGAGAAAATAACGCCATAACAGGGGTATATTTGTGAATATGGAAAAACAATCATATTAGAGAGGTATATTTATGAGTATGAGAAAATAACTCCGTAATAGGGCTATAGTTTTTATTATGAGATAATAACACAATAAGAGGAATATATTTGTCAATATAAGAAAACAACCCCGTAATTAGGGTATATTTATGACTATTAGGCAACAATACCGTAAAAGGAGTATATTTATGAATATGAGAAGTCAACCCCGTAAGAAAGGTATATTTGTAAACATTAGAAAACAACCCCATAAGAGGGGTATATTTATGAGTATCATAGAACAACCCCATAAAAGGAGATATGTTTAGTAAATAAAGTAAGTGTTCTAAAGATCATCAAGCATGCAAACGATTGATAACATAAAAGTAAACCCAAAAATATAAAACTAAAATAGGAATGCCTCCCAAGGGCGCTTCTTTTTGGTTCTTGAGTCATTTAGCTGGACTCGACATGGATCATCCTTGCAGATACAGAATCATGTTAACCCACTCCTCAATCTCTAATGAGTTTCCGTGATACACCTTGAGCCTATGTCCATTGACCTTGAAATCACCCTTCTCAGGATGATGAAGCTCGACTGTGCCATATGGGAAAACTAGCTTAACCACGAATGGCCCCGACCATCGACTTCTGAGCTTCCCTGGAAACAAACGAAGACGTGAGTTATATAGCAATACTCTATCTCCAATCTGAAATTCCTTGGGACCTTTGAGCCTTTGATCATGCCACTTCTTTATCTTAGCCTTGTAAATTGAAGAGTTTTCATACGCCTATTAACGCCACTCCTCCAATTCACTCAATTGCCACTATCTTTCCTTACCTACAGAATCAACATCAAAATTGCAAGTTTTAAGGGCCCAAAGAGCCCTATCTTCTAATTCGACAAGTAAATGACAAGACTTCCCATACACCAGCCTATAGGGCGTAAAACCTTTGGAGGTCCTATATGCAGTTCTAAATGCCCATAATGCATCATCTAGTTTCGAAGCCCAATCCTTCCTACTTACACCTATAGTTCTCTCTAAGATGCATTTTAAACCCCTATTAGTAAACTCAACTTGCCCACTAGACTATGGGTAATAGGGAGTAGAGAACCGATGCATTACACCATAGCACCTGAGTGCCTTTTCCAATTAAGCATTGCAGAAATGTGTTCCCCTGTCACTAATTAGCGCTCTAGGTGTGCCGAACCTAGCAAATAAACTCTTAAGGAACCTGCAAACAACTCTGGCATCGCACATTAGTTCAAAGGGCAGCCCCCAATCAGGCGAAGTCATGATAGGGGTTGTGGTCAAAAGTTACTTCAATAACTCAAAAAAAGATAAACATGCATCATAAAAAATGAAAGGTCCATCCTTAATTAGTAATTGAGTAAGAGGCCTAGCAATCTCAGAGAAATTTCTAATAAACCTTCTGTAGAACCCAACATGGCCTAAGAAACTCCTAACAACCCTAACAGAACTAGGGGGTGGTAGCTTAGATATTATTTCTATTTTAGCTCTATCAACTTCCATCCCTGCATGTGAAATCTTATGCCTTAGAACAATTCCCTCTCTTACCATAAAATGACACTTTTCCCAATTTAGCACCAAGTTAGCCTCAATGCACCTAGCTAACATGCGTTCTAAATTTTCCAAACAGTGAGAACGAATTACCAAAAACAGAGAAGTCATCCATAAATACCTCCATCGACTCCTCAATCATATCATTAAAAATGGCCATCATACACTGCTGAAACGTAGCCGGCGTATTGCATAGACCAAAAGGCATCCGTATTGAATCACATGATCATTTGTAGAAGAAGAACTTGTGTCTTTTGACATGATTGTAAAACCTAAAATCTTAACAAAAGAAAATAGAAAGAAACAATCTCACAACACTCCCTCACATGTTTCACTCAAAAATGATGTATACCACTTGTGTTTATACTCAATTTTGGCTTCTTCTTTTTTTCTCTAATGATCTCACACTCTTGCCTTTTACATCTCAAATTTGCCTTTTGATTCTTAGATGAACTAAGTTTCTCAATCAAATAAAATTTCAAGAATGTAATAATCAATGATAAAAAAAAATAAGGTAGGCTAACAAGAAAATAATAAGGTAGGCTTAAAGAAATGAACAATTTGTAGCAAATAGGCTAATAGAAATGAAAACAAAGATAGATCATCAAAGAACATAAAGAGACAGAATTATAAAGATAGATCTCAATGGAATATGAAGAGTCAATTTTATTTTTATGTAATCTGAGATCTAACACAAGAAAATCAAAAATAACAAAATTTTTTTTTATGGATGAATTTTTTTTTTTGATATATGAAAATAAAATCTTGAGATAAGAAGAAAAAAAATAATAACAAGAACAATAGATGGCAAAGGTGCAAAATAAAAGATGAACACAAGATATTGAGAATTAAAAGATAGTTTTTGGATACGCAAACCTCAATCTTGAGCTAATGCTCTGATACCACTTATGATGGGAATTGTAGGTTTCATCAATTAACTCCCCAATAGCAAAAATACTATGATAAGTTGAATTAGAAGAAAACTAGAAATTACCAATTTAATCCACAAATTCGGATCGTTCAAAGATTGAAGTAAGAAGATGGATGCTACTTAACCCTTTTACCAACAAGGACAAAGATACTAAGATAGACTTTGAATTTCCTCTTATGCCAAAAACAAGAAAGTTTGATAAATAACAAGAAAACAAAGATTTAGATTTTGACACCACAAGCTAGAATAAAACTTGATAAGTCACAAGTGTTCAAGCAAGAAATTAAAGACAAAATTCCTCACAATAAAACTCAAACAAAGTTATAATTCATATATCAAATTCAATCATCCTCCAAAAGAAAGAAAAGGACTTGTTTATATAGAGTACAAGTCCATGCACACACTACTAAAATAGACTCACACACATAGGATTACTTTTACTCTTAAATGGCCTTAGTAACCACTATCCTTACTAATAGCCATTACTTGGTATTAATTACCCCATTAACTTGTATATGGTGGCTACATGTAACCCTAATTGTTATTAACACAAAAACAAGTTAAATATTATTCCTTGGGCCTCCATGGATGCCTTATTGGCTTGAAATTCTTGGGCTTTCCAAATGTCCCTAATTAAACCCAATATGGCTTGTTGAAGCTTCTTGGATTTGGACCTTGTGATTGGGCCTTCTATACTATTAATGGATCTTGGATCTCTTTAAGCTTTGAACTTGGATTCACATCAGTCTCTCGATAATGACCTGAAAAGTGAAAGGAACCAAAAAACAGGTGATTCTGGCATAAAACAAGATAACTATGCACAAAAATGTAAACAATTGGGCATATAAACGTGTATAAAATGATGCACATCATTTTCTCATATTCATAGATATACCCCTTTTACGAGTTTGTTTTCTTATCCTCATAACTATATCCCACTCATAGGGTTGTTTTGTTATATTAACAAATATACCACTTTACGGGGTTGTGTTCTCATGCTCATAAATATAGCCCTCTTAAGTAGTTGTTTTCTAATATTTACAAATATACCAGGCTAATTGGTGTGCTTTCTCATATTCATAAATATACACATTTTACAGGGTTGTTTTCTAATACTCACAAATATAACCCACTTATAGGGTTGTTTTCTTATATTGATAAATATTCTCCATTTATGGAGTTGTTTTCTAGTACCCCTCTTACGGGATTATTTTCTAACATACTCCTTTTATGGGGTTGCTTTTTAAGACTCATAAATATACCTCTCTTATGGAGTTTTTTTTCTCATATTCACAAATATACTTCTCCTACGGGGTTGATATATATATATATATATATATATATATATTATGGAATTGGTTTTTTAAACTCACAAATATATCCTACTTATGGGGTTGTTTTCTCATATAAGAGAATATAACCCTTTTATAGGATTATTTTGTCATACTCATAAATATCCCCCTTTCATGGGGTTGTTTTCTGATAGTTACAAATATACCCCTCTTATGGGGTTATTTTCTTATATTAAAAAATTTAATTCTTTTTACAGGGTTATTTTTTAATATTTACAAATATACCCCTACTATGTGATTGTTTTCTCATATGATAAAATATACCACTTTTACGGGTTGCTTTCTCATACTCACTAATATATCTCTCTCACGGGGTTGTTTTCTAATATTTACAAATATATCTCTCTTATGTGGTTGTTTTCTCATATTAAAAGATATACTCATTTTACGGGGTTGTTTTCTCATACTCACAAAAATACCTCTCTTACTAGGTTATTTTCCAAGTATTTACAAATATATACCCCCTATTATATGGTTGTTTTCTCATATGATAAAGTATACCCCTTTTACAAGGATGCTTTCTCATATTAGAAAAAATAATCCTTTTACGGGGTTGTTTTCTCTTATACACAAATATACCCCTCTTGCGTGCATGTTATCTAATATTGAAAAAGGTACCCCTCTTACGGGGTTGTTTTCTCATACTCGCAAATATAACCCTCTTATAGGTTTGTTTTCTAGTATTTATAAATATACCCCTCTTACGAGGTAGTTTTGTCATATTAGAAAATATAACCATTTTTCAAGATTGCTTTCTCAAACTCATAAATATAACCCACTTACGGCGATGTTTTCTCATATTCATATATAAACCCAATTTACGAGGTTATTTTCTCATACTCATAAATATACCCCTCTTACTAAGTTGCTTTCTAATATTTACAAATATATAGCCACTCTTATGGGGTTGTTTTTTAATATTAAAATATAACCCTTTTACGACGTTGGTTCCTCAGATTCTTAAATATACCCCTCTTACAGGATTATTTTCTCATATGAAAAGATATACCCCACATGTGCGCTTGTTTTATCATACTCACAAATATAGCCCTGTTACGCGGTTATTTTCTCAAACTCATAAATATACCCTTCTTTCATGGTTGTATTCGAATATCAATAAATATACCCCTCTCACGAGGTTGTTTTCTAATATTCAAAAATATTTCCCTCTTACGGGGTTGATTTCTCATATTCATAAATATGCCCATTTTACTGCGTAATTTCCTCATTCTCACAGATATACCTCATTTACCTAGTTATTTTCTTATATTGACAAATATAGCCCTCTTACTAGATTATTTTTATATATTAAAAAATATACCCCTTTTACGATGTTGTTTCGTCGCACTTACAAATATACCCACTTACGGGGTTGTTTTCTTATATTGACAAATTTACCACTTTTATGGGGCTGTTCTATCAAACTCAGAAATATACCCCTCTTACAGGGTTGTTATCTAATAATGACAAATATACCACTTTGACAGGATTCTTTTCTCATATTAAAAAATATACAACTTTCTACGCGGTTGTTCTCTCATACTAACAAATATACCATTCTTACAGTGTTGTTTTCTAATATTCACAAATATTTCCCTCTTATGGGGTTTCACATATTCATAAATATACTCATCTTACGTGGTTTTTTTCTCATATGAAAGGATGTACCCCTTCTACGCGGTTGTTTTCTCATACTTATAAATCACTTACGTGGTTATTTTCTCATATTCACAAATAAACCCCTCTTACGGGGTTATTTTCTTGTATTGGTAAATATACCCCTCTTACAGGGTTATTTTCTAATATTCACAAATATACTCCTGTTATAGGGTTGTTTTCTCATTAAAAGTTATACCAGTTTTACGTGGTTGTTCTCTCATACTGACAAATTTACCACTCTTTACAGGATTATTTTCTCATATTCACAAATATAGCCCTCTTATATGGTTGATTTTTTAAATTCATTAATATACCCTTTTTACGACGTTATTTTCTGCCACTCATAAATATACCCCACTTACGGGATTGTTTTCTTATATTGACAAATTTATCGCTTTTATGGGGTTGTTCTAGCATACTAAAAAATATACCCCTCTTACGGTGTTGTTTTCTAATAATGACAAATATACCCCTCTTATAAGGTTTTTTTCTCATATTAAAAAATGTATCCTTATTATGGGGTTCTTATCTCATATTTATAAATATACCCTTCTTACATGTTGATTTTTCATATTTATAAATATGCCCCTTTTACTGCGTTATTTTCTCATACTCACAAATATATCCAATTTATGGGGTTATTTTCTTATATTGACAAATATAGCCCTCTTATAGGGTTATTTTCTCATATTAAAATATATATAACTTTTATGGGGTTGTTTTCTCATATTCATAAATATATCCCTCTTGTGGGGTTGTTTTCTCATATTCACAAATATATCCCTCTTACGGGATTGTTTTCTGATATTCATAAATATATCCCTATTATGGGGATATTTTCTAATATTCATAAATATACCCCTCTTACGTGGTTTTCTCATATTCACAAATATACCCATCTTACGGGGTTATTTTATCATATGAAAATGTGTGCCATTTTTACACAGTTATTTTATCATACTCATAAATATACCCCACTTACGTGGTTGTTTTCTGATAATGATAAATATATCCCTCTTATGAGGTTGTTTTCTCATATTAAAAAACATATCTCTCTTATGGGGTTGATTTCTCAAATTCATCAATATGCCCCTTGTACGACGTTGTTTCCTCCCACTTACAAATACACCCCACTTACGGGGTTGTTTTCTTATATTGACAAATTTATCACTTTTATACAGTTGTTCTATCATACTCAGAAATATACCCCTCTTACGGTGTTGTTTCTAATAATGCCAAATATACCCCTCTTATGAGGTTGTTTTCTCATATTAAAAAATGTACCCCTGTTATGGGGTTTTTATCTTATATTCACAAATATACCCTTCTTACAGGGTTGATTTTTTATATTCATAAATATGCCTCTTTGACTAGGTTATTTTCTCATACTCACAAATGTATCCAATTTATGGGGTTATATTCTTATATTGACAAATATAGCCCTCATATGAGGTTGTTTTCTCATATTAAAAATATATACCACTTTTATGGGGTTGTTTTATCATACTCGCAAATATACCCCTCTTATGGGGTTATTTTCTCATATTCATAAATATACCCCTCTTATGGGTATGTTTTCTAGTATTCCAATATATACCCTTCTTATGCAGTATTCTCATATTCACAAATATACTTATCTTACGGGATTGTTTTCTCATATGAAAAGATGTCCCCCTTCTAAGTGGTTGTTTTCTCATACTCATAAATATACCCCACTTACGTGGTTGTTTTCTCATATTAACAAATAAACCCCTCTTGCGGGGTTGTTTTCTTATATTGACAAATATATTACTATTATAGGGTTGTTCTCTGATACTCACAAATATACCCCTCTTACGAGGTTATTTTCTGATATTGACAAATATACCCCTCTTACAGGGTTCTTTTCTAATTTTAAAAAATATACCTCTTTTACACAGTTGTTTTCTCATACTGACAAATATACCCATCTTACAGAGTTATTTTCTCATATTATCAAATATACCACTCTTACGGAGTTGATTTCTCAAATTCAATAATATACCCCTGTTACGATGTTGTTTCCTCACACTCACAAATATACCCACTTACGGGGTTGTTTTCTTATATTGACAAATTTACCACTTTTATGGGGTTATTCCATCATACTCAGAAATATATCCCTCTTATGGGAATGTTTTCTAATAATGACAAATATACTCCTCTTACGAGATTGTTTTCTCATATTAAAAAATATACCGCTATTACGGGGTTGTTATGTCATATTTACAAATATACCTCTCTTACGGGGTTGTTTTCTCATATTCACAAATATACCCCACTTACGGAGTTGTTTTCTTATATTGAGAAATTTATTGCCTTTATAGGATTGTTCTATCATACTAAGAAATATACCCCTCACGGGTTTGTTTTCTAATAATGACAAATATACTCTTCTTACAGGGTTGTTTTCTTATATTAAAAAATATACCCCTTTTACGAGGTTATTCTCTCATACTAACAAATATACCACTCTTATTTCTAATATTCACAAATATACCCCTCTTATGGGCTTTTCACATATTCACAAATATACCCATCTTACGAGGTTGTTTTCTTATATGAAAAGATGTACACCCTTCTACATGGTTGTTTTCTCAAACTCATAAATCACTTATATGGTTGTTTTCTCAAACTCATAAATCACTTATATGGTTGTTTTCTCATATTCACAAATATGCCACACTTACAGGGTTGTTTTCTTATATGGACTAATTTACCACTTTTATGGGATTGTTCTATCATACTAAAAAATATACCCCTCTTACGGGGTTGTTTTCTCATATTAAAAATATACCCCTATTATGGGGTTATTATCTCATATTCACAAATATACACTTCTTACAGGGTTGATTTTTTATATTCATAAATATGCTCCTTTTACTGCGTTATTTCCCCATGCTCACAAATATACCCCATTTATGGAGACATTTTCTTATATTGGCAAATATAGCCCTCTTACGGGATTATTTTCTCATATTAAAAAAATATATCACTTTTATATGGTTGTTCTTACGGGATTATTTTCTCATATTCACAAATATATCCCTCTTACGGGATTATTTCTCATATTCACAAATATATCCCTCTTACAATATTTTTTTCTGATGTTCAGTAATATACCCCTCTTATGTGGTTATTTTCTAATATTGTCAAATATACTCCTCTTACGTTGTTGTTTTCTCATACTGAAAAATATAATCCTTTTACGCGGTTGTTTTCTCACACTCACAAATATACCCCTCTTACGGGGTTGTTTTCTCATATTCACAAATATACCACTCTTACAATTGGTTTTGTGATATTCAATATAGCCCTCTTACATTGTTGATTTCTCATAGTCATAAATATATCCCTTTTACGGTGTTATCTGCTTATATTCACTAAAATACCACTCTTACGGGGTTATTTTCTCATATTCACTAATATACCCCTCTTATGGGGTTGTTTTCTCATATTCACAAAAATACCCCTATTACGGGGTTGTTTTCTAATATTGATAAATATACCCCTCTTACCGGGTTATCTTCTCATATTAAAAAATATACCCATAATATGAAGTTATTTTCTTATAATCTCAAATATACCTCTCTTACGGGGTTGTTTTCTCAAACTCACAAATATACCTCTCTTACGGGATATATTTGATAAATAACCCTAATGTGGAGTTATTTTCTCATAAAAAATATTTGATAAATAACCCTAGGCCTAGACTTTTAGATTTGACTATCTAAGAATCCCGACTTAGTAATTCTACTGAAATTCGGCAGAACTTTCCCTAAAATATGGACGTTTACCCCTTGTATTATAGGTCCAGAACCTGCTAAAAACACTTCTAATATTCATCAAATATTTCATAGGAGTGGAGTCACCCATATCTAGATCATTTTTCTAACTCCGCAACACAGTACAATTCACAACTAATAAATAATAGTCTGACATTAATGTTTATTTCACAATCCAAATCACAAATAATTTTTCAGAATTTTAATTTAATTATTCATAGCCACAATTATTACAGTGCCAAATAATATCTTTTTCCACTAATTAATCCATAATATTTATAATTAATCTAACAATTAATTTAACTAAATAAATAAATAAATTATAATTAATAATTAATGGTGATAATATTTTTTTAATTAATTTATTGAGTCCAAATAAATTTTTACCGGTAACAAAATCCATAATTCTACGCGTCCGAAAAACACCGGCGTCCAAAAGCCAGTACAGTCAACAGTGTAGAAATTCAAATCCGGAGGAGCCTACATGAAGCTTGAGATGTGTGGAGTCCAAATACAAAAATATTGCAGCCTAATCCTCATCGAAAAATGCCATATCCAGGTGGAGAAGAATTTGCTCCAGTGTGGCTTGGCTGAGCTGGAGGGTGAGGAGGGGCTATCCTAAGATTTTGGAGGGTGGGGAAGCCGATTCCAGAGTTAGTTTGGACAAAAATGCTAGCAGGTGGCTGGTCTAAGCACCGACAGCGAGGAGGAACATCTTCTTCTCCACTTCACTTCAATTTTTCAATAAGAAATAAAGGAGAAGGTTGGTGTCAGCAAGGGAAGAGGAAGAAGAGGGAAAGAATATGCTGGGTGGTGGTGCAAGTTGCTGGAAATGGTAAAAGTGGAGAAGAAGGTGGGTGGTGGCATCGGGGAAGGAACAAAGAAAGGGGAAAAATATGGGTCCTTGTTGTAGGGACCAAAAGCAACATTTTGTTTTCTAAATAAAATGCCCTTAAATCCCTTATTACTACTTTCAGTAACATCCATTAGATTAATTATTTTATTTATTTATACTCATATACACATATATATACTTTAACATGATACTTAGTTAAAATATATTAACATTAGTTTTAAACATATTAAAATTATAATTCACCATTCTAAACAATAAATAATATAATCTAGGTCCATTTTATATTTTAAAAATAAAATATTGACTAATATTTTTTGTTATTATTATTATTCTCTTTAAATCACAAAACATTTAAAATTCACCAAATCAATGTAATATGATTATTTAAAAAAAATCAAATTAAATGGTGCTTATATTAATCAGTTATTAAAGTATTTTATTAAATGCTCAATATAACTTCGAAATATTTATTTACCAAAATGCGCCAAAAATAAATTAAAATTAAAAGTAAAAAATTACGGGTGTTAGAGTGTTGTTTCCTAATACTCACAAATATACCTCAATTATGGGATTGTTTTCTGATATTGATAAAGATGCCCCTTTCGCGGGGTTGTTATCTCATATTAAAAAATATACCCTATTACGGGGTTGTTTTTTGATACTCACAAATATACCCCTTTTACGGGGTTGTTTTCTCATAATTACAAATATACCTCTCTTACGGGGTTACTTTTTTATATTTACAAATACATCCCTCGTACGAGGTTGTTTTCTCATATTCACAAATATACCCCTCTCATAGGGCTGTTTTCTTATATTGACAAATACACCCCTTTTACTGGGTGATTCTATCAGAGTCACAAATATAGTACTCTTACAGGATTGATGTCTCAAATTCATAAATATACCTTTTATGGCGTTCTCCTTCATATTCACTAATATATCCCTCTTAAGTGATTGTTTTCTCATATTTACTAATATACCCCTCTTACGGGGTTATTTTCTTATATTCACAAAAATACCTCTCTTACTAGGTTGTTTTCAAATATTGATAAATATACCCTTCTTACTGGGTTGTCTTCTCATATTAAAAAATATACCTATAATATGGGGTTATTTTTCCATACTCTAAAATATACCCCTCTTACGGCGTTGTTTTCTCAAACTCACAAATATACGCCTCTTACGGGGTTATATTCTAATATTGATAAATATACCCCTTTCGCGGAGTTATTTTCTCAATTTAAGAGATAAACCCCTTTTATGGGATTGTTCTATCTTACTCACAAATATACCACTCTTACGGGGTTCTTTTCTAATATTCATAAATATACCTCACTTATGGGATTGACTCCTCATATTCATAAATATACCCCTTTTACGGTGTTGTCTACTAATACTCATACTACACCTTAATTACGGGGTTATTTTCTGATATTGACAAATATGCCCCTCTTATGGGGTTGTTATCTCACATTAAAAATTATACCCCTATTATGGGGTTATTTTCTCATACTCACAAATATACCCCTTTAATGGGATTGTTTTCTCATATTCACAAATATACCACTATTATGGGATGTTTTCTCATACTCACAAATATACCTTTTTTACAGGGTTATTTTCTCATAATCACAAATATACCCCTCTTACGGGGTTATTTTCCCATATTCATGAATTTCCCCTCTTACAGAGTTGTTTTCTTATATTCACAAATATACCCCTCTTACGGGGTTTTTTTGATAAATATACTCCTTTTATGGGGTTATTCTATCACTCACAAATATGCCCCTCTTACAGGGTTGATATCTCATATTCATAAATATATCCCTTTTACGGCATTGTCTCCTCATATTTACTAATATACACCTCTTACGGGGTTGTTTTCTCATATTCACTAATGTACCCCTCTTATGAGGTTGTTTTCTCATATTCACAAAAATACCCCTCATACGGGGTTATTTTCTCATATTCACAAATATACCCCTCTTGCGGGGTTGCTTTCTTATATTGACAAATACACTCCTTTTACGGGGTTGTTCAATCATACTCACAATTATACCACTCTTACAGGGTTATTCTCTAATATTCAAAAATATACCCCTCTTACGGGGTTGACTTGTCAGATACATAAATATACCCTTTTTACGTCGTTGTTGCCTAATACTCACAAAAATACCCCAATTATGAGGTTGTTTTCTGATATTGATAAATATACCCCACTTACGGGGTTGTTATCTCATATTAAAATATATACCCTATTATAGAGTTATTTTCTCATACTTACAAATATACCCTTTCTATGGAAATATTTTCTCATAATCACAAATATACCCCTCTTACGGGTTTATTTTCTCAAATTCAAAAATATACCCCTCTTTGTCTTCTTATATTCACAAATGCACCCCTCGTACAGGATTGTTCTATCATACTCACAAATATACGCCTCTTATGGGGTTGTTTTCTAATATTCATAAATATACCACTCTTACGGGGTTAACTTCTCATATTGATAAATATACCCCTCTTACAGAGTTATTTTATAATATTAATAAATATATATCCCGATTTATGGTATTTTTTCTAATACTCACAAATATACGTGATGTGTGCTACTTATGTTAGCTAGAATCTAAGGCAGTGTACCTATCGATGCAGTCTAGCACTAATGGCAAGTATCAAGGTCGTATTCCTCGGGAAAGCGAAAGCCCATAGTTACTTCTTTGTTCTTTGTTATATTAACCTAAAATAGATGGTGAATAATTTCTAAACTAACTATTAACTACAAGCTAAGTTCTAAGGGAGATGCAGGAGTAATTGATAAATGAAATAATCAAGACAATAACACAAACCCAAAGGGAATCTAAACTAGTTGGCAACCAAACAAAAGATAAAGGATCGGTGAGTCTAATTATACTACCCGTGAACGAATTCTTAACCGAATTCGGTTTCTCTCTCGAGATAACCAAATTCCTAAACCTAATAACCTAAAGTTGGAATCTCTTCCTAACAATTGATTCTTAAATTAGCATTAAGCTTTAATCCGCCTCTATTAAGCTTTGTTAATTCTTAATCCGGCTAGTTAATTATCCTTATCTCTAAGCGATTATTAACCAGTTCTTGCTATTCAAAATTCCAATTACCAAACGGATTTCTCAATCTTATAAAGCAATCTAAACATCACAATTCACAACGTCTCATGAATAATGCATTATCTTATTAATACTGAAAACAAGAAGAATAAAAAATTAACCCAAACAATCCAACAATATAATATCAAGCCAACATAGTAAAGAAATCCCAATGGATTAAATCAGTCTAGCTAAACATATTCATGTTTAAAACAATCTAGGAAATCAATTACAATGAAAGAATAATGAAAATAAAACATGTACACCCTTTTCTCTCGAATTGGATGAACAGCTCCAAATTTGGATCTACACTTTGATTAATCTCCCAAACTGCCTCTTGAATTGCTCCACTACTGTTTTGCACTCGGAACCTTGCGATTCTGGGATTCTTACTCCCCATGACTCTCTCTCGACTCAATCATGCGTGAACCGATCGCCAGTGGCTCTATATCACTCCTTCCCCCTCCCTTTTTCTCTAAGAAAAGTTCATTTTTCTTATATATTTAACTTAGCACGGCCGGGGTCAAGGCCGTGTTGAAACTGTGGATCTCACCAAGTATGGTTTCACCACGGCCGTGTTGCTACCTGTGTTGGCCACCACGGGCCGTGTTGATCCCCGTGTTGGCCACCACGGGCCATGCTGAAGGCCATGGTGGCTACGAAAACCGTGCCCAAAGTGCCAATTTCAAGAATCAAAGCCAATGGTTGAGCATGACCATAGTCCAGGTCGTGCTCAATGTATGCATTGCGGGCTCTTGTCCGATCTTGATGAATTCTCATTCGTTTCCGCACGTATTGATCTATAATTGCTTAAACACCGATGACGGTCCTATAAATGTTCGTGAAATGCAAAAGAACACAAAACACAGGGTGATCTAGGAATAAAAGCACAATAATTGCTAAGAACATACGCAATAATATGCAAGCAAATATGTGTAAAACTATGCTCATCAAATTACCCCACACTTAAGCTATTGCTTGTCCTCAAGCAATTAACAACTCACCCCATAAAACTACAGTTAGCAATTCCTTACAGTTTATGCCCCTAGTCCACAACAGATAGTATTCAACACATCTCAAAGGATACTCAATCATAAATCAAATTGCAAATCATTAACAAAGAATGGAAATAATATTAATGCATGACTAATTGAAATGACAACTCAACACAAACATCATGAATCAATGCCTCACAGGGATCACTCAAGTCGCTCAAAGTGTATATTAGGTGAATAATAAATCCCTCAAAGCAAATGCACAAGACCCGCTCACCATAAGCTTGCTCATAAATCATATCTTCGCTACTGTGAATAAGTAAATACCAAAACCAAAGGGTCTTTACCAAGGTTATAATAGGGCTAAGGTAAAGGTACGAAGATTTGGACAGAAGTGTGAAAATGCTGGAATTCATGCGATAAACAATAGTATATGCTCAAAGGATTAAATGCCTAAGATCACAAAAAGAATCATTCACTAAAATCCCTACTTCATAGAATAACGCTCGCAAATGCTCTAAATCCAATAAAGAGATAAATAATTAAAGAATTTTGTTTATTATATTTTTTTTCTTCTTCTTCTTTTTTTCTTTTTTCTTTTTCTCTTTTTTTCCTTTTTTTTTAATAATGAACTAGCAGCTTATTAGCGACCGCTGCATACAACTCGAATAAACATAAAGAATAACAAATACAAATTGGATCAAAGGGAGCATTTAAAACATTAAAAAGATTTAGTGAATTTACCAACATAGCAACTGGCATTTTAATCCCACATAAAGTTGAACAAATCACAGAAAGAAATTCCAGCATAAGGGTAAAGGAAAGATAAATGTAAAGAATGGTATAATTGAAGTGTATAGGTATAGATTATGAAGAAAAGGTTAAGGCTCAAAAACTGGCTAACTAATGGAAACATAAGGTGATAGGCTTTTGGTCAAATGTGGTGAATCCTAAATCGCCCAAATCATCTCATGGTATTCACAATATTCATGTAACTTCAACACGCATTACAAAGCAAGTTCTAGAAGCAAAGTTAAGTACAATGCACACTCAAACAAGAAATATAAAGAGCATAAGTATAATGAATGCTCAACTGGCTCAAAATCTCACTTTCAGGTGTGGTATTAGGTGCAGCTGGTTCGCAACATCATTAATTGAATCATTACATAAGAAAAACACATGCATATGATATTATCAACGTTCTAAGTTAAAATTCGACAATTCGAAAAATAATTAAATAACACCGGTTTAACCCGGCAGGGTTGATGTGTAAAACACCATAAATTGTTTTCTAAGGACAATAAACAACAAAGAAAAGTAACTACAATTCTATAAATCAAGTCATCAATCAGCTCCAAAATAGCATACTCAAGTGCATAAAAACAGTGTCCTAACATCCCCTAAAAATACACAACACCTAGCCATAGCAATTTCAGATATATTAAAAATCCATATGAGAGATTAAGGTTTACCCATAAGTACCCCAAACTTGAAGAACACACTGTCCTCAGTGTAAAATGTTATGGATACCCCGCATGGAATGCTCAACTAAGAGAACAAAGGCAGTACAATCCAAGTGCATGACATGTATGAAAAATAAAGTAAATAAATGCAGAAAAATAAAAGATCTAGGGGATCGCCTGATCATCCATCGAGGCTAATGTTGTGGAAATTCGGTGCCTCCTCAGAGAATCAAAATAATAAAATAAAGAAATAAAATCGAAACTGAAAATATGAAAACTAAAACTAATAAAATGTTTCAAAACAAAAGGTTAAAAATTAGAAATTAAAGATAAAAATTGTGGTTCCTCCCAAAAGCGCTTCTTTTTTATGTGATGAGTCTTCTTAGCTGGACTCATGGTGAAAAGCAAACGGTGGGGATTGATGACCATCCATCCTTCTTCCAAGCAAATGGCTTCAAGTATCCCCTTAGAGGGATAGTCGTCAATGTCCTCTTCCCGACTATCAAGCAAGCTGCCAGTATAATGGGCAAGACTCGCTCCTCGTATAATTGCATGTAGTCATGATGCCCTAGGGGCTCTTCCAATTTGAAAGCTGAAGTTTCACCAATTGGAAGGATCTACGGTTGGGCAATTTCTTCAGGAACATTGATGGTTTTCTCTAGTCCTTGGCTTGGTTCACTTGCTAGAAGAAACTCGAGCTCCTCCAAGACTTCCTCATTGGATAACTCGTGCTCATCAACTCAAGGTGAAGAGTTAGTGTCAAAGGAGCTTATGACGAGGTTTATTGCAAGTCTTGAGGATAGATTACAACAAACAGAGAGGATACTTGAAGATCAACAAGCCTCGATTAACAATATAGAGCATCAAGTAGGCTTAATCTTCAAGTTACTAGCTGAAGAGCAATTGGGAACTACATCAAACGCTACTGAATCCGAGGAGCATTTGAGCGCCTTCACTTTGCGTTCAAGTGAGAATTTTTCTGGTTTATCTACTATGTTTGACGATGATGCTTCTGTGCAGGATGATTTCTTGAACATGGAGATGGAACCAGAAAAGGAAGAGGCGAACATGATTCCTTTGAAAGACTATCAACAAGAACGTACAGTTGATGATGCTGAGTTGCAGTTAGAGAAATTTTTGGTGGATTTTTTACAAGTCCCTTCGTCTCATGAATAATGCATTATCTTATTAATACTAAAAACAAGAAGAATACAAAATTAACCCAAACAATCCAACAATATAATATCAAGCCAACATAGTAAAGAAATCCCAATGGATTAAATCAGTCTAGCTAAACATGTTCATGTTTAAAACAATCTAGGAAATCAATTACAATGAAAGAATAATGAAAATAAAACATGTACACCGTTTTCTCTCGAATTGGATGAACAGCTCCAAATTTGGATCTACACTTTGATTAATCTCCCAAACTGCCTCTTGAATTGCTCCACTACTGTTTTGCACTCGGAACCTTGCGATTCTGGGATTCTTACTCCCCGCAACTCTCTCTCGCACTCAATACTGTGCAGAAACTGAACCAGCCACCAGGGCTCTATGTCACTCCTTCCCCCTCCCTTTTTCTCTAAGAAAAATTCATTTTTCTTATATCTTTAACTCAGCACGGCCGTGGTAAAGGCCGTGCTAAAACTGTGGATCTCACCAAGTAGGGTTTCACCACGGCCGTGTTGCTACCCGTGTTGGCCACCACGGGCCGTGTTGATCCCCGTGTTGGCCACCACGGGCCGTGCTGAAGGTCGTGGTGGCTACAAAAATCGTGCCCAAAGTGCCAATTTCAAGAATCAAAGCCAATGGTTGAGCACGGCCAAAGTCCAGGGCGTGCTCAATGTATGCATTGCGGGCTCTTGTCCGATCTTGATGAATTCTCGTCCGTTTCTGCAAGTATTCATCTATAATTGCTTAAACACCGATGACGGTCCTATAAATGTTCCTAAAATGCAAAAGAACACAAAACACGGGTGATCTGGGAATAAAAGCACAATAATTGCTAAGAACATACGCAATAATATGCAAGCAAATATGTGTAAAACTATGCTCAATCAATACCCCACTTACGTGGTAGTTTTCTTATATTCACAAATATACCCCTCTTACGTTGTTGTTTTGTCATTTTAAGAATTATACCCTTATTACGGGGTTATTTTCACATACTCAAATATATACTCCTCTTACGACGTTGACTTCTCATATTCACAAATATATCCCCTTTATAGGGTTGTTGCCTCATACTCACAAATATACCCCACTTACGGGGTTGTTTTCTTATATTGGCAAAATATACCCCTTTTACGAGGTTATTTTATCATATTAAAAAATGCACCCCTTTTATGGGGTTGTTTTCTCATACTCACAAATATACCCCTCTTACGAAGTTATTTTCTTATATTGACAAATATACCCTTCTTACGGGGTTGTTTTCTTGTATTAAAAAATATATCCCTATAATGGAGTTATTTTCTCATACAAAAAAAGAAACCCCTCTCACGGGGTTGTTTTCTCATATTCACAAATATACCCTTCTTATGATGTTGTTTTCTCATATTCATAAATATACCCCTCTTACGGGGTTGTCTTTTCAGATTAAAAAATATACCCCATTTACATAGTTGTTTTCTCATACTCACAAATATATGTTTTCTCATATTCACAAATATACGCCTCTTACAAGGTTGATTTTTATATTCACAAATTCACCTCTTTTATGGTGTTGTTTCCTCAACAATCACAAATATACTGCACTTACGGGGTTATTCTGTTATATTAGCAAATATACCCCTCTTACGAGGTTGTTTTCTCATATTAAGAAATATACCTCTATTATGGGCTTATTTTCTCATACTAAAAAATATAGTATTCTTACGGGGTTGATTTCTAATATTCATAAATATACCTCTTTTACGGGGTTGTTGCCTCATACTACTAATATATCTCACATATAGGGTTATATTCTTATATTGACAAATATACCCATCTTACGAGGTTGTTTTCTAATATTGAAAAATGTGCCCCTTTTATGGGGTTTTTTTCTCATACTCACAAATGTACTCCTCTTATGGGATTGTTTTCTTATATTGATAAATGTACCCCTCTTACGAGGTTTTTTTCTCATATTCATAAATATATCCTTCTACGGGATTGTTTTCTCATATTTACAGATATACCCCTCCTACGGGGTTATTTTCTCATATTAAAAATATATCCCTATCATGGAGTTATTTTCTCATACTCAAGAACTCTTACGGGGTTGATTTTACATATTAAAAAATGTACCCATTTTACGGGGTTGTTTTCGCATATTCATAAATATACCCCTCTTACAGTCTTATTTTGTAATATTGACAAATATACCCCTCTTACGAGGTTGTTTTTCATATAAAAAATATACCCCTTTTATGCATTTTTTTTATACTCATAAATATACCACTCTTACAAGGTTGTTTTCTTATATTCACAAATATACCCCGCCTATATGGTTATTTTTCTTATATTCATAAATATACCGCTCACACGGGGTTGACTTCTGATATGAAAAAATATATCCCTTTTATGGGGTTATTTTCTCATGCTCCCAAATATACCCCTCTTACGTGGTTGTTTTCTCATATTGACAAATATACCTTTCTTACGGGGTTATTTTTTATATTGACAAATATACCCCTCTTACGAGGTTGTCTTTTCATATTAAAAAACATACCCCTTTTACGGGATTATTGTCTCATACTCACAAATATACCCCACTTTCGGGGTTGTTTTCTTATAATGATAAATATACCCCTCTTACGGGTGTGTTTTCTCATATTCACAAATATACCCCTCTTAGGGGCTTGTTTTCTCATATTCACAAATATACCCCTCTTACGGGCTTGTTTTCTCATATTCAAAAATATACCCCAAAATATACGAGCTTGTTTTCTCATATTAAAAAATATGTCCCTATAATAGGGTTATTTCTCATACTAAAAACTAAACCCCTCTTATGGGTTGTTTTCTCATACTCACAAATATACCGATCTTACAAGTTTGTTTTCTCATATTCACAAATATACCCCTCTTACGGGGTTGTTTTCTCATATGAAAAAATATACTCCATTTATGGGGTTGTTTTTTCATACTAACAAATATAACCTTCTCACGGGGCTGTTTTTTAATTTTTACAAATATACCCCTCTTATGGAGTTGTTTTCTCATATTCACAAATATACCCCTCTTACGAGATTATTTTCTTATATTGACAAATACTCCATTTTTACCGGATTGTTTTATGATATTCACAAATATACCACTCTTACGGGGTTGTTTTGTTATAGTCACAAATATACACCTCATACGGGCTTATTTTCTAATATTAACAAATATACCTCTCTTATGGGTGTGTTTTTAATATTAAAAATATAGCCCTTATACGCGGTTATTTTCTCACTCTCACAAATATACCCCTCTTGCGAGGTTATTTTTAATATTCACAAATATGCCTCTCTTACGGGGTTGTTTTCGTATATTCACAAATATATCCCTCTTACGAGGTTGATTTCTCATATTAGAAAATATATCTCTTTTATGGGGTTATTTTCTCATACTCACAAATATACCACTTTTATGTGGTTGTTTTCTCATATTGATAAATATACCCCTCTTACAGAATTGTTTTCTCATATTCATAAATATACCACTCTTACGGGGTTATTTTCTCATATTCATAAACATAGCCCTTTTACGGAGTTGTTCTGTCATACTCATTGCTATACTTCTCGTAGGGGATTGTTTCTCATACTAAAAAATATACCCCCTATCACTAGGTTGATTGCTCATATTCATAAATATACCCCTTATTTACGAGGTTATTGTCTCATATCCATAACCTATTGTGGGGTTGTTGTCTCATATTAAAAAATATATCCTATTTACGCGATTGTTTTCTTATACTAAAAAATAAACCCCTCTTACGGGGTTGTTTTCTCATATTCATAAATTTACCCTTCTTATGGGGTTATTTTCTCATATTCATAAATGTATCCCTCTTACGGGGTTCTCTTTTCATATTAGAAAATATATCCTGTTTACCCGAATACGTCTCTTACGGGATTGATTTCTCATATTCACAAATATACCACTGTTACAGCATTGTTTCCTCAAACTCACAAATATGTCGCATTTATGGGGTTATTTTGTTATTTTGGCAAATGTACCTGTCTTATGGGGTTGTTTTCTCATATTAAGAAATATATCCCTATTATGGGATTATTTTGTCATACTAAAAAATATACCCCTCTTATGGGGTTGATTTCTCATATTCACAGATATACCCCTTTTACAGCATTGTTTCCTCAAACTCACAAATATGTTGCATTTATGGGGTTATTTTGTTATTTTGGCAAATGTACCTGTCTTATGGGGTTGTTTTCTCATATTAAGAAATATATCCCTATTATGGGATTATTTTGTCATACTAAAAAATATACCCCTCTTATGGGGTTGATTTCTCATATTCACAGATATACCCCTTTTACGGTGTTTATTTCCTCAAGCTCACAAATATACCCCTCTTACAGGGTTGTTTTCTTATATTGATAAATATACTCCAATTACGCGGTTGTTTCTCATATTAAAAAATATATCCCTATAATGGGATTATTTTCACATATTCAAAAATAAACCCCTCCTATGGGGTTATTTTGTTATATTCATAAATATACCCTTCTTACGGGCTTGTTTTCTCATATCTACAAATATACCTCTTTTACGGAATTATCTTTTCATACTAAAAAATAAACACCTCTTAAGGGGGTGTTTTCTTATATTCACAAATATACCATTCTTATATGTATTGTTTTCTCATGTTCACAAATATACTCCTCTAACGGTGTTGTTTCCTCACATAAAAAAACCCATTTACGCGGTTGTTTCCTAATACTCACAAATTTACAACACTTACGAGGTTATTTACTTATATTGAAAAATACTCTCCTCTTATAGGATTATTTTCTCATATTAAAAAATTTGCCCTATTATGGGATTATTTTCTCATTCTAAAAATATACCCCTCTTACGGAGTTGATTTCTGATATTCACAAATATACCACTTTTTTACGGTGTTATTGTCTTATACTCACAAATATACCATAATTACGGGGTTGTTTTCTTATATTGATGAACTCTTACGAGCTTGTTTTCTCATGCTAAAAAATATACCCTTTTTATGGGGTTGTTTTCTCATACTCACAAATATACCCCTCTTACGGGATTGTTCTCTAATATTCATAGATATACCCCTTACGGGATTTTTTATATATTGATAAATGTACACCTCTTACGGGGTTGTTCTCTCATATTAAAAAATATACTCCTTTTATGGTGTTGTTTTCTCAAACTTATAAATATATCCCTCCTACAGGGTTGTTTTCTCATATTCATAAATGCACCCCTCTTACGAGGTTGTTCTGTCATACTCATAAATATAACCCTCTTATGGGGTTGTTTTCTAATATTCATAAATATAACCCACTTACGGGATTGTTTTCTCACATTCATAAATATACGACTCTTACGAGATTGTTATGTAGTATTCACAAATATGCCATACTTACGGGGTTGTTTTCTTATATTAACAAATATACCACTCTTATGGGGTTGTTTTCTCATAGTAAAACTTATGCCCTTTTTATGGGTTTATTTTCTTACACTCAGAAATATACTCCTCTTGCGGGGTTATTTTCTAATATTTACAAATATACCCCTCTTATGAGGTTATTTTCTCCTCTTCACAAATATACCCCTCTTAAGGAGTTATTTTCTTATATTGACAAATCCCCCACTTTTACGGGGTTATTTTCTTTCACAAATATTTCTCTCTTACGGGGTTGTTTTGTTATATTTATAAATATACCCTTCTTACGGGTTTATTTTATGATATTGACAAATATACTTTTGTTACGGGGGTAGTTTCTAATATTAAATAACGTACCCCTTTTACGCGGTTGTTTTCTCATGCTCACAAATATAGCCTTTTATGGGGTTGATTTCTCATATTCACAAATATACCCTTTTTACGGCGTTTATCTCCTCAAACCCAGAAATATACCCCACTTACGAGGTTCTTTTATTATATTGGCAAATATATGACTCTTACGTGATTGTTTTCTCATATTAAAAAAATATACCCCTTTATGGTATTATTTTCTCATATTTACAAATATGCCCTCTTACGGGCTTGTTTTCTAATATTGACAAATATACCCCTCTTACGGGGTTGTTTTTCATATAAAAAAATATACCCCTTTTACGCGGTTATTTTCTTATATTGACAAATATACCCCTCATACAGGGTTGTTTTCTTATATTCATAAATATACCCCTCTTACATGGTTGTTTTTCTTATATTCATAAACATACCCCCCATACGGGGTTGATTTCTCATGTAAGGTTATTTTCTCATGTTCTCAAATATACCCCTCTTACGTGGTTGTTTTCTCATATTGACAAATATACCCCTCTTACGGGATTGTTTTCTCATATTCACAAATATACCATTCTTACGGGGTTGTTTTTTCATGTTCACAAACATAGCCCTTTTCTGGGGTTGTTTTGTCATACTCATAACTATACCCCTCGTAGGAGATTGTTTTCTCGTAACTAAATAATATACCCCTCTCACGGTGCTAATTTCTCATATTCACAAATATACCTCTTTTACGAGGTTGTTGTCTCATATTAAAAAATATATCATAATTACGCGATTGTCTCCTCAAACTAAAAATTAAACCCCTCTTACGAGGTTGTTTCCTCATATTCATAAATTTACCATTTTCACGGGGTTAATTTCTCACACTCACGAATATACCCCTCTTACATAGTTATTTTCTCATATTAACAAATATATGCCTCTTACGGGGTTGATTTCTCATATTAAAAAATATACCACTTTTACAGCATTGATTCCTCAAACTCACAAATATGTCATAGTAACGGGGTTGTTTTATTATTTTGGCAAATGTACCCGTCTTATGGTGTTGTTTTCTCATATTAAGAAATAGACCCCCTATTATAGGATTGTTTTTTCAGACTAAAAAAATATACCCCTCTTACGGGGTCAATTTCTAATATTCACAAATATAGCCCTTTTACGGGATTATTGTCTTATACTCACATATATACCCCACTTACGACATTATTTTCTTTTATTGACAAATATACCCCTCTTATGGGGTCATTTTCTCATATTCACAAATATACCCCTCCTAGGAGCTTGTTTTCTCGTATTCATAAATATACCTCTCTTACGGGCTTATTTTCTCATATTCACAAATATACCCATCTTACGGGCTTGTTTTCTCATATTCACAAATATACCCCGAAATATACGCGATTGTTTTCTCATATTAAAGAATATATCCCTATAATGGGTTTAGTTTTTCATACTAAAAAATAAATCCCTCTTATGAGGTTGTTTTCACATGTTCACAAATATATCCATCTTACAGGCTTGTTTTTTCATATTCACAAATATACCCCTCTTACTAGGTTGTTTTCTCATATTAAAAATTATACCCCATTTATGGGTTTGTTTTCTCATATTCACAAATATAACCCTCTCACGGGGTTGTTTTCTAATACTTACAAATATAGCCCTCTTACGGGGTTGTTTTCGCATAGTCACAAATATACCCCTTTTACGGGGTTGTTTTCTTATATTGACAAATACCCCACTTTTACGGGATTTTTTTCTGATATTCACAAATATACCACTCTTACGAGGTTGTTTTATTATAGTCACAAATATATCACTCATACAGGCTTATTTTCTAACATTCACAAATATACCTCTCCTACGAGGTGTTTTTAATATTAAAAAATATAGCCTTTATACGCGGTTGTTTTCTCACTCTCACAAATATACCCCTCTTATGGGGTTATTTTTAATATTCACAAATATACCCATTTTATAAGGTTGTTTTCTTATATTCACAAATATGCCCCTCATACGGTGTTGATTTCTGATATTAAAAAATATATCCCTTTTATGGGGTTATCTTCTCATACTTACAAATGTACCACTCTTATGTGGTTATTTTCTCATATTGATAAATATACCCCTCTTACGGGATTGTTTTCTCATATTCACAAATGTACCCCTCTTACGGGGTTGTTTTCTGATATTCACAAACATAGCCCCTTTACGGGGTTGTTCTGTCATACTCATTACTATAACCCTCGTAGGGGATTGTTTTCTCACACTAAAAAATATATCTCTCTCATTTGGTTGATTTCTTATATTCACAAATATACCCCTTTTACGGGGTTATTGTCTCATATTCACAACCTCTTGCGGGGTTGTTGTCTCATATTAAAAAATATATCCTATTTACGCGATTGTTTTCTTATACTAAAAAATAAACCCCTCTTATGGAGTTGTTATCTCATATTCACAAATTTACCCTTCTTACGGGGTTGTTTTCTCCTATTCACAAATGTACCCCTCTATTGGGGTTCTTTTTTCATATTAAAAAATATACAATGTTTATGCAATTATTTTCTCATACTCACAAATATACCCCTCTTACCAAGTTATTTTTTCATTCTAAAAAATATACCACTCTTATGGAGTTGATTTCTGATATTCACAAATATACCACTTTTTTATGGTGTTGTTGCCTCATACTCACAAATATACCGCAATTACGGGGTTGTTTTCTTATATTGATGAATATACCACTCTTATGTGGTTGTGTTTCTCATGCTAAAAAATATACCCCCTTTTATGAGGTTGGTTTCTCATACTCACAAATATACCCCTCTTACGGTGTTATTTTCTAATATTCACAAATATACCCCTTACAGGATTATATTGATAAATATACACCTCTTATGGGGTTGTTCTCTCATATTAAAAAATATACTCCTTTTATAGGGTTGTTTTCTCATACTTACAAATATACCCCTCTTACGGGGTTGTTTTCTCATATTCATAAATGCACCCCTCTTACAGAGTTGTTCTATCATACTCATAAATATAACCCTTTTACAGGGTTGTTTTATAATATTGACAAATATAACCTACTTACTGGGTTATTTTCTCATATTCATAAATATACCACTCTTACGTCATTGTTTTCTAATATTCACAAATATAAGATACTTACGGGGTTACTTTCTTATATTGACAAATATACCCCTCTTACGGGGTTGTTTTCTTATAGTAAAAATTATGCCCCTTTTATGGGTTTATTTTCTCACACTCAGAAATATACCCCTCTTATGGGGTTATTTTCTAATATTTACAAATATACACCTCTTACGGGGCTGTTTTCTCCTATTCATAAAATATACCCCTCTTATGGGGTTGTTTTCTTATATTGACAATACCTCATGTTTACGGGGTTGTTTTCTAATATTTACAAATAGACCTCTCTTATGGGGTTCTTTTGTCATACTTATAAATATACCCCTCTTACGGGGTCATTTTCTAATATTGATAAATATACCTCTATTACGGGTTTATTTTCTAATATTAAATAATATACCCCTTTTACGCGATTATTTTTTCATGCTCACAAATATACCCCTTTTCCGAGGTTGTTTTCTCATATTCACGAATATATACCTCTTACGGGGTTGATTTCTCATATTCACAAATATACCCTTTTACAGTGTTTATTTCCTCAAACTCACAAATATACCCCAATTACGAGGTTGTTTAATTATATTGACAAATATATGCCTCGAACGTGATTATTTTCTCATATTAAATATATACCCCTTTTACGGTATTATTTTCTCATATTTACAAATATTCCCCTCTTATGGGGTTGTTTTCTAATATTTACAAACATACCCCTCTTACGGGGTTGTTTTACATATAAAAAAATATACCCCTTTTACGCAGTTATTTTTTATACTCACAAATACATCCCTCTTACATGGTTATTTTTCTTATATTCACAAATATACCCCTCTTACATGGTTGTTTTTCTTATATTCACAAATATAGCCCTCATACAAGGTTAATTTCTTATATTAAACAATATATCCCTTTTATGGGGTTATTTTGTCATGTCTCAAATATACCCCTCTTACTTGATCGTTTTCTCATATTGACAAATATACTATCATGCTCTTAAATATACCCCTCTTACGTGGTTGTTTTCTTATATTGACAAATATACCCCTCTTATGGGGTTGTTTTCTCAGATTCATAAATAAACCCCTTTTACAGGGTTATTTTTTCATATTCACAAACATAGCCCTTTTACGGAGTTGTTCTGTCATACTCATAACTATACCCCTCGTAGGAGATTGTTTTCTCATACTAAAAAATATATCCCTCTCACGGTGCTGATTTCTTATATTTACAAATATACCCTTTTACGATGTTGTCTCCTATTCACAACCTCTTGCGGAGTTGTTGTCTCATATTAAAAAATATATTATATTTACGTGATTGTCTTCTCATACTAAAAAATAAACCTCTCTTATAGGATTGTTTTCTCATTTTTACAAATTTACCATTTTTACGGGGTTAATTTCTCATATTCACAAATGTACCCCTCTTACGGGGTTCTTTTTTCATATTAAAAAATATACTTTGTTTACGCGATTGTTTTCCCATACTCATAAATATACCCCACTTAACAAGTTGTTTTCTCATATTAACAAATATACGCCTCTTACGGTTTTAATTTCTCATATTCACAAATATACCACTTTACAACATTGATTCCTCAAACTCACAAATATGCCACAGTCACGTGGTTGTTTTGCTATTTTGGTAAATGTACTCGTTTTATGGGGTTGTTTTCTCATATTAAGAAATATACCCCTATCGTGGGATTATTTTTTCACACTCAACAATATACCTCTCGTACGGGGTTGATTTCTTATATTCACAAATATAACCCTTTTACGATGTTTATTTCCTCAAAGTCACAAATATACCCCTCTTACGGAGTTATTTTCTTATATTAACAAATATACTCCAATTACGGGATTATTTTCTCATATTAAAAGATATATCCCTGTAGTGGGATTATTTTCTCATACTCAGAAATAAACCCCTCCTACGGGATTGTTTTGTCATATTCATAAATATACCTTTCTTACGGGCTTGCTTTCACATATTCACAAATATACCTCTCTTACGAGATTGTTATCTCATAATAAAAAATAAACACGTCTTAAGGGGTTGTTTTTTCATATTCACAAATATACCCCTCTAACTGGGTTGTTTCCTCATATAAGAAAATATACTCTATTTACGTGGTTGTTTCCTAATACTCACAAATATACCCTACTTACGAGGTCGTTTACTTATATTGAAAAATACACTCCTATTACGGGGTTGTTTTCTCATATTAAAATATTTACCCCTATTATGGGGTTATTTTCTCATTCTAAAATATATAGCCCTCTTACGGAGTTGATTTCTAAAATATACCACTTTTTTACCGTGTTGTTGCCTCATACTCACAAATATACCCCAATTACGGGGTTGTTTTCTTATATTGATGAATATACCCCTCTTATGGGGTTGTTTTCTCATACTTAAAAATATACCACTTTTATGGGGTTGTTTTCTTATACTCACAAATATACCCCTCTTACGGGGTTGTTTTCTAATGCTCAAAGATATACCCCTTACGGGATTGTTTTCTTATATTGATAAATATACACCTCTTACGGGGTTGTTCTCTCATATTAAAAAATATACTCCTTGTATGGTGTTGTTTTCTCATACTTACAAATATACCCCTCTTACGGGGTTGTTTTCTCATATTCACAAATATACCACTCTTACGAGATTTTTTTTCTAATATTCACAAATATACGATACTTACGGGGTTGTTTTCTTATATTAACAAATATACCCCTCTTACGGGGTTGTTTTCTCATAGTAAAATTTATGCATCTTTTTTGGGTTTGTGATACGAACTAAACTAGCTCAACAAATCCTACAATAACAAGGAGTGTTGATGATGCAAATCCTAATAGCACAAGGAATTCTAATCAAATAAGGACTCTTGATGCAATTAGGAATCCTTGTCCTGCAAGGAGTCCTGATGATATTAGGAGTTCAAGCAACGAAATGAATCCTAATTCAACTAGGAGTCATAGTTTGATTGAAATTGCAAGTCAATGAGCTTAACCAAGACATTTGGGCTAAGGACACATCAACGCTTGAAGAATTGGATTTAAGTTCAAGGCTCATTAATCTATTTTAGTTTATTGGGCTTAAATGAATCTAATTGGGTTAAAAAGACCAAAGAAGCTGAATTGGAGCATATGAAGACTTTGGGCCTAACTTGGCTTATGTTATGAGGCCCATCTATATGACTTATGTAAATTAGGGTTTTATGGCTTATTTTGGGCGGCCACACATGTATTTTAACCTAGTTAAGACTTTATTTAAGTTATCTCTTTTAGTTAGGAAGGTTATCTTTATCCTAGATTAGATGTAAATCCTTATTAGTTAAGTAAGAGTTCTATTCTTACTAAGACTTTGGATTTATCTTTAAGACATGTTAAATTCGTATGCCTTTGGCAGATTATGATTAATTAAAGTTTTTACTTCCTTTCAAGCCAAAATTTCTTGTATCTTGTGTTCTTGTTTAAATGCAAAACTTACTTATCAAGAAATTGATCTATCCTTTTGGTGTACTTAGGATTGGGGTTTAAGGGACTTAGTTTTTTCCTTAGTTTTTTCCTTACTTAACAAATACATCCCTTTTATAGGGTTGTTCTATCGTACTCACAAATATAACCCTCTTACACAGTTATTTTCCAATATTCACAAATATACCCTTCTTACGGGGTTGATTTCTCATATTCATAAATATATCAGTTTATGGCGTTGTTTCCTCATACTCAAAAAATACCCCACGTACGGGGTTGTTTTATTATATTGACAAATATACCCCTCTTATTAGGTTGTTTTCTCATATTAAAAATATAGCCCTATTATGGGGTTATTTTCACATATTAAACCATATACCCATATTACGGGGTTGTTTTCTCATATTCACAAATATACCTTTGCTATCGGGTGGTTTTCTCATATTCACAAATATACCCCTGTTACAGGATTATTTTGTCTTATTAAAAAGATACCCCTCGTACGATGTTGTTTTCGTATATTCACAAATATACCCCTCTTACGGGGTTGATTTCTCATATTCACAAATATACTCCTCTTACGGAGTCGTTTTCTAATGTTTAAAAATATACTATTCTTATAGGGTTATTTTATGATATTAAAAATATACCCCTTTTATGCGGTTATTTTCTCGTAATCACAAATACACCCCTCTTACGGGATTATTTTGTCACATTCACAAATATACCTCTCTTACGGGGTTGATTTCTCATACTCAGACGTTTACACCTCTTACGGCGTTGTTACCTCATATTCATAAATATACCCCTCTAACAGATTGCTTTTCTTATATTCACAAATGTACCCCTCTAACGGGTTGTTTTCTTATATAAAAAAAATCTCTATAATGGGATTATTTTTTCATACTCCGAAATAAACCCCTTTTATATGGTTCTTTTCTCATGTTCACAAATATGCTCTTTTTACGGTGTTGATTTCTCATATTGACAAATATACCCCTCTTACGGAGTCGTTTTCTAATACTTAAAAATATACAGTTCTTACGGGGTTATTCTTTGATATTAAAAATATACCCTTTTACACATTTGTTTTCTCATAATCACAAATACACCCCTCTTACAGCATTGTTTTATTATATCAACAAATATACCCCTCTTACGGGGTTGATTTCTCGTACTAGGAAATGTATCCCTCTTACAGCGTTGTTATCTCATATTCACAAATATACCCCTCTAACGGGTTGTTTTTCTCATATTTATAGATATTCCCTTCTGATGGGGTTATTTTCTTATATTGACAAATACAGACCTTTTACGGCATTGTTTCCTAAAAATACATAAATATACCTCATTTACGGGGTTATTATGTTATATTGACAAATATATCGCTCTTATAGGGTTATTTTCTCAGATTATAAAATACGCCCCTTTTATGCGGTTGTTATCTCATACTCGCAAATATATCCCTCTTACGGGGTTGTTTTCTCTATAATGGGATTATTTTCTCCTACTAAAAAATAAACCCCTACTATAGGGTTGTTTTCTCATGTTCACAAATACACCCTTTTTACGGGCTCTTTTCTCTTATTACAAATATACCCCTTTTACGATGTTGTTTTCTCATATTAAAAGATATACGCCTTTTACAGGGTTGTTTTATCATACTCACAAATGCACCCTCTTACGGGTTGTTTTCTCATTTTCATAAATATACCCCTTACTCTATTGATTTCTCATATTCACAAACATGCCATTTTTACGGTGTTGTTTCCTCCAACTCACAAATATACCCTACTTACGAACTTGTTCTCTTATATTGGTAAATATACCCTTCTTATAAGGTTGTCTTCTCATTTTAAAAAATATATCCCTGTTGTCTGGTTGGTATCTCATACTCTCAAATATATCCCTCTTACGGGGTTATTTTCTCTATAATATGATTATTTTCTCCTACTAAAAAATAAACCCCTATTATAGGGTTGTCTTCTCATGTTCACAAATATACCCTTTTTACGGGCTCTTTTCTCTTATTACAAATATACCCCTCTTACGATGGTGTTTTCTCATATTAAAAGATATACGCCTTTTACAGGGTTGTTTTATCATATTCACAAATGTACCCCTCTTACGGGGTTGTTTTCTCATTTTCACAAATATACCCTTACTGGATTGATTTCTCATATTCACAAACATGCTCCTTTTACGGTGTTGTTTCCTCATACTCACAAATATACCCCACTTACGAGCTTGTTCTCTTATATTGGCAAATATACACTTCTTATAAGGTTGTCTTCTCATTTTAAAAAATATACCCCTGTTATCTGGTTGTTTTCTCATACTCACAAATATACCCCTTTTACTTGGTTGTTGTCTCATATTCACAAATATACCCCTCTTACGGGGTTGTTTTCTCATATACATAAATATACCCCTCTTACAGTGTTGTTTTTTTATTTTGAAAAACACATCCCTTTTATAGGGTTGTTCTATCATACTCACAAATATACCCCTCTTACGGGGTTATTTTCTAATATTCATAAATATACCTTTCTTACGAGGTTGATTTCTCATATTCATAAATATACCCTTTTCGTGGTGTTGTTTCCTCATACTCACAAATATATCCCACTTACGGGGTTATTTTATTATATTGACAAATATACCCCTCTTATCGGGTTGTTTTCTCATATTAAAAAAATACCCCTATTACAAGGTTATTTTCTCATACTAAAAAATATAGCCGACTTATGGGGTTGCTTTCTCACATTCACAAATATACCTCTCTTATGGGGTTATTTTATGATATTCAGAAATATACCTCTCTTACGGGGTTGTTTTATCTTGTTAAAGAATGTACCCCTCCTACGGAGTTGTTTTCTCATTTTCACAAATATACCCCTCTTACGGGGTTGATTTCATATATTCGTAAATGTATCCCTTTCATGGCATTTTTTACTCATACTAACAAATATGTCTGACTTACGTGGTTGTTTTCTTATATTGATAAATATAACCCTATTACGGGTTTATTTTCTCATATTAAATAAAAAAGATACCACTTACGGGGTTGTTATAAGGTTGTTATCTCATATTAAAAAATATACCCCAGTTATGGGATTGTTTTCTCATACTCACAAATATACCCCTCTTACGGGGTTGTTTTCTCATATTCACATATATATATTACTCTTACAGGGTTATCTCTGATATTCACAAATATACTCCTCTTACAACGTTATTTTCTAGTATTGACAAATATACCCCTCTTATCGAATTGTTTTCACATATTAAAAAATATACCCTTTTCACGCGATTGTTTTCTCATACACACAAATATACCCCTCTTACGGGGTTGTTTTCTCATATTCATAAAAATACCCTACTTACAAGCTTTTTTTCTCATATTCACAAATATACCCCGTTTGCAAGGTTATTTTCTCATATTCACAAATATACCATTCCTATTGGGTTGATTTTTAATATTCCTAAATAATACCCCTTTTACTATATTTATTTCTTAAAAACTCATAAACATACCCCATTTATGGGATTCTTTTCTTATATTGACAAATATACCCCTCTTACAAGGTTGTTTTCTCATATTAAAATATATATACCCCTTTTGTGGGGTGGTTTTCTCATACTCACAAACGTACCCCCCTTACGTGGTTATTTTCTCATATTCATAAATATACCCTCTTATGGGGTTTGTTTTCTTATATTGATAAATGCACCCCTTTTACGGGGTTGTTCTATCATACTCACAAATATAACCCTCTTACGGGGTTATTTTCTAATATTCACAAATGTACCTTCTTGCAGGGTTGATTTCTCATATTCATAAATATACCCCTCTTACAGGGTTATTTTCTCATATTCACAAATATACCCGAGTTTCAGAATTATTTTGTCATACTCACAAATATACTCCCCTTACGAGGTTGTTTTCTAATATTGAAAAATATACCCTTCTTACGGGGTAGATTTCTCATATTCATAAATATATCCCTTTTACAACATTGTTTACACATTCTCAAAAATATATATCTGACTTACACAATTATTTTCTTGTATTGACAAATATACCCCACTTACGGGGTTATTTTCTCATTTTAATAAATATACACTTTTTATGGGGTTGTTTACTCATAGATATACCCCTCTTATGGGGTTGTTTTCTAATATCGATAAATATACCCGTCTTATAGGGTTGTTTTCCCATATTAAAAGATATACACTTGTTATGGGGTTGTTTTCTCATTTTCATAAATATAACCCTCTTATGGGGTGGATTTCTCATATTCATAAATATATCCTTTTTACAGCATTGTTTACCAATACTGACAAATATACCTCTCTTACAAGGTTGTCTTCTCATATTCACAAATATACTCCTCCTACTAGGTTGGTTTTTCATATTCAAACGTATGCCCCTTTTACAATATTTATTTCCTCAAACTCACAAATATATCCCTCTTATGGGGATGTTTTCTTATATTGACAAATGCACCTCTTTTACAGGATTGTTCTACCATACTCACAAATATACCTCTATTATGAGGTTATTTTCTAAAATTTACAAATGTACCCCTCTTACGGGGTTGATTTGTAATGTTCATAAATATACCCCTTTTATGTGTTGGCCTTCTAATACTCATGAATATACCCCTTTTACGGGATTATTTTCTCATATATACAGATATACCCCTCTTACGGGGTTATTTTCTTATATTCACAAATATACCCCACTTTAGGGGTTGTTCAGTCATACTCACAAATATACCCTCTTACGAGGTTATTTTGTAATATTGACAAGTATACCCCTATTACAGGGTTGTTTTGCTATATTAAAAAATATACCCCTATTATGGAGTTGTTTTCTCCTATTCACAAATATACCCCTTTTACGGGGTGGCTTTCTCATATTCATAAATATATTCCCTTTACGGCATTGTTTACACGTACTCACAAATATACCGCACTTACGAGGTTGTTTTGGTATATTGAAAAATATACCCCTCTTACGTGGTTGATTTCACATATTAAAAAATCAACCCCTTTTATGGGGTTTTTTCTAATACTCACAATTATACCCCTCTTACGAGGTGCATCTTTCATATTCATAAATATATCCTTTTTACGGTGTTGTTTACCCATACTTACAAATATACCTGATTTACGGGATTGTTTTCTTATATTGACAAATATACCTCTGCTATGGTGTTATTTTCTCATATTAAAAAAATACCCTTTTTTAGGGTGGTCTTCTAATACTCACAAATGTACCCCTCTTTTTAGGTTGTTTTCTTATATCCATAAATATACGACACTTACGGGGTTATTTTCTACTACTTACAAAGATACGCCTTTTACGGGGTTGATTTCTCATATTCAAAAATATACATTCTTTACAGCATTATTTCCTCATACTCACAAATGTATTCCACTTATGGGATTGTTTTCTTATACTGACCCACACCTCTTACGTGGTTGTTTTGTCATGTTAAAAATATATCCTTTATAGGGTTGTTTTCTCATACCACTAAATATACTCCTCTTACGTGTTTGATTTCTCATATTCATAAAAATACCCCTTTTACAGTGTTGTTTCGAAATACTTAAAAATATACCACACTTACGGGGTTGTTTTCTGATATTGAATAATATACCCCTCTTACGGGGTTGTTTTTCATATTAAAAAATATACCCCTTTTATGAGATTATTTTTTCATACTAAAAAATATAACCTCTTACAGGGTTGATTTCTCATGTTTACAAACATACCCATTTTACGGGGTTGTTGCCTCATACTCGCAAATATACCCCACTTTTAGAGTTGTTTTCTTATATTGACAAATATACCCCTCTTACGGGGTTGTTTTCTCATATTACAAAATATACTCCTTTTATGGGGTTGTTTTTTCATATCACAAATATATCCCTCTTATGGGGTTGTTTTCTTGTATTAGCAAATATTTCCCTCTTATGGGGTTGTTTTCTCATATAAAAAAATTCCTATAATTAGATTATTTTTTCATGCTAAAAAATAAACCCCTATTATGGGTTTGTTTTCTCATATTCATAAATATACCCTTTTTACGGGGTTCTTTTCTCATATTTATAACTATACCCCACTTACGGGGTTGTTTTCTCATTTTAAAAGATATAGTCTATTTACGCGGTTGTTTCCTCATAGTAACAAATAAACCTTATTACGAGGTTGTTTTCTCACATTCACAAATATACACCTCTTACACGGTTGATTTCTCATATTCACACATATACCCCTTTTACGGCATTGTTTCCTCAAACTCACAAATATGCTGCACTTATGGGGTTGTTTTGTTATATTGACATATATACCCCTCTTACTAGGTTGTTTTCTAATATTAGTAAACGAACCCCTTTTATGGGGTTGCTTTCTAATACTCACAAATATACCCTTCTTACGGGGTTGTTTTGTAATATTGACAAATGTACCCCTCTTATGTGGTTGGTTTCCCATATTAAATAAGATACACCCATTACAGGGTTGTTTTCTAATTTTCTCAAATATACCTCTCTTACGGGGTGGATTTCTCATATTCATAAATATATCTTTTTTACGGTGTTGTTTACATATACTCATAAATATATCCGACTTACGGGATTGTTTTCTTTTATTGACAAATATACCCCTGTTACGGGGTTATTGTCTCACATTAAAATATATACCCCTTTTATTAGGCGATGGGCTACTTATGCAACCTACACCTAAGGTAGTGAACCTATCGATGCTGCCTAGCACTAGTGAGTATCAAGGTGGTATCCCTAGAGAGCGGGTGAACCTAGAGTTACTACTATTCACTATGATATCTAGTCTGAAATAGGGTTTGAGAAGTCTAAATTAACTAACTAATGATTATGAATGCAAATAAATAAATGAACAGCAACTGACAATCGAAAGACAACCGCAACAAGAGAAATAAACCCAAAGGGAACCTAAGTGATGGAATTCTAAAGGTTGATTTTATAAATTACCAATCTTGCTTACCCGTGCCTAAATCCTGAATCGAACTCGGTTCCTCTCTCGAGCTCACCGACTTCCTAAACCTGTACTAACCTAATGGAATCTCTTCCTATCAAATTATTACAGATTAGCATTAAGCGTGATGTAGATCTATTAAGAGTTGTTAATTCTTAATCCAGCGAGTAAATTAACCTTATCTCTAAGTGTTAACTACCAGTTCTTACTATTCAAATTCTAGTTGTAACAAGTATTTCTCAATGTCAAGAAATAACCTAAAAGACAATTAATTCAACGTCTCAAATTAACTGAATTAAACTTTACTACTGAACAGCAAGAAGATTACAAGAATGGCAAATACAAATCTAACAACTAAGCACAATCCATCTATAATAAAGACCCCAATGGGTTCAAAAGATCTAGCTACTCATGTTTATAGTTAAAGCAAAGTAAGGAACAAATAATGAAAAGAAAATTGAAGGCATGTACACCCTTCTCTTTCAAGTTGGATGAGAAACCCTAATTTTCCAATTCAACATATCAAACCCTAATTTGCCTCTTGAATGCTCCCAAATCTTGTTTTGATCTTCAAATCGATGTTGAAAACAAGTGTAATCCTCCTTCAATTGATGAATTTGATCTCCCAAAGTCGACAATTGAGGTCTGGAAAATAAGTGAATTGAGTGTGTATATTGGAATTAGGTTAGAAAATTGAGCCACCATTCACCAAATTGAATTTTGCCTATATAGTCTCTTGACGGCCGTGGTCAGTGAGTCCGTCTTGAACCTAAGGATTCCACATGCGTTAACCTCTTCCGGTGTCGTGCGAGCCACGTGGTGGCTATGGAAACCGTGCCAAAAGGCCCTCTAGGAGGGCAGCTAGTTGGCAATTTAGCACAGCCGGAGTCTAGGCCGTGCTCAACCCTCGGTGCTAGTCCTCGTCCAATTTGATGGATTCTGGTCCGTAATCATGCATATTTCCCTCGATTGTTGATAGTGTCCTTCCAAAATGACTTGAAACATGAAAGGAAATAAAAGACAGGTGATTCTAGCATAAAATGAGATAATCATGCACAAGAATGTAAACAATTTGGCATGAAAACATGTGTAGTATGATGCCTATCAAATCACCCCACACTTAAGCTTTTGCTTGTCCTTAAACAATCAACAACTCACTCCTTAAACAGCTACGAAATAACTTAATCAAATACTTTGCAGGAAGTTAGCTCAAAACAAATCTCAAAACTCCGTAATGAATTTCTCCAAAATCCCCAAATCACTAAATCCTTAAGAGAGAGAACAAAGTTAATAAAGCTGCTAAAATTAAAATGATAAACCATCCAAATTGAGAATTTGAAAACCATGCCTCACAAGATGTCACTCAAAACACATAAGTGTATATAGGTGAAAGAAGATCGCCAAGCTCTCAACGCAAAAATACAGAAAAAGTGCTTACCATAAGCTTGCTTATAGATCCAATCTCCACTACTGTGAAATAATCAATAATCATGATCAAAGGGTCTTGAGCCAGGTTGTAATAGGGTTAAGGTAGGGTATGGAGAAATATGGAAAGTAGGCTAAAAAAGCCAAGGATTAAATGTTGTACCAAAAATGAACACTAAGTTGCTCCAATAATAAGATGATGCTCGAAATGAACTAAAAGAATACTCTTCTCTTTTTTTTTCTTCTTTTTTTTATATATACTATGTATATATATTACAGCAGCTTATGTAGGGGCTGCTGTGGTTATTGACATAAACAATAAGGATGAATAACTCATTTTGGATTGAAGGGAGCATCTACGAAAAATCTAGCACTTAGTGAATATATATAAAAAGAATGCAAATTGATCCAAAATGAAATGCGGCATAAACTTACATAATTTCCAGCAACAATGGTAGAAAGAATGGTAAAATGAATAGAAGTGATAAAATGAGTGTCAAAGGTGAATTACAACGAAAGAGAAAGCTAAGGCTCAAAATTGGTTCACTAAGGGAAAAACAGTGTTAGGCTTTTGGCCAAATTGTGTAAATCCTAAGTGCCCAAATCATCTCATGACTATCAAAAATTCATGTAATCTCAAAAGGAATCACAAAGCAAGTTCTAGAAATAAAGATTATGTACAATGCTCACTAAACAACAACAAAAGGAGCATAAAAAAATAATGATGCCCAATTTGGCTCAAAACCTCACCATTTGAGTGGGTTAAAATTGCATGAATTCTCAAACCAAAGTTTAAACAATCAATCATAATAATAAGCAGCAATATTAACAGTGTTCTATTTCCAAGATAAAGTAAAATGGAAAAATTAAGGAAAAGCACCAGTTTTACCTAGCTCGATTGAAATTAAGAGATTCGTTCATTGCCTTTTTCCAATAAGATTCGATAAAAGCTATAAGGGTATCCATTCAAAAGAGAAAAATCATCAACTACTCGATTGAAACAAAACTCAAGATAATAACAAAATCGGTACCTGAACAAAACTAAGGTACCTACCTCACACTTGAGTATAACATTGTCCACAGTGTTAGAAAGATTAAAACTGGGTAAGCATATGACTCGCACATCATAGTTATTAAAGATCATGCTTAGTTTTCAAATTGGGAAACCATAGTGTTCTACTAAAATAACTTAACATAAAAAGGAAAGATGAAAGGAAATAACATAAAATTAAGCATGCAGAAAGCAAGAAAATAAAATAAAATAAAATAAAGGAAAGAAAATAAAAAGAAAAAGGAAAAAGAAAAGTAGCATAATTTCTTTTTCACTATTAGGAGTCTGCTAATGGTGTATCCTCACTAGTTGGATCTGCTGGAAGATGAAGAGCAGGGAAAGTCGCTGAAGGAGGGGGCTATGGTGGATTAAGGTCCGTGAAGCATCCTGCCAGATCGAACTCCATATCATCGATGAGCCGTTGATTTTGTGCTCCAGCGTCCATCAACTTTTTCATTTGCTCCACTAAGAAGTTTTTCTGGGTGCCTTGCCTCTCCAACCCGCTTATAAGCTGTTGAAGCATGGTGTTCATTCCGCCAAGCTATGCCCTAGTCTCCTCTTGAAACTACACAAATTGAATATGGTGGTGCTGCTGTAGATCGCAGACTCGATCTAGTCGGTAAGCCAAAGCACTAATTTGAGCACTCGATGTCCCTGAAGAATAAGAGGATGAGGCTCCAGATGGAGCCATAAACACTCTAGCTGGGTTAGGAATCCTAACATCCAGGATCCCAGCCGACGGATCTTGGGCTCCTCTAGCCGCTGCTCTTTCTACCCTCCCTGACTATTGTGTTCACAAGCCTGTACTTTATACCATGTGGATGTCTAGTAGCCTTGATCATTTGCATGTTGATCATCTGTCTGATCCCTAGTGGTGTCATGTCACCAATATTTGGAAGCTCTGACAGACAATCGTCTAATACATCCAATCTCTTGGCTAACCTAGTCACGTGTGGGCCAAAACAACAATGCATCTTCTTCTGGACGTCTACTATAAATGATCAGACTTGATGAGCCAACAAATATTCCAAGTCCAACTTCTTCTGATGTTGCACAGCCTAGAGGATGAAGACATCGGTCTGTGTTACCACTCCAAAACTCTCCTCTACCTGTAATGGTGTAAGCTAATAGGGTATGGAGATAGCGGAGATGATCCGGAAGGCTAGACACCTTAGACCTGCTTGGGTAGAACGTTTCCAGCCTAAGTACCAATGAGTCCCACACGGTGTCATAGGATATTGGGTTGATATAGAGGCATCCCTGATACTCCTCCCCCGAGATCTCCTGTTCAGTCCATAATCCCAAATGCATACCGAATTATCGGACTGACATTGAGAACTCCCTTCCCCCAATTCTGAAATAAACTATATCAGGCTGATGCCAGTTTGTGATCTGTTGCTGCAGGAAGAAGGTGCTGAGGAACTCAATTGTAAGCTCACGGTAGGTTGGCTCAATGATGTCAAAGAATCGCGCATACGACAGAGTCTCGAACAGAGTGCTCACATCCTGAACCAATCCCACTCTTTCAAGGGATACGAAGTCAATGCAACGACCCGCCATCACTTGCTTCCATCTTATGACTTTGAATCGACTCTTATTATCTACACTAGGGAATGTCCACAATGGATGACGACCAGGTGTAGATGGGTTCGCAGCTGGTGCTCTTCGAGCTCGGACTAGTTACTGTTGCGGTACTGGGGCTGGTGCTGGTGCTTGTGTTGGTACTGGTTATGGTGCTGTGGAGGAAGATGTTCCTTCGCCACGCGATCACTTGCTGGTAGTGACGCGTTTCGGTTGCTTCCTACGGGATTGATCGCGGTCCGTCATATTACCTGATGCAATGAATCATTAGTTATTCGTAT